>NC_134704.1:5654166-5966333 GCF_043290135.1 Rhipicephalus microplus | reverse complement strand
GGCTTCAGGGTGAACTTCGTTATCTGCTGCATTGCTCCTCTGTTCAATTGACGGCGTCGATTAGTGTTTATGCTCACTAGAAGTGCCTGCTTCTGATGCTTCCCCCTCCGGTCCTTGATCTGAGCCCAGCGTTGGAGGCCAGCAACTGGTCGACGTGTCGTCTCACTAGACCGGTCGGCGTTCGCACTCCAATCATTCAAGAACCTGTGGTGGACTCCACAGTTCCTGGCCTCCATCGTTCCCCCGTTCCAAAGTTCCGAGCATACACAGCTGCGCCAGGTGATGGCAGAGGCCACTCATCGGCGTCATTGGTCGATCCTGCGTATACAGGCAGAAAACATGCGTCCATGCGGGATCTTCTTTGGTTCAGACGGCGATTTCCCAGAGTTTTTTGGCGTCCTCCTGTAATTGAAGAGCTGCTTGTTCAGGTTATCTTTCAACAGTCGTCCCCCTCCTAACTTCTTCAAGCCACCTTTAATGGTTCTGACTGCTCTCTCTGCCAAACCATTCGATTGAGGGTTATAAACAGGTGTGCACAGGTGCGTTATGTTGTTCATCTTAACAGAAGTCAAGAACATGTCACTGGTAAACTGCACCCCGTTATCAGAGACGATTGTTCGTGGCACGCCTAATCGGCAGAATATAGCACGCAAACAGCTGTGCTCGCGGCGTTGGCTTGTCTGAGCAGAACGGCTTCTATTCACTTGCTATGTGCATCCACAACCACAAGAATCATGCTCCCTGCAATAGGACCAGCATAATCAGTGTGCACTCTTGACCATTTTTCTGTAGTCGCGGGCCAACTCATTGGTATTGCTGACGACGGCATCGGCATGCTTTGAACACGGCTGCGACGTGATGAAGTAACTCGCTCTATATCGTGATCTAACCCTGGCCACCAAAATGATGATCTTGGGACCCCTTTCATCGCAGACGCTCCCTGATGCGTCTCATACAGAAGGTATAAGATGGGACGTCGCGCCTCCGTCGGAACGACTACAAGACGGCCCCAGTACAACAAGCCATGAGCCATTGACAGCTCCAATTTCTTCTCTACGAAAGGTTTGATGTTTCCATTCAGACCTTTTTCGTTTGACGGCCAGCTGTCTTTTGTGAATTTCATCACCTCACTCAGGAGTGGGTCATCTGCCGAAAACTGCTTTAGTTCTTCAACTGACACAGCTTCCTCATTTGAAACCTACCAAAGCTAGTACATGGTCTAGTGGCTAAAACGCTTACGCTGTTATGGTGAATATATTGCGAACCGTGTGTGGCTTACAATGCAACACCACTTAGCACTTATCGCACGCCCACCAACACGGAAAAGGAAATCGCATGCTCAACCAAGGAAGCGTCGGCCAAACCCACACAATCCATAGCAGACAAGGAGACGCTGCAGTGGCACATCAGTTCATCACTTCCGCCAGGCAAAACTCAACGTCACACACACAATGTTGCCATTAATTCTGGCAATAGAAATGGGCGTTTCGAGGCAAGCTATAAAATTCATTTGAAAAGAGTCTGCGAAAATCTCAAGCTTGCAATTTGGCATGAATGGCGAAAACGTGCAAATAAATGTACCCAGTGAACTTCATTGAGATCCACTCATCTTAAAAATTCCCCAGAGTTGGCCTTTAAGAACGGAAAGCAGCTCGAAACTTGCAGCGCACACCTCTAGCAAAAAGCACGCATGCAATTAGCACACACATGACGCGCACGGACAAGCGACTGTCAAAGCTCAACACTTAAAGCATGCTGTTAAACAAGAAGAAAAACACATGAAACGAGCGTACAAGCATACACAAGACAAGCGTGAACAATTGTTGCAATTATTATTTCCTCGTGTGTGAGCAGCGCGCTCACTTCGTAAATGTGGCCGCCATAGCATGCGAAGTGACCTTCGTCCTCTCCCAAATTACGAATCATAAGCGTGCACAAGAGAGACCACGCTTTATGGAGGTAGCGCTTGGTGGAGTTTCTAGAACACTGTAGTGGAGGCAACGACCGCACCCAACGCGAGCCCGTCGTGCCATCTCGCCACAGACAACAAAACGCTCCACATTTTCGAAGCTCTTAAGACTTCCAAACGGTGTATGATGTATAGAAATGGCTTGCTGTTAGAATTCCAAACAACGTATGCTTTGTGACGTAGTGGTTAGCACCGCGCCTTGAAAATGGAGAGGTTGTTGGTTTGATTCTATAGGACATAGTGCCATGTTCCTTCCTTCAACTTTGGCTATTGCCCCGCTACACTATGTTCAGCGCAAACCGCGTCTACGGTGTTAAAAAAGCTTCGAGGCAGTAGTAGATAGTTTTCTTAAAATTACGCCCACTTCATGAACCTTTCAGACTATACTGGAACTTACGTCACTGCTAGCGATAACGGAAGAATGTGCAATGGCAAGTGTATAAATGCCGACATGCTTCGCCGCTTATCAGTTGATTGATGGCTGACACCCTGCTCGCCGCTATCAGTGCCAGCTTCTTGCTGTAATCTGATTTCCCTTTTACGTGGCCACAAGTTCGGCCTTATTAAACAGTTTATTATTCGACATGCCGTCTGCTTCCTTCGTTCACGTCCCTACCCTGTAACATCTGGTTAAGGTGCTTCCTGTTCATCTACTGAACACCCTCCCTCCAGTCGGGAGCCAAGCCCCAACCGTGAACCAAGCATCCTCGCCAACCTCGACCTGCGAGCAAGCCACCGGCAACAAGGGCTGCCTCCGGAGTATGGGACTCTACCCGATAACAGTCGCAAGCCGAAGGCCACCACCTCTACTGCGACAACTATGACAGCCCCTGTACCAACGCCTGCCATGGTCTTCATGCAACAGACAAAGGAGCCATCCATCTTTCTCGAATCATCATTTGAAGAACCGGAAACCTGGCTCGAGACGTACGACCAAGTGGCAGCCTTGAACCAGTGGGACTCAGATGAAAAGCTGCATCGCGTCTACTTCTCCCTGAAAAATGCGGCGCAAACCAGGTTCGAGAACCACGAGTCGTCACTTCGAACCTGGGACCTATTTCGTGGCGCATTCCTTGAAACGTTCACGAGCGTTGCCCGAAATGAGAGGGCCACTTGTTTGCTGGAAAGACTGGCTCAGCTTCCGAATGAAAGCATCACGATCATTGCAGAAGAGATTATTCGTTCGTTCTGGCTCACCGACCCTGACATGACCGAGGGGAAGAAGGTCCGTTTGCTCATGTGAGGAGTAAAGCAAGACCTCTTTGCTGGGCTGGTGCGGAACCCACCCAAAACAGTTCAATAGTTTGTGTCGGAGGCTACGACAATTGAGAAAACGCTTGAAATTCGTACCCGCCAGTACGATCGCCGATCGACGCAAGACAGTGCAACTGTTCACGCCCTCGGCTCCAACGACAGACGTGAAAAGATCTGTCGATCGTGCGGGAGCAGCTACGGAAACTACTGCCTTCATCGCAACCCCAAGTGGACTCGGTTGCCGACATTGTCGGTGAAGAAGTTCGGCAATCGCTTGGACTTTCCGAAGCACTGCAGCCTCAGCCGCATGCGATGAACTATGCTGCTGCAGCCCGCTGCTACATCCTGTCTCCGGGCCCACACCAAGACGCCGCACCACCGAATTTCCGTCACCAGCCGCCGCCGCCACAACCACCGCCGCCACAACCACCGCCGCCCCACCGTTATCTCGGCTAGCCCTACACACTAAGGAAAACGGACGTTTGGCGCGCCCCTGACTACCGGCCGCTATGCTACCACTGTGGGGAGGCCAGCCACACCTACCGCCACTGCTAGTACCGATAGATGGGGCACCGGGGTTTTGCCGTCAACGCGCCGCGTCCGCAGCTGGGTGAAAGGCCTCGCGACATTGCCGATTACATCAACGGAGCCCAGTGGCAAGAACGACGACCATGCCGTTCCCCGTTGCCTGGCCGCCACGACTCGCCGCGCCGCCGGTCGTTCTCTGGCCCAATCCATGGCTGGTCACCTAGCCCGCATTTTTCAGGAAACTGAGGGAACCAACATATGAAGGGGCAGTTGCTGTGCGATTTAGAAAGTGAAGACCGCGTGGGAAGGCTCTGAGATCCGGACAGCTGGAAGTCACTTAGTAACGCCGGCAGGAATCTGCACAGCGAGAGTTTCCATTACCAACTGTATTTACCCCGCAAGCTTTGCATTCCTACAACGTTGCTCCAGAGACATTGTTCTTGGTCTGGACTTCTTAGCTCTTCACGGGGCAGTCATAAACCTCAGATCAAAGACGATAACCTTATCAATAGAAAAAGCACTGCCGCCGCACAAGCTATCAGGACAGCGCACCTTAAATGTGCTGGAAGAACAAGTCACCACTTTCCTTCTCCGTAACGTGAAGATTTTTGTCGGCACACAGATAACGAATATGCAAAGCGTCGTTGAAGGCCACCAGTACCTGTTGATCAACCGTGAGATTTGTGTCACCAGAGGAATAGCCGAGCTGCGAGGACGAAAAACTATAGTGATGCTTTCAAACTTCAGCAACGAATACAAGCACGTGAGCAAAGGCGCCACGGTTACCTACATCGAAGACACAGTGGAAGCCAGCAATGCTTTCGCCCTCTCCGAGTCTACCGAAGCTCCTACGACGAACCAAGCTTGTCAACTAGCTTTTGACGTTAGTGCAAGCTTTCCAACGCATAAGCAGGAACAGCTCAAAACTCTGCTTCGACAATACAAGGAGTGTTTTTCATCTTCGTCGAAAATTCAACAGACCCCAGTCGCAAAACATCGCATCCTAACGGAACAGAGTGCCAGGCCACTCTGTCTGAGCCCGTACAGGGTGTTGACGCAAGAACGCTATGGTATAAAGAAGCAAGTCAACGAAATGCTACGTGAAGACATCATCCAGCCTTCAAAGAGTCCATGGGCGTCACCCGTTGTGTTAGTCAAGAAGGGGGACAGAATCCTATGCTTCTGCGTGGACTATCACTGCCTGAGCAAGATCATAAAGAAGGACGTGTATCTTCTGCCCCAAATAGACGACGCCCTGGATCGACTTCATAATGCGAGGTACTTTTCTTCTGTAAACCTCAAGAAAATTGAAGTCGATGAGAGGGACCAAAAAAAAACTGTCTTTATTACACCAGATGGCCTGTTCGAGTTTAAGGTCATGCCCTTTGGTCTCTGCTCGGCACTCGCGACTTTCCTACGTGTTATAGATTCAGTACTGGCCGGCTTGAAGTGGGAGACTTGCCTTGTGTACCTGGACGATGTCGTGGTGTTTTCCTCAAACTTCAACGAACACCTCCGGCGCCTTGAAGCTGTACTGCAAGCAATCAAGAACTCCGGATTCACACTCAAGGCCAAAAAGTGCCGCTTCGCATACGAGGTGCTCTTGTTCCTGGGCCACGTCATAAGCAAGTTCGGCGTTCGCCCCAACCCGCAGAAAACAGCTTCCGTCGCCACCTTCTTGCTGCCTACCGACGAGAAGGCCGTGCGTCGATTTCTTGGCCTATGCACCTATTACAGGCGGTTTGTCAAAAACTTCTGCCCCATTGCAAAGACACTCACTAACCTTACCAGGATCGATGTGGAGTTTAAGTGGGAAACGCCGCAGGAGGAAGCATTTCAGGAACTGAAACGACGGCTGCAGATGCCTTTGCTACTCATGCATGAACTCACAGACTGGAAAGAGTCATCAGTTATGCTAGACGGTCGCTATCAAAGTGCTACATCGTGTCGTGGGTGGAGCACCTAGCATCCAGGAAGTACGCCAGACCAAGGCTGCCCAAACAAGAACGCTTTATTAGAGGCAGCTATCGTTTTTATAGCCACCGTGGTGCAACTTGGTGCAAGCGTAAACAACGCTATCTGTAACCATAGGCCACTATGTGCACGTACGTAGAGCGCAATCTCTTTTGCAGCAGCCCTTCCTTCTTATGGTGGATACCGCTGTACTGGTTTCTTAGCTCGCGTCGAACGCCGTAGCACAGGCGTGGCTGATTCTTCAGTGTTGGAGGCTTCATTAGGCTTGAATTGAGTTTCAGGTGATGACCCTGCCACTGTTTCGCTTGTTGCAGCCGCCGCGGGACTGTCCCTCAGACAAACCTGGTTCATGTGGCACTGAAGTAGCCCGGCTGAGGTCTCGATGATCATTATACAAGCGCCGTTCAGTTGTTTTATTGTGCCAGGTAGCCACTTCTCCCCATCTTCGAAGTTCCGAGCCCAAACTGCGTTGCCTGGACCAAATCTGCATGGAGTGTGTTCCTGTGAAAATAAAGGAAAAGGCAACGGCGGAGGAAGACACACGTCTAAACGAGAGTGAATCTGGTAGTTCAGAAGCCTGTGCGAAGGTGACCTGCCGTCTTGCAGTGTTCTTCGGTAGTTGAAGAGAAGCCTGGTCAGTGTTGTAGAAAAGCTACCATGCGGAAGATTCTTGAGGCCATCTTTGATTGTATGTACGGCCCTTTCTGCGAGCCCGTTTGACTGTGGGTGGTATGGTGCAGTTCGTAGGTGTTTCACATTGTTTCCGGACAAGAACTTAGCGAACATCTCCGATGTAAACTGCGTTTCGTTGTCCGTAACAATTGTCCTAGGAATGCCAAAGTGACTGAACATCTCATGCAACGACGCGATGGTCGATTCTGCTGTGGCATGTTGCATAGGCACTGCCTCAATACATTTGGAATGCGAGTCCACTGCCACTAATATCATGGTACCGTTCACTGGACTGGCAAAATCGAGGTGGACGCAAGACCAGTCTTCTTGAGTTGGCGACCAGTTTATCGGTGTCTTCGTCGGAGGCAACGGCCTTGCTTGCACGCATATATCGCAATTCTTACTCAAGTGTTCGATTTCTTGGTCTAGTCCTGGCCACAACACATATTTTCGCGCGACCACTTTCATAGCCAAGGCTCCCTGATGCGACTCGTGCAGCATTTGATGCGTCCTCTCGCATGCAGCCTCGGGAATGACTATTCTATGGCCCCAGAAGATGAGGTTGTGCACAACCGTCAACTCAAGTTTTCTTGGCACGTACGCTTTCAAGCCTGGTTCCACGTGTTTTCCTTGCGGCCAACCCTTTAGTATAAACGACTTGACTGTTCGCAGTACCTTGTCGGCTTCTGTCAATCGGCAAAGCTCGTGTGACATCACAAGTGTGTCGTCAAGTGCACGTAATCAGGTATTTCTTTGACGACATCGTCAGGGGTGGTGAGAGGAAGTCTGTTGAGGGCGTCGGCGTTTTCGTTGTCTCCTGCAGGCTCGTATTCTATCCGGTATTGGTAGGCTCCCAAAAGCAAACACCAGCGCTGGATGCGAGCCGCTGCCATGACAGGTATAGGGCGGTCTTCGCGGAACAAGCCAACCAGCGGCTTATAATCGGTTACCAGAACGAAAGACCGCCCCAGCAGGTAATCATGGAACTTGGTTACGCCAAAAACCAATGCCAAGGCCTCCCACTCGAGCTGCGAATAATTCCGTTCCGCCTGGCGCAGTGTTCGGGAAGGGAATCCTACCGGCTTCTCAGCACCGTCAACACGATGGAAAAAACCCGCTTCTATGCCATGCGGAGAGGCATCACACTCGAGCCGCAACGGTTTGGTTGGTCAAAGTGCATGAGCATTTTATTTTAGCATGTTCGAGGGCTTGCTTAGATTGTTCAAATGCCTGTTGCTGACTTGAAGTCCACTTCCACCGGCAATCCTTCTTCAGAAGGTCGTACAATGGTGCAAGCGTGGTTGCCATGCACGGGAGGAACTTGCTGTAATAAGTGAGCAGACCAATGTAAGAAGTAGCTCACTCACGTTCCTTGGACTTGGTGCCTTCACCACAGCTTCCATGTTCTTCTCCAGTGGATAAAGTCCGTCACTTGTGATTTTGTGTTCCAGGTACGATACTTCCATCTCCCTGAAAGAACATTTATCCTTCTGTATTTTTACGCCACATTCACCGAAGCGCTGGAGCACAGCTTTGAGATTGCTTCCGCTGTCGGCTTTCCCTTCTGCCACCAGGATGTCATCTAAATATGCTTGTACACAACTTAGACCATCAAGCAAATTTTCCATAGTGCGTTGGAAGATAGCCGGTGCGGACGGCACCCCAAAAGGTAAGCGGTTGAAGCAAAACAAGCCTTTGTGAGTACTGATGGTGGTCAACTTCTTTGACTCGCCATCCAATGGGATCTGGTTGTAGGCGTCCCGTAAGTCTAAGGTGCTATAGACGTCTCCCTTGTGCGGTGCTGCAAAAATGGCATCGATGACTGCAAGCGGATAGTGTTCAGTGATGGATGCGGCATTTACAGTGACCTTGTAGTCGCCGCAGATCCTGACAGACCCGTCTTTCTTCAGCACCAGCACAATTGGTATAGCCCATTCAGAGTGAGCGACAGGAGAAAGCACGCCAGACTTCACTAGCCTTTTCAGCTCTTCCGTAATGCATATGTCTCGCAATGCATATGACAGGGCCTCACCTTGAAAAATTTTAGGACGGCTTCTCCTTTCACGTAGAGGTGAACAGGCGGAACCTTGAACAGGCCCAGTTCTTCCTCAAAGACGTCTTCATACTCAGACAAAATTGCTTCGAGCTCTTTGTCATTTCGTCTGCTGGCACTGCTTAGGCTTAGAACAGGAGCACCCAGATTGTTCAGGGCTCGAATGAGGTCGCATCCACATAAACAAGGCCCTGATTGACGAACTACGGTCATGGAGGCAGTCAATGTCTTGTCATTGTAGAAAATTACCAGAATACTTGGCTGCATCTGTATATCTGGCATCTGGATCTTGGCTGTGATTTCGTCGTAGAGCATTCACTCGTGCCTGCCTTCTTTCCTTGTGATGTGTGGGGTGCATATTGCAGGGGAATCGTGCAATACAGAAAGATTCGCGGATGTTTGGCGGAATCCGTTCTTTTCGGTTCGCGTCTGTGTCGCCTATAAAGGTTTCGCTATAGTTCAGCCATTGTAGCACTGATCTTCCAGTGGGCGACAACTTTAGTCGTTCTAGCTGGTTAGTCCTGTGGGCTTCGGCTAGTTCCTGCCAGGTATTGCGCACGCCCATTTTTATTTATTTATTTATTTATTTATTTACAATACTGCTAGCCCTTGCGGGCTCTAGCAGGGGTGGGAGGTGAACAGGTGAACAATACACAAACAATGTTAGGCAAAAAACAAGTCCAGCCGTCGTTGAAAATCCTGTGAGGATCTACATCGTGTAAGTACCTCGGGAGGAAGTGCATTCCAGTCAACAATAGATCGCACCAGAAACGAAAACTTAAATACATCCACCCGCGGTACATAAGCTTGGACAGAAAATGAGTGATTGGTACGAGCCAACACTCGTCCTGGGGGGCGCAGGTATACACTGGGATCCAGCTTTTCAGTAGTTTCGCAGTGGAAGCCGGGAATGGGAGCCCTAAAGCAATTTTGGTGGGCTTACGAATCATGATGCTTAGCATGTCTACCTCTGCGTTCTTCAGGGCGAGGTAGGGAGCGCCATAGGTTATTCGACTGCTAAGCAGAGCTTGCACAACCCGCAGTGATTCTTGCTCTTTAAGGTCGCTTCTACGGTTCATGATTCACCTGATGAGATGCCTTAGTTGAGATAGCGTGCGCTGTAGTCGAGGGAGTGTGGCCGCACTTGACCGATCTTTGTGGATGTGGAGACCCATTACTCGTAATGTTTCCACTTTCTTGATGGGGTTTCTGTTGACGGTGACGCTGGGATCAGGTTCAATGTAGGCGGCGGGCCGCCCCCTCTTTCTACACTTCAGGATGAGGTGCTCCGACTTTTCAGGAGCACATTTGAGGCCACATTTTTTCAAGTACCTCTCGATGATATCTACTGCTTCTTGTAAGCGCATTTCTTGCATTCCGGTATTTGAGGCCCTTGTCCATAACATAATGTCGTCCGCATAAAAGGCATGTCGCAGGTCTAGTATAGCATCGAGGAGGCTGTGTAACCTGATCAATGCAACGTTGAAAAGCAACGGCGAAATGACCGAACCCTGTGGAGTATCTCTGTTCGGTAGTCGGAAAGTGTCGCTGCGAAGGTTGTAAGTTCCCACTGTGGCTGTGCGATGCTTGAGGAAATTTCTCACGTAGTTGTATAACCGAGGCCTGCAGTCCAGATGTTCAAGATTGCGGAGAATTGCGTTGTGGATGACGTGGTCGAAAGCTCCCTTGATATCAATTGCTACGATTGAAGATTTGCTTCTGGTGCTGAGGTGATCGATGAGGTCTTCCTTGAGCAAAAGGAAGACGTCTTGCGTTGATAGGTGTTGCCTGAATCCGAACATTGTGTTCGGAAAATATCCCTTGTCTTCGAGGTACGGGGTTAGCCTGTTTTGTACTATGTGCTCGAATAGTTTTTCTGCACACAAGGTTAGGGAAATGGGGCGCAGGTTCTCGATGCTGAGGGGCTTGTTGCGTTTCGGGGTCATAGTAATCTCTGAATGTTTCCAGGTAGCCGGTCCGGTATCTCACCACTCTCCCAGCAAGCATTGAGAAACTGGAGTAGGGCATCGGTGGCCTGCTGCGGACGGTTGCGGAGATGCTTATTCATAATGCGATACTTCCCTGTGCAGGTGTTATAGTGAGCGTAGCTAGTGCTGCACCTAGTTCTGCCAGCGTAAATGGTTCATCAAGTTCGGGGTTTGGTTTTTTGTTGTAGGCTTTGTCATGTGCTGTCGTGGTTATGGGTGCGTCTCCAGGCAGCTTCTTCTGGAGCTCTCTAAGGAGGTCCTCCTCTGATCTGGCATAGTTTTGTATCAGCCTGCAAATATTTTGTCGCTGCTCCATCCTTGTAGGGCTGTTGTCGAGAAGAGCGCGCAGAATGTGCCACGTTTTTTTTTGTGCTTAAAGTCCCCTGTAGTGTGTCGCAAAATGCAGACCAGTTCTGTCTTCCTAACCTCTCTGCATATTCCTGCGCTTGTTCAGTGAGCAGGGCGATTCACATCTTGAGTTTTTTATTTGGCTTCTGCCTCTTCCATCTCTTGAGAAGAGATCTTCTTGCTTCCCAGAGATGAAGGAGGTGCGTGTCAACGGCTGGTGATTCCTCATTCAGCTGTATTCTTTTGGTGTGTTGGTCCGCAATGTCGAGGACCTTTTTCACCCAATCGTCTACATCATCGATGGTGGTCTCAACATTTAGAGCACCTCGGAATGAACCCCACTCTGTTATTTGGGCCGTGCCAATCCTTCTGGGCTTGCGAGTGTGAGCTACGGTTAATTGGATGATGTGGTGGTCGCTTCCCAGGGTTTCTGGGAGACAGCTCCACTCCGCTGAATGCACATTCAGCGTGAACGTGAGATCAGGGTTTGTGTCTCTGGCGACATTATTCCCTACTCTTGTTGTCTGGAGTGGATCGTTCCACAAAGACAGTCTGTGCTGCTGAGACGTGTCGTGTACTCGAGCACCTTTCTTTGTTGTGATATGGTAGCCCCAAGCCGTGCGAGGGGCGTTAATGTCTCCCATTATAACAACTTGATGGCCATCAGCGCGTTTCTTCAGTTCTCGAACCAGAAGGTCTAATTCTGGCAGTATTTTGGGGGCTCTACACGCTCGCAACAATGAGTCTGTTTTGAGTTTTCCTTTCCGGTATTGCTTCTATCACGGTGTGCTTGGGAAGTGTGTTTACTGGTTCTAATTCCTGTACCGTGAGAGTCTTTCTTGTAAGGATCGCTGTATACTTTGTTTGGACGTGGGCGTTGTACCCTTGTAGCCACATATTATGTGTATTTGCTTCTTGCAGTGCTACGAGGTCGGGTGGGTCTTGCTTGACAAAATCTTGCAAAGTAGCAAAACGTGGACGGTAGGAATGACAGTTCCACTGCCAGATGCGGAGAGTTGAGAGCGTGTTTATTGCCTTCTTGTTAGGGACCGCCATCTTCAATTTGTTCAGGTCCCCGCTGGCGCTCGTGGGTAGGTGAAACTGAACGAGAAGCACTTCGGCCTTTTGCGCGTGCCCGCTTCCTGTCAGGATGAACGTCACTTAGAGAAGTATTGAGGTGCTCTTTGGTGGTGTAGGTCTTCTTCACGTATGCTATAAAGTTGTTCAGCTGCGCTGCAAGTCCGTCGACTTTGGCGTCAAACGTGGTAATCTTGTTGTTTATGCTTACGACGAAATTCGCTATTGCTGTCTGTACAATATTCTCTGCGGTAGTGTGGATGCTTTTCATTCAAGTTTCTTGTAAGGTCTGGAATCAAGCGTCGACACTAGATTCCACATTTATTGAGAGAAGGAGGGCACCCAGTTGTCCATCATGCTTTTGGATGGTAGTGCATTTCTGGTGAAGCTTGTCTATCAGGTCCTTTTGCTCCTCACATTTTTCAAGAAGCTTGTTCATATTGTCTTGCTGTTTCTGGTGGCTATGTATCAGCTTGTCGATAATGGCTTGTTGACTTTGTAGTTGACTGCCTTGATGATGTAATGCACTTTCTTGATTGTGCACCATATCTTGGAGCGATTGGAAGGCATCGTTGTCAAGTTACGAAGACAAGCAGTTGCTTGTTGCTCCGGAGCTACTCGAACCACTTGCTGCGGTAGCATAGCTCACTCTTTTGGGTGGGTGCGAGCGTGAGTGTGATCGGGATGGGGATTGTGAGCTTCATCGTAGTATGGGCCGTGATGGACCTTGTGTAGGAGTGATGCTAGCGCTGCTGCTCAAATTTGTCGTTTGGCTTCCTAGGTCCGGGAAGTCTTCATTCCCAAGACTATTGCGGCAGTCTCATGCTTTTAACCAGTCCATTCATTGTTGTCGTATGTGGAATGGTGGCAGATTGGGTTTATGTCTTTTCTTGCAATCCTTGCTTGCGATTTCATGCCCCTCTCTGCATATCTTACAGACGGCTTTACACGCATGGTCTGATGGTTGGTTGGCGTTGCCACATTTAGAGCAGAAATCTTGAAGTGGTCGTGGCAGACATCCTGACGGTGTCCCATGTTGCAGCAGGTCTTGCATAATTGCACCGATTTTCGATACAGTCTGCATTGAAAGTCGAGACTGTAGAACCAGACGTAATAAGGAACATGCGGCCCTTGGAAAAAGATCACTGCAGTGACAAAAGCGATTTCATGCGTATGAACTAAATGCAATGAATAAACAAATTATATATCGATGGGATATAGCACACACCAAACAAACGTTAATTTTAGTCAACCCAGTGAATTTTAAGGCATTTCTTATATCTGGGAATATGTTTTCCTGCACAAGTGTGTGGCCTTCTTACACCTCGTAGCTTTGGGTAGTGCTGAGCCAAAGTGGTGAAACAGAGTGTAGTCAGGAAGAAGGACAATTTATGGAGATTCTGCGTAGACTATCGCTGCCTAAATGCCACTACAAAAAAAAAAACACGTGTGCCCTTTGTCACATATAGATGACGCTGTGGACTGCCTGCGTTATGCCTCCTATTTTTCTTCTGTTGACTTGCGTTCTGGTTATTGGAAAATTCCTATGCATCCCTCAGACAAGAAGAAGACAGCCTTCGTAACACCTTACGGTTTTTTTAGTTCAACGTTAAGCCCTTAGGTTTTTGCATGTACTATTTAGATGACGTGATTACCTATGGAAAGACTTTTGAAGAGCACAACCGCCGCCTGTCACTTGTGTTTGAAGGCTTCGCGAAGCTGGCCTCGTTTTAAACTCAAAAAAGTGCCATTTTGGAAAATGTCAAGTCCTCGTATTAGGTTTTCTCGTGGTCAAAGAAGGTGTATGACGAGACCCACAGAAGACCGCAGCGGTTCGTAACTTTGAGCAACCACGAACAGTGAAAAACCTGCAAAGTTTTCTGGATCTGTGCTCATATTTCCGCCTATGTATTAGGAACTTCACGCAACTTGCCTCCCCACTGACCTACCTTCTCCACAAAAACACACCGTACTTGTGAGATGATAAGTGTGAGGCTGCATTTCGGCAGCTGAAGTTTTTATTGACTTCAGGACCCATCCTATAGCATTTCGAACCTGACGATTTTACTGAACGGCATACTGGTGCTAGTGGGCTAGGTGTTGGTGCTGTGCTGGTCCAACTCTGCAACGGCCGCCAGCACGTCTTACCATATGCCAGTCGGACACTGACCAGAGCAGGGAAAAACTACACCGTCACCGAGCTCGAGTGCTTAGCAGTCGTATTCATCATTCAGAAGCTCCGACCGTATCTACACGGCTGCAAGTTCACAATAGATACTGATCATCACTCACTATGCTGGCTTATGGGACTTCCCGACCCGTCTGGCCGGCTGGCTTGTTGGGGCATCGCCTCTCCAAGAGCACAGCTTTTCTGTGATTTCTAAGAGCAGACGATGTCACACGGATGCCAACTGCTTATCCTGCCTTCCTTCAGTACACACCAATGCTGACGACGATGACATTGATGGCTATTTAGTTTCTGTCTCGTCCAACTTCCCAGATACCAGCAGCTTCAAACGTGAGCAACAGCGCGACCCTATCCTGAAACCCTTGCTCGAAGCTGCACATAACTTCGCCGACAAGCACTTCACAATTTCAAATGGCTTGTTGTACAAAAGAAACTATCCCGCCGAAGGCCTCCTGTTGCTTTTAGTGGTGCGGGAAAGCCTGTGCCCGTTCGTCCTTCGTTCTATGCATGATGACATAACATCCGGTCATCTCGGTTTCACACATATGCTACATCGACTACGTGAGAGATTCTACTGGCTGAAAATCTGGAAGACCACGAAACAGTACGTCGACAGCTGTGCTATATGTCAGCGCCATAAGCAATCCACCACTGCTCCGCCAGGTTATTTGCAACCCATCTGTGATGTAGTACCTTAAAAATGCGAGCATAGCAGACGACAGCATTACATCATTTAGAAGATGAGAAGAATGAAGAGGCATTGCAGCGCGCCCATTGAAAAGAGAAGAGGATACGCTCGCGGAGAACGAAGCTGTTCGGACGCCAGCAAGACGACGCAAGGGAGCCTAGGGCGAACCCGCAACTACGCGCGAGGTTCGAAAGGCCGGGTTCCTGTCCTCGAGCCATTGACGTCCTCGGGGCACGGCGTGTCGGCGTGGCCAAGCTCGAGTTCTCGGTGAGTGGTCCTGTGGACATCTCCGGTAGGACGAGCGCCTTCGAAAGACCGGAGCTGCTGACCATGTCCACCGAGCCGACGTCGCTGACAGTGTGCGGCTACGCCTAGACCTGGTGATGCCCCTTACAGTGGTATGCTGACCTGGAACGCAAGCGGCGACAGCATCCGAGCATGCAACGGGTCCCACTTCAAGGCACCGGGCTACGGCACAGACTGTGAGACTATTAACTCTTTTCTTTCGTGTGTGAACTGCGTGCGTGTACGACTTATAGTACTGTATGTGCAATAGTTTTTTGTTCGTCCAATATAACTCCCGTTTGTTTTGCTCACTGTCTCCATCTTCCTCGCGTCACACGCCTTGCTATGTGACGAACCTAACACACGACATATCTGGCGTCCGCGAGACAGGACTACTCTTGTTACATCTAAGGAGAGTATCACATCGCATATGTGTGTGTGACGGTCGATGATGGAGGCAGATAAGCTGACGGAGATCGGAAAGGAATTGGGGTTAAGTGGCTCAGCACTAAAAGAATGGATGGACCAAGAACGCGCACGCGAAAAAGAGGCACGTGACGCTCGTCTGGCTGAACGAAATGCCGCGAAAGAAGCCGAGGCAGAGGCAGTCGCTAGATTACAAGCAGAGAAGCAAGTTCTAGAGCTCAAGTTAAAGTTGCATCAGTTAGGTGCGACAGCAGGTAGCACAACTACTGGGCAGCTTACCGAGGGTGCGCCCGTAGGCACCACGCAGAGCTACCGAAGTCCACATAAACTTATCCCAGTTTTCAACGAGGAACGCGATGAGCTGGACGCATATATACAGCGATTTGAGCGCGTCGCTGCTAGTCAAGACTGGCCGCAAGACAAATGGGCCCTATCACTAAGCCTTTGCTTGACCGGAGAGGCCTTGAGTGTAGTTGGTAGGATGGCACCAGAACATGCCACGGACTACGTAACGTTGAAGAAAATGCTACTACAATGCTTTAGGTTCACAGAAGAAGGCTATCGGACAAAATTTCGATCAGCCAAACCAGATAATTCTAAAACGGGTACGCAGTTTGCCGGGCGTCTATTAGATTATTTTGACCATTGGCAAGAAATGGCCAAGACAGACCGGACCTACGATGCTCTGCGGGAGAAAATTGTCTCGGAGCAGTTTCTCGCACAATGCCATGAGAAACTCGCTGTGTTTCTTAAAGAAAGAAACTGTGAAAGCCTTGAAAAACTTGCGGAGGCTACAGACCACTACTTGGAGGCCCAGGGGTTGATTAACCTTGGCAAATGTAAAGGCTTTATCCTGAGCAAGCCTCCAGGTCAAAGACGAATGTCTGAGCGGCAAGATGACAAAGAGAGACCGCAGTGTTTCCTTTGCAACAAAAAGGGTCACAGAGCTGCTGATTGCTGGACCAACACAAAGGGTCCTGGTACAAAGCCACCCTTTTGTGGAAAATGCCGCCGCACTGGGCATAAAACAGGTGACTGCTCCAAAAGGGCCAACAGCGTTGAGAAGGCCTCATGCTCTTTTCAACAAAGAGATGGAGCCAAGATAATTAATTTAGAGTCGCAGGCTTCGCTTTGTGTTCCTGATAGTCCGGAGTGCACAGAAACGCACCCAGCCAAGCTGAAGGAAAAATTGATGCCCACGGGCGAAGGTGTACTCGAAGGATATCCTGCAACAGTACTGCGAGATACCGGATGCGATTCAATCATTGTCAAAAGGTCTCTTGTGGCGGTAGCAAGCTGACTGGAAAGCTTTCCTCGATTTACCTCTTGGATGGACGGTTGATGAAGCTGCCTGAAGCACACGTGGAAATTTTTTCACCGTTCTTCACTGGCAAAACTCGAGCCTTTTGTATGGATACGCCTTTATATGATGTTGTCTTGGGAAACGTGGAAGGCGTTCGAGATGCTCACAATCCTGATAACGATTGGAAGAGCCGTCTTTAAACCCAGAACACTGCAGAAGAGTATTCTGGTGCAGAAAAATCCGGTTCTGCACATGGAACCTTGTATGCAAAGAGTTCAACATCGGCTGCAAGGAAAACACGTTTCAAGACAAAAGTTGCTGCAGTAAACCGACAGGCAGGAAATCCACATCTACTTCCGGCTCCAGTTATCAACCCCT
Source organism: Rhipicephalus microplus (assembly GCF_043290135.1). Classification (NCBI taxonomy): domain Eukaryota; kingdom Metazoa; phylum Arthropoda; class Arachnida; order Ixodida; family Ixodidae; genus Rhipicephalus; species Rhipicephalus microplus. The sequence continues at coordinate 5,949,202 of NC_134704.1, read as the reverse complement.
TAGACATCAGCCCACAGGACTTTAAAACCAAACAGGAGGAAGACAGCAGCCTGCGGAAATGCTTCGGAGCTGTTAACAAAGAGGTCAAGACAAGGTTTGGTAAAATATTGTTCTTCACGAAGGACGGAATCCTCTATCGCAAGTACATCCTTCACTCTAAGAGGCAGGTGAATCAGCTTGTGGTACCAAGGTGCCTCCGACAATTTGTTATGAAAATGGCCCACGAAGGCATCCTTTCGGGCCATCAGGGAATTAAACGAACTACCGACCGGGTACTCGAGAAAAGTTCTACTGGCCAGGGGTTCAGTCAGACATCACACGATTCGTTAAATCGGGTGATATATGTCAAAGAACTATTCCCAAGCACTTGGTGGGTCGTGTACCTCTCGGCAACACTCCTATAATTGACGCCCCTTTCAAGAGAGTAGCCATTGATATAGTGGGTCCATTATCACCGATGTCAGAGGGCGGAAACAAGTACGTACTGACAATGGTGGACATGGCAACGCGTTATCCCGATGCTGTAGCACTGCCGAGCATCGAGACGGAGAAAGTCGCTGAGGCACTTCTGGAGATGTTTTCTCGTGTAGGTGTCCCACGGGAGATAATCAGTGACAGAGGCACGTCATTCTCGTCACACCTAATGAAGGAGCTAAGTCGACTTCTCTCCTTCAAACAATTGCCAACAACCCCATATCATCCCATGGCTAATGGCCTTGTAGAGAGGTTCAACGGCACCCTGAAACAAATGATAAGAAGAATGTGCCAGGAGTGTCCGAAGAAATGGGATCGGTACCTGGCACCCTTACTCTTCGCTTATCGCGAAGTTCCCCAGTCGAGCTTAGCCTTCTCTCCGTTCGACTTGCTCTACGGCCGTTACATCAGAGGTCCTCTTGCCATATTGAAAGAATTATGGGCCGCTGATCATCTTGATGATGATGTGAAAACATCCTATCGATAAGTAGTCGAACTGCGGAATCGTCTTGAAGACACCTGCCGATTAGCCAAAGAGGAGCTTCAGAAAGCGAAAATGATACAGAAGAAGCATTGTGACTGAAAGACCAGACCACGTCAATTATCCCCTGGAGACAAGGTTCTGCTTCTGCTTCCATCGGATACCAACAAATTGGTTCTGACGTGGAAGGGACCCTTTAATGTCCTTGAGAAGAGAAACGATGTTGACTATATAATTGACCTCGGTACCAGAAGCACGCTATTTCATATAAACCTGCTGAAAAAGTATGAGGAACGGCCGCCTGCACCACCGCATGAAGCATCAGCTGTTTGCCAGGCGGATGACACCGAAAGCGACGAGCTACCATGCGTTCCATTCCAACGAAAGGACTACTGCACCCAGTCTCATACGCAAGCCGTATACTGCAACCATGCGAAGCTGCTTACTCTACAGTGGAGCGAGCGGCCCTGCCTTTTACGTGGTCGGTCCGGAAACTTCATATCGTCTTATTCGGACGCACATTCATTCTACAGAGTGACCACAAACCGCTTGTGTACGTCACGTCAGCCAAGAATGTGAACAGCTGCGTGTTACGGTGGAGCCTCATCTTTATGGAAGTGCGTAGATTACATGGGCCGTTTGCCAACTTTGTGAGCAACGTCTGCATAAAGAATCGATGCTCAGTGGTAATAATTGCTTAAGACGTAAACCTTACAGCGCGATACAAGTATCATGACGCTTTAGTTCTGTGACTTGTTTCTATTTTTTTTGGTGTGTACTTCTGTAACCGAATGTGCCGAGTGTGCGGGGCTCGGAACTGCTATAGTGTGCAGTGGTGCTTACGTGTGTGTTTCCGACTGCGAACCAACGTGCCCCAGTGCCCTCAAGTTCTTCTACCGGAAGAACTTTCTTAAGTGGGGGGTGATGTGATGTAGTACCTTAAAAATGCGAGCATAGCAGACGACAGCACCACATCATTTAGAAGATGAGAAGAATGAAGAGGCATTGCAGCGCGCCTATTGAAAAGAGAAGAGGATACGCTCGCGGAGAACGAAGCTGTTCGGACGCCAGCAAGACGACGCAAGGGAGCCTAGGGCGAACCCGCAACTATGCGCGAGGTTCGAAAGGCCGGGTTCCTGTCCTCGAGCCATTGACGTCCTCGGGGCACGGCGTGTCGGCGTGGCCAAGCTCGAGTTCTCGGTGAGTGGTCCTGTGGACATCTCCGGTACGGCGAGCACCTTCGGAAGACCAAAGCTGCTGACCATGTCCACCGAGCCGACGTCGCTGACAGTGTGCGGCTACGACTAGACCTGGTGATGCCCCTTACAGTGGTATGCTGACCTGGAACGCAAGCGGCGACAGCATCCGAGCACGCAACGGGTCCCACTTCAAGGCGCCGGGCTACGGCACAGACTGTGAGACTATTAACTCTTTTCTTTCGTGTGTGAACTGCGTGCGTGTACGACTTATAGTACTGTATGTGCAATAGTTTTTTTGTTCGTCCAATATAACTCCCGTTTGTTTTGCTCACTATATCCATCTTCTTCGCGTCACACGCCTTGCTATGTGACGAACCTAACACACGACACCATCTCACCACCGACATCCCCTTATGAAAAAGTCGGCATTGACTTGCTTGGACCCCTTCCTAAGACCACATCTGGCCACCGATATGTTATAGTGTGCGTGGACTATTTAGCTCTGTGTACGTCTGTATACGAAAACGGACGCACTGACATCGGCCATAGCAGCCGGTGTTTCCTCTTTTCTGTTCCAATTGGTAATACTGCGTCATGGTGCTCCACTGTGATCGTGGACGGCAATTTATCGCCGATGTGGTTCAAATAATTTTGCGCCTCTGTGGCTCCTCTTATCGCCACTCCACCCCTTACCATTCACAAACTAATAATCTGACCGACAAAATGAACCGAACTTTTGCGAATATCTTACCGATGTACGTTGATGCTGACCACAGGAACTGGGACGCCATCTTACGGTTTGTCACTTACGCATATAACACCGCCAAGCATGAAGTTACTGGAGATTCGCCTTTCTTTCTTCTTTACGCACGAAACCCTCGGAGTTTTCTGGACACACTATTACCTTTGTCGCATCAGGAAGATCTGTCAATCGCTCAGACGTTGTGTTGTGCTGAAGAAGCACATGAACTAGCACGCCTTCGAACATTGTAGTTAGTATGAGGCAACAATTACTGGCGTGTTGTGTGTAGCGCAATTAATGCGGCTGGTGCAGAGCGCGTAGCCAGTTCCCGACATGTCAACTAGCGGCTGATCGGTTCCGCGAAGGTGAACGCGGAAGACTTGAGCAAGGGAAAGAAAGGAGACCTCTTCCTTCTAATGGTTCACGAGCGGCGCCGTCAAGGTCGCCCCCACTTGGGACTAGAAGGGGAAGGCTTACTCGGAAGAGCGTCTGGCAAAAAGCAGGCCAGGCACCGCTGTCTGAGTTTAAGCTATTGTTGGCATGCACGTGTGCCATTGAGAATGATGCTGGGACGCGACCACTGGAGACGAGCATATCCTCCCCCACTGTACGTCATTATCAAGTGTTGTTAGGATGTCGGGGCGCCTCGCTGTCGCATGCACACCTGGTAAGCGCACAAAGCCCAACGATGTACTCACTGCTCTTAAGGAGGCTTTTACGAAGCAACATTGAATGAGAGAGCTGACGGGGCTGGAGCGTGAGAACGGCTGCCGACGGAAGTCGGCCGCACGGCCTGACATGGGAGAGAGTGTGACAGGCTTAGAACCTATCCCCTCATGTTATATTTCATAACGTGATTTTTACCACTGTAGTGCCTGTTATGAAAGTGTTTCTGCGATTGGTTGTGATTATGCGAGTCCCAACATGTGATTGTTTTGTGTGAAGACCCTTCGTTTAACCGAGGGTTGAAAAGAGGATGTTTGGAGCTGAAAGAAGAGAGCGGAGGTTCGGGCTTGGGCTCAGGCAGCCGCCTGAGGCTGCAATTAAATGTTCCTTCACCGTACTACGGCTCTTCCTTCACGCCGCCACCATGCACTTGAGTCTTCGAGGGGATCTATTTTGAATTTCAAACATCTTCCCTTCTTAGCTAGTGTAGAAGCTAGTCGAGGAGGAGGAAATTAACTATTGTCCTCTTAAGAACAAAGCAAGAGTTGCTACAATGCCAAGCATATCCCCGTAGAGTTTTCTCCTGGCAACTATGTTTGGCTGTGGACCCCTGTTCGTAAAAAAGGATTGTACGGCAAGTTTCTAGCAAACTATTCCGGCCCATTCGTGATAGTTGCTCGTCTCAGTGACGTGAATTACACTGTTGCCCGAGTGACAGCCAATAACGGCGTTCGTGTGTTACGCAAGTTGTTCGCATAGCCCGCCTCAAAGAGTACCATCATAGGCATATTTAACTCGCTCGGCGAGCTTCGTCTGCCCCCAGGGAAAATGCAACAAAGATGCGCGAGTGTACGGGATGTGGAAGAAGAAAAGGAGCAGTGGAGCCGGCGTGTGGACTGTGTGGTTGGGTGCACCGGGCTAGGCCTGTCTCAGAAGTATGCTGCTCTTTCCCAATACATTTCATCTCATCTGTAAATAAACACATTCACTCATAACAATATCATCGTACTGTATGTTGACATAGTTGCTGTTATTACTGACTGAAGTCATGTCACCTATACGAACATTTAATGGGTCAAGAAGACTCTCTATAGCCAGTATTTGAGGTGTATGAGGTGTACGATATCTCAGCCAGTAGGAGCCAAAAATTAAGTCCGGATGGGAAATAAAAACTGTTTCTGAATTTTTTATGGTGCATTCGTACAGACTTAGAAATGCTTGCACTGCTAACAATCAAAACCTGGTAGCAAGTGAGGGTATCAGAGCTTTTATATACAAAACCTTAATTGCTACGAATTCAGGGAGACCTAAACATAGTCTCAAGGCTTGTCTTTCGATCATTACAAGAGAATGAAGCTTATAGACAGGTGCTCCAGCAAATAATATGCACCCAAACTCTAGGATTGGCCAAGCATACATGCAATATATTGATGAGAGCATTTTTTTGCACATACCTATCCAACAACTACTCAGTTTCCTTAATTAGCCAACCACGCTAATACTCTTTGCTGCAGCATATTCAGTGTGCTTTTTCCAAGACCTATATTGGTCATATATTACACCAAGATATTTTGTATTATCCACCTGTGGAATATTTGTTGGATTATAATAGAGCGTCGTGTAAATAGAGTCTTTTAAAAGGAATGTCAGTAAAGAACACTTGCTAATATTTAAGTATTAATGCATATCATCTAGCCAACTTTTTATAGCTGTTGAATATGCCTGTAATATTGTGTATAGCTTGTGAATATTATCTGCTGATGCAAAAAATGAAATAGACGTATGTCTGGAGCATCAGCATAGACGTATGTCTGGAGCAGGACCATTGGACATCAAGTGGAACGGGTCTTCTTCTTCTTGTTATTCTCCTCTTTTCATTGCTCATACCCAATGCAGTGGATTGGCCGAGTGTTACATGAATTTTTTTTTCAGTGTCTCTTCGCAGCTAAGAATAAGCTAAGAATAGTTAAGAATAAGCTAAGAATAAGCTAAGAATAGTTAATACAGCAAACTTGAATACAGAATATTAGTATTTAAATGTTTAAAAAGATTTAGCTTGGCATTCTTTTAGACTGATTGATAAGTTCCTCTATGGCGTAGTAAACATCTCTTTGTGTTTGTGGTGAACCGTTCACCACGAACATTAGCACATCATCCAGACTTCTTTGTCACAATGGCACATACATGCATTGGCTTGGCTCAATCTTGTTCCATGCCGCGCGCATTATGTGTTCATACATGCATACAAGCACACAGACACAAGCATATTACCTATTAAATGCGTACTGTATGTATACAACTGCCATAATCCACATGTACTATTGAGTAGCTAGCTAAGATGCTTATTGTAAGTGTTGCCAACAATTAGGTTGTAATGGCGCATTTGCCACATGCTGCTATTACGCCTCTGCAGATTTCAAGTCCTTAGCTGTAAAGACATCACCGCACAGCTGCGCCGTGACAGGAGTTCCTTCATATTTTAAAATAGCTTTGTTCCATTACAATTTGGCATTAGGGCAAAGCTTCTTTTCGAACTCTACTATAGCTGCAAATGAATTGACTTGCAAAAGCTCTGGCTCATACCTACATGATAATAGACGTGGTGGAGTTTCGTTTTTTTTTTTACCCACAGATGATGTTTAATACCCACAGATTATGCAGAAAGTCAGAAATTTGAACATCGTTGAGTTTCAGTGTCCATAATTCCAAGCATTCTTATACGTTGACGTCTATAGGATTGTCACAATGCTGTTAAAGCATCCAAATTTTCAAGCATGTCTGCTTCTTCTTGGGACCCAATAAAGTTTACATCATTATCGTCGTCATAATTTATGAAAAATTGTCATTTGATCGTATTATTTTTTTATGTGCAGTTTGTTCATAACAATTATACATTATAACAATGGAATTTTTGTGGATTTCGCGTATTGTGATCAGTGGGTTTTAGTTTCACTCAAGTACGGTTGAACCTAGCTTCAACAAAACTGACGGGACACGGAAAAAATTTCATTGAAGCGACAATTTCATTGTAGTGAAATGAAAAAAAATTTATATAGCTGACCTGAGCTAGCAAAACAAAGCAACTTTTATTCCCCAAAATCAAAAAGTGTCGGCTGCTTCCTTTTTCTGCCAAGCAACATTGTGACGCGATGCTTACATACGCATGGTGACACAATCTTGAAAAGCATGCTGAAACATCCGCCACAATGGCTTTTGTGAACAAACTTAGCAGTTGCACTAACACGTCAGCCGCTGTCCCCCGTCCAAATCCGACAACGCCCAGATGGAGGCGTGATATTGGGAACAGTGACTTAATTACCGTATTTACTTGCGTAATCAACACACTTTTTTCTCTCCAAAAATGGAAGCCAAGTTGGAATTGCGTTTATTATGTGGGGCAAATTTTATGAAAACTCTTTCGGGTTGAGAAAAAAAAGTCACAGCTTTTCCGCAAAGGCAAAGCAATGAATCCGATAGCAGCAATTTGAATGTCACGCGAATAATGGCAAGCAGATCGAAACGTATCCTGCTTTGCTCACGCGAATAAGTCTCTTCGTTGTTACTTCGCTGTGTCTCGGAGACTATGCAGTGAGTGCAGTGGCCTTTGTGGGCCCGGTAACTACCACATAATAGTTTTGGTGAAAGCCCACAGAGTATGATTCTTTCCACCGTGAAATAAGCACGCACATGTGTGAGCATTTACCTCCTCCTCTGGGCAAAGTACGTACGGGAGATGAGAGCGCGTGCCACCACGTCGTGATGATCTGGTGATGCGTGCTCATTGCGCCATCTCACTGGTAATGCTGAAAATACGATAGTTCCCCCATGGCCTCCGAGATGGCGAGCACAAGGCTTGTTTCTCTCTGGCCGTCGCAATCGCCACGCTCCCCAGCAAAATGAACGAGTATCGCCTCGCGCCCCCGGCTACCGCGAGAGGGCGTGGATTCAGGCGGCAGCAGAGACAACGGCAGACAGCATGCGAATGTTTTTTTTTTCTTGCGTACGAGCAAGAATTACCGTCAGAACCTTATGCCTGAACTGAAGGAAAGTATTTTTTTCTGTAACTGAATTTATTTTCGTCCAGTTTACGAATAAAAGCGTGGCAGCGGCTGCATTTTACAAATAGGTAAGAAGGTATCAATTTATCTGTGGCAGTATTACTTTTTTTTCATTACGGTCCGTATTGTCCCGGTGCTGAATACCTCGATTTGAGAAATATAGAGGCATTTTAGCATTCCTCCTTTCTGGAGACTTATATAAAAGAAAACTGGGCTAATTATAGTCCTTGAATCGTATTACTCTTCTATCCTGGCTCGTAATTTTACTATTATATCACGTACAGATATTTATGAGGTGGTCAACTGAAGCGCAGTCATGCTCTAGATAAATGAGTGCCCTGGTCATGTCATTGAAATAAGTTACGTGAAAAGTAATTTTGCCGAATATTGTAAAAGCTTTGATTAGCCAGTCTTCATACACTTCCCACGTCTCTCACAGCGAAAGTGCCTGATTCATCATAGTCTCCTAAACGTGGGAGGTGGGGTTGAACATTTAAGATTCTTCATGTTCCGAAAACCTACGCACACCGGATGGTATCTGCAGTTCACTTCTAACCACCCGACCGCACACAAAACATCAGCGGTCAAGACACTCCTGAATCGCGCAGGGGCCATCTGCAGCTCCCAAAAAATGCGAAAAAAATAAGAAGAAGCGATCCCTGCCGACCTGCTGGATAATGTATACCTGAAAAGCTTTATTCGTCGAGTACGCCAGTGGCTTGGCGACCGCGAAACTGCCCCCACCTGCCTTCTGCAAAGGATTACCCTAACAGTGAGGCCTATTCAAAACATTCCCACCGCATTTCGGTCCCATATGTACCCGGAATCAGCGAATAACTGTCCAGATTGCTGGGGAAAGAGGATATTCAGGTGGCACACAAACCAATCTCAACAATCCGGCGATTCTTACCGCAACCAAAAGACCGTCTGCCGAAAGAAAAGTTCCCTGAGCCGGTGCACAGACTGTGCATTTCAAGCACAGTATGTAAAGACGGCGATGCCTATCGATGCCTAACGAGACGGCGATGTCTAACCAATGCAGACAATGAAACAGTCTGTGCACTTCATGCACAGACTGTTCGACGACGCCCGGATCATCGACATAGAGGGTAGCCACACAAAAACCAGTTCTTAGAGTCCTGGCACATCCAAACAAGGCCTGGAAATGTTAACTGCTCAAGTGGAGCTTTACTCAGTGTATACATGCACACTCTACAGAACCAGTGTAAAAAATGCCGAAGCAACAATGGTGGAAAGAAGGACAATGGAGAGGGCAGGTCCGCCAAGAAAAATTGCGAGCTTCAGAGCCGGCCGAACAGCCACCCCTGTTCTATAAGTTTTATCTTTGGACTATAACTTGGCTAGAGAGTTTAGGTTATTAGTATGAAATTGTCACTGCTATGTAACACCCCAGTGTTTCATACCAGGTATGTCGAACTCTGAACACGTGTTGAGTACTTCTTGAACAAGCAATACACTTTGATGCGCTTTCTTACATTGCCCAACATATCCACTGAAAACTGTGAAATTCACAGTGCGAATGGGCGACCGTAAGACCAAAACCTGCCTGTAACCAGCCCGTGGTTGTCGCAGAACTGGCGACATTCAGTCTAAACATAGTCTAGATGCATGACGACTGCCTGTATCCTCCTCCCTGTATTTCGCTTCTGCGACTTGATGGGAGGATTCCTGAAACAGTGTTACAACGAAAGGCAGCACTAGTTTCATGAAAGGAAAGAAAAAGCAACCGTTTTAATCGAATATAACCTGTGAGCGTAGAGCGTGGCACTTTTATGACTTAGCTTGTTGATCAGGCTGTCATTTTTTTTTTTTTTTTTCACCAGTGCCTACCATATTATACAGCCTGCAAACTTGGAAGTACAGTAAGTTTCGAGCACATCTGGATCTCTCGCAAAGGCATCACAATTATAAGTGCTCTAATATGGGTGATGCAAATTTACAGCGAAGAAAGCCCATTTGAGAATATATACGCCCAAGCATTGACTTGGCCTCTCCTACACCTTGACTCGACATTTCCAAATGAGTCCGAAGTTATATAAAAATTGAAAACCCGTTTTTTTTTTTTTTTTTTGCCACATGCAAGCTTTTTCAACAGCAAGACATCCTTTTCGACCATACGAAAAAGCACTGCGGCACGGAGAAAACAGTGGGCTATGCTCACCTCTGAAAACACGCTCTCTTAATGCGATTGGGACGGCCGGAGATAAACCGACCACGCGCCCACTATCTCGGAGGCCATGGTTCCTTTTATGTGGCCGTCGTCAGGGGTAAGTGGTAGATAGAAATAGTTTGCCATTTCGATGTTGAACGAGTTGCTTCTTCGTGGCTCAGTGGCTAACACCACGCACTTACAAGCAAGAGGTTAGATGTTTGATTCCCGGTGCCGGAGTCTTTTTCTGGATTATTTTTATTTCTTGCATTTATATATATGTAGATACGTATACATATACGGTGAATGATGCCAACGTCAACATCGACGGCAAAATCTAGTGGAGAGTGTCCATATAATTGCTATCGCAATGAAATATCGTAATGCAATAAAAATTTGGTCGCATAGTCTTTCGCAAGTGACATTAGCGTACACTGTTTGGAAACAGCTTTTTTGTTGCACTTCACCTATATGTTGCGTAGCCAATGGCGCTATCTTCTGCAAGTTGTCTTCGTGCCACCCGCGCACGCCATAAAAGTGTTTCGCAGCTATCTTTTCTTGAAATAGTTTAACCACATAAGTGGTATCTGCTGTGATCTCGAGGGGCGTCCAGAAATGTGCACTGCGACGCACTTTGCCAATTTTGTGGCAACCTCGCATGATGACCGCGATGCCGCTGTTAACATTGTAACAAGTAACTAACATTGCAGCTAGCTACGACCGAAGCATCAAAACAAATCGTCAATAACAAGACTAACGACAAAATACGACCGCCACCTTGCTGTCCACATGAGAACATGCTGTAGGAACGGTAGATTATATTTTGTGTTTCTTAAAGTACATGCGGATAACAAGCACGGAGAGCAAATTTCAATCTAAGTGAGAATCGAGGTGCTACCATGTGTTGGAAATAGTCATGATCTTTTTCTAGATGAGAAGCGATTTTTTTTCTGGTTTTCCAGAAATCTGCAATGCAACGGCGACGAATGGCCCTTCACGACAGCCATGGCGACAGCAAATCCTGTCCTCGTTGCTTGAAAATTGTATGTGGTTGGGCCTTAAAGTTTAGTATTTCTAGAAACTGACTGTCGGTTGGCGCAGGCAGTTTCGTGAACTTTGCTCGTTATGTGCTTATCAGCTATGTCCTTACACTTGCACTGTTCGTGAACCCCATCATGGTGCATAGAAAATTAAAAAACACGGGACGTGCTACGCACAGGTAAAAAAAAATTATGCGGTGCGTGGCAGCGGGCGAAAGAGGAAGGTGCAGTCGAGAAAAGTTGGCTGGCTTAATAATAAAAAAGTCAGATGGGCAAAGAGCCTCTACATGAACGTTAGCGGGACTGCAGCGTATAAATGTAGGGTTGCATTTATTGCGCGAGGAAAAAAAAAGTCCAATTTTTGGCGACTGAAGTTGGGGGTGCATTTATTATGCGAGTGCGTTCACTATGCAAGTAAATACGGTATACCTTATTTAATGCTACTGTCATTCACTTGTCGCGGCTGGCTGATACTGTTGATAATGCGGACAAGCAGCCGATCTTACCAGTGACCACACTGGCCAAGCACGAAAAAAACCAAAAGCATTGGCGTTCGTTCCACGATTACACCCACAAGCAGCATGTACGAGACCCAATGAATTGAGGGACTGAGTTTCAGCTTCAGATTGTCTGTGGCCCAGAAGCAAGTCAGTAGCAAAAGTAGAGCTGGGGTGGCTATAGTGGGGAGGTTGATGAGTGCGGCGCTTTTCGCTTGCCTGAGAGGGTGCTTCGGCGCACTGATGCTATTAGGAGAGCTGATGGCAGCGGGGCAGTAATAAGCAGGGCGAGTCGGCACTGATAGTGAGCGGTGCACTTTGCTTGGTTTTCGTCAAGTGTGCGCTGTTATTTTCTTCACAGCCATTTGCTGCTTTACAAGCAGTTCGTCAATTGGTGCTTGCGCTGGGTTTCTCTGAAATGCATCAAGATGTCCCCGACACAGAAGACTCAGCGTTGGTACATTGTGCCTGGGTGCAACTTAAGATGCCTCAGCTCAGCCTGGCAAAGAGTGTGGGGATCTGAGGTGCGCCCGCGACCATTTCATGGCATTCCACCGCATGGCCGCTCCTTTCCTTTACTGTGCTCTGGTAACGGCACGTGGCAATAAATGGTGCCACGCGCGGCGCGTGTTCTCGGGGGCTGCAAGAATCAGCGAGGCCGAGTCACGTGCATGCCGAGAAGGGTTTCCTTAGCTGGCCGGCACCAGGTAAGCATGTGGTTTTCTTTTGTCCACGTCCCCTTTGGCAATAGCCAGAGTGTGTCCTGCCTGGGTGCCTAAGCATCCCCGGCGGGCTTGTTTACCTGAGTATTAGCTTCGGTACCGCACGCTAAGCCAAACAGTAGTGCCTAGTGCTTGAAGTGGTCATACCACGCCAAGCCGCACTTGCCGAAGGCCTACACGTACGAGGTTTGTCCTAACTCTCGCGACCAGGCCCAGTGGCCATCGTGAGAGTGCGCACCATAGCTGCAAGGGACCTTTCCCGACCGGCGTGTCAAAGCTCGCCATTGCCAGCCACGACATGCTCGCGGTCTCCCCATTATCTTGAATGTCCGGGTGCGGAAGCCTTTGCTCTCCGCGTCCCGGGAGCAAACGTACTGTTGTTTGAGGGTGCCGCCAAAGGCAATAAAGTGTTTTTGTATTGCTGTTAATAAAATACTGTCTGTTTCACAGAGCGGTGTGCTACATGTGAGTAGGTGACAGAGACGCTGCCCTGTAGCTCGCTAAGCCTGAACCCGCGGTGATCTTACGCTACTGTGAGTAGCCAAGTCACCACAAGAGTGATTCAGTAAACGTTCAATTATAGGTTTTAGAGTGTAGCAGCTTTAGCTGCCTGCAGTTACTCATTCCCAGATAAGCACAATAACCGCATCCTCTTCAGCAGACATTGAACCATTAGTTTTTGTACGGAAACACTTCATTTTTATGCATGTCAGGGGCTCATGCACCACAGATTTTATAGATTTACTATTCACTTTTTCTTCTGATCTTATGTTTGTTTGATAGAATAAAAAAAAGTGGACCCAAGTGAGACAATAATATCACACCACACTTTTGATCAAAGCAGAAGCATGGTTTGGACAGTGAATTGGTTGTGTCTCGCATATTCTCTTAAGAATTTTTATGGCCGATTTAGCGTGAGGACACGATGTGCTCAAGAAACGAGTGGTATTTAGTTAACGAGGCTTGGGATGAGGCTATATTCGACAGAGGCAAAATTTTGCCGAGATACCATTGCTGTCTGTGCTACATTTCTTGGTGCATTTATTTCTGAAGCAAGCAGGGCTGTATGAGTTACTTAGAAAAAGTAAATAAATACGTTACTCATTACGGTAAGAAAAAAGAATCAGATTACCACTCTACATTACCTACAAAAAGTGTAGCACGTTACCACTACCAAAAGAAAAGCAATCAATGTTCCTTCTGATATTACTCTAGGATCAGAAGTTTGAATCAGTGTTCCCTCTCTGCGGGAGGCAGAATAACAAATTAATACACCTCGTATTTATATTTCACAAAGCCTCTGCCCAAACAACTATTTTAGTCGTATTACTGATATAACTAGAAAACTTAGCACAATATGCCAGACCTGTAATACACGCAGCGACATAATGTTTGCTGTAGGGTTTCATGTGATGGCTTATAACTTCGTGGCACATGTGAAATTTATTTATCATTGTCACAGCAAGCAGAAAATGAGACTTCATTATCGACCCTCTCTGAAAAGAAATCAGCCCTGATTCTGGCAGTGTGCATCTACCAGCAGACAAGACGTAAGTGCAAGTCTTGTACGAATAAATAAATCCCTAAAATATTTAGTCTCATGAAAAAAAAGTATTTGCAGCATAAATAATTTTTGCACCTTTAATCTAGATGCCGCGAAAATTGTGACCGTTTATGCAAAGGCGTCCTGGCAAGCCTCACTTTCCCAAGTATTCAACTTTTTCGTGCCCTGTAAGAAACAGCAGAAGCAAATTGTATTTTGAAAACAGGACTGATAAATAGTGCTGCTGTATTGATTGGACAACTTCCTGACGTCAATTTATAGATTTTAGACAACAGCTCTACATGTACATGTCAATTATTGTGTACTGTGGTTACTAAACTACTGAAAAGAAGTTGTAGTGTACACGTATTCCGAAGGATTGGGGCCACTAGCGTGGGTCGGGTCTTAGCGAGCCGTAGGGCACGCGTCAACTGTCGCCATGGCAAGAACAAAGTGCTGCTTAAAGTCGCAGCACTTTATTGCCTACTGCAACACTAAAAGTGATGTACAGAGCCCGTTGCAAAAGAGGCGCCGGGAAAGCAAATGGGCTTATCCATGCCCCGGCCAAGAAGTACGACACAGGGTGGCACGAGCACGTCTTCGTGGGCAAAGTTGATTCACGGGGACACTGGGACAAAAGGGCCTGGTCGCTCGAGCAAGGGTAAAACTCCGCTTGCGTTGGATCCCGAGAGGTACGGGTCGGCATAGTATGACCACGCACTAGGACACCGCACCGCTCTTCGGTCTAGCGTTCGCAAAGGGCAACAAAAGATGAGCATTCGCCGCAGGCGCAAGACACCGTTTGCGAAGACCGATGAGCCCCGAACAAAGGGAGCCGGTGGGCGAAATGAAATGCGTGCTTACCCCATGTTGTCCCGGAGAGGTTCTCTCATGCTCCCGACGTGCACACGCGAAACGTCCCGAAAGACGTTGCGCACGGCGCTAGTCGATATTTGATACCGAGTGAGAGGGGTTAAACATCACTTCCACTCCCTCAGCATAGCAGACCGCAGAGGAGAGGAGAGTCATGTCAGGACATGAGAGCGCAAAAAAAGGCGGCAGAGCCCGCGTAAAGGTGGCGGGCTAGCCTTGATTCCCACAATATTAGAAGCTATACATTAACATTCTTACCTGTAACGCGTTGCAACCATTCAAAACAAGAGATGCATTCTCGCAGTCATCACGATTATTATTAAGTACAATCTTTCTCGCACCATTGCCTGCCACATAGAAAACAGTCCCCCGCTACGCAGTGTTTGCTGCATAGGCTATATATACACTTTCAGTGCATCAGATCGATGTCTTCCTCATCATATTCCGTCTTATGCCACATTTAGTCTACAGACAGAAGAGACTAAAGATGAAAAGAAGGGCGAAGAGTAAAGAGGTGTAGTGCATGAACACTTGGAATGCATGAAAATGAAGTGTTCTTGTATAAACTGTCGACTATGTCAGCTGAATGGGTCATTGCCATCATACGAGTTATGAGTTACTGTATAATTGAGCCTTAACTGATTTACAAGTTGTGGCTTGAACAAGAATATGCATTTCGAACAGCAAAACGGGACTAAAGTTACTGGTACCAAAGTTACTGCTAGTCGTTTAATGAGTTCAGAATCTGAGTTCAGAAGCACCATGAAAAAGGGTATGTGGAATACGACATGTAAAAAGTCTACAAGTGCCTGGCGACCTTGAAAGTAAATGTGTTAGTTTTGAACTTAAGTAGTTATTTGTCGTGCTTGTGAATGTCTTTTTTTAGTAGAGAGAAATTGAGCATTATATGTGACTTTGTGATATCGAGAACGTTTTTTTAAAGATAACATTGGGTCTACAGACCTTGGGAAAAAATTAGGATTTCGTTCTTGATACCTATCGCGTGCGCCGTGGTAAATGCACCATCTGTTTTCAATGTGAGAGCACATGCATATGTTTTCGGCAAGCCCAAATAAACGAATTCCTTGCTTGCACTTTGCCATTCAAAGACCTAATCATGTTACTTCTTGTTAACGAAAAAGAGCTTGACATTAGGTTATGACACTTTTCTAAAAACATTAACGAAACTGCCACTGGTCTTGCCGTCCATTGACCGCTTGTTGAGAGGACGCAAAAATGAAAATAACATGAGGTGACTATTTTTTGCGTAATCGAGCTCACTAGCCATAAAAAAAAGTGGAAAGAAGACCTCATTGGTTGCATGCTTCTCCAAAGTTTCGAATAACCCCCACACCGGTGTTCTAGTGGTTCTTCACTGGTGACCTGAAGATTGAATCGCATTTTTGGCGGAGGTCAAAATGATTGAGGCCTCTGCACTGAAGGACACGTAATAAGGTAGCCTGTATACTTTCGGAGCTGTCTACAATGGTGCCCCTCGTAATCCCATCATAGTTTCGGGAAGTTAAATAGCAAGAATTATTATACAGTAAAAGCGTGTTAATTTCAACTCTGTTAACATTAATTTACAGTCAACTCGCAGTGAAACCCTGGCACAGCCCTGTTTATTTCAATGGGCAGAAACTCCCGATGACTTGAACACATTGGTACCCACAACAGTTAATTTAAAGCAAGGTATATGTGGCTGTCACCATAGTTAATTCGAACTGAGAGCCCCTGGTTTTTATCGCTGCTAGCAGAAGTCAGCCTCGAGTGATCACAGTGTGTTGCAGAACCAAAGCAAATTTGCTAGAGACGCAAAAAAATGAAACACCAGCATTTCTCGGCACATGAGAATTCAGACACGGCGCTGGAGCTCTTGGGCAAGCTGCAAACGATGCTTTCATGGGGTCGTGACAGAACCGCAAGCAAATAAGAATTACTACTTTTAATCTTAATTGCGTTGCCTCTCCCAAGTAAATAAGCACAGTTTGGGGAATAAATAGGACCACATGTTATTGCCATATACTTCGAAATTAACTGCTCACATGAGTGCATGTCTGTGCTTCTTTGTGGCGTATCACTGACTGATGAGTTAGTTCTTGTCTGTTGTTAGATCTTGTGGGAGCAGTGTCCGCAAGCGCGCCGATTGTAGAAAAAGGAGGACAATGACGATCGCTGGTGCGCTCGGGGTACGCAGCTGCCGCTGGCAGCAGGCAGTTGTGGCCGAGGCTTAGAGAAATAAACAAGGTTCCTGGTCTGGCTCTGCGTCTTCCCTGCGGAATTCTGGGTTGAGCAGTCTTGAAACCCCCACATTTGGCTCCCAACGGGAAGAACTCTGCCCTTGAGCCACAGACATCGAGACAGTGTGCGACCATGGCCCTGACTGTGCCCACCTTTTCCGGCCAAGACGCGCGGGAATCTGTCATCGACTTCATTGACGATCTTTTTGTACACGCGACCGTTAGCGGCTTCTCAGAGTCCGACGTGCCCCGGCAGGTCCTCCCAGTTACCCTGCGCAGTGCTGCAGAACGGTGGCAGTGTCTTCAACCTCCCTTTCAGTCCTGGAACCAGTTCATCGTGGCATTCTGAGAAAAGTTTCTGCTGGTCGTTTACGACTACCGTATTTGCTATGAGCTTGATGCTCGAACGCAACACCCACAGGAGGGTGTGCGAGATTATGTTCGGGTCATGCAGGAGCTCTTTCGTCGGGCGGACCCCACTGCTCATGAGGCCGTTAAGGTCTTGCACGTAATGGGGTGATGCCACCCCCTTTTCCAGCTGCACCTGTTTGGCCTCTCGTTTTCTTCCATTGAGGAGCTTGCTTGCTTTGCTCCGCAAATTTCCGAGCCGTTCACTCCGGCCGTGTCCATCATCGCCGAGGAGGCAGGCGGGTTTCACAGAGGTGTGGCAGAGGCCTGTTGGTGTAGACAGGTTGCATGAGACGTAGCCGAGGTAGGCGTGGAGGTGGTCGCCATGTGTGGAGACGCCACGCAATGAGATGGCACTGCGGCCCGAGAAAGGGCTGCCAATGGCGCTCATGGTGATGTTGATAATAGGAAGAGGAAAAGGAAGAAAACACCACGACGTTCAGCACATTCATGTGGAGGCAGAGGCCGAAGAGCGCATAGAAGGAGACTATTGCGCGGAGAAAGACGGTGATGCAGGCTGGGAGGAGGCAGGCTGGGGTGTAGACGCCGAAAATGAGGATGCGGAGGCAGACGAGTATTAGAAGCAGGGCGGGCGGAGAGCAAACTCGCACTCGTGACCTTGAGAAGGCCAAGGCTGCTCTTGAAGCTGAACTGGATTGCTTCAAGTCTAAGGCGACCATCATGATTGCTGAGAAGGACCACCACATTTCTGAACTGGAGGACAAGGTCTGTACTCTGGAGAACAAGTTGTCTGAGGACTCGCAGCAGCACAGTCACATGAACAGGCTGCTTGGGGATCACCAGAAGTGCCCCAAGGATCTGCAGCAGCAGTGTGCCAAGTTTCAAGGGTAGTTGCTGGAGAGGGGCGCTGAACTGCAAAACAGATGACGCAGCCACAGAGAAGAGCTTCAATGGCAGCGCGTAACTCTAAGAACCACAACTGGACAAGCTAGCTACGAATGCAGGTGGCTTACCTCCGTGCGCAGCTGGTCTAGGGCCAGCAGGACCAACACCAAGAGGCCAGTCAACCGCAGGCACTAACATTGAAACATAGTAAAAAGGAAGCAGAAAGAAAGGAGAAACAGGAGCATATTCAAGGGCTCGAGGCTAGCCAGAAGGCTTTGTCGGCAAAGGTCTCCCATTTGAAGAAGCAGCTCAGTCGCTTCTACAGCCTGAGAGCATCCTCAAGCACGGTCTGCAGAAGAGTGAGGTAGAAATAGAGACACTGCAGGCAGAGCTTGCAGAGCTGGAACAGGTGGTTGTCCTGGCTTAGACGGAAAACAAGCGACTGATGGAGGAGCTTGAGACAAGGCAGCGGCAAGTGGGCAAACATCAACCCAGACTTGAAGAAGTGGTGACACAGCTGCAGGAATTCACAGAGAGGGCGACAGAAAACGTGGAGCAATTGGAGGAGGCTGCAGCTAAAGCAAGCTACTGCACCAGTGTGTCTGACCTGGTGTTCAATGTGGCTGTGCTCGCCGACCAAAGCTGTGCCGAGATAAAGAGTATAAAAGGCAACCCGCTACCTGAGGCAGATGCAGTCTAAGCTTCTACGGAGACGTCACACCTTCTGGGCTGCCGGGAGCATCAGCGTTTGAAGACTACCACGTGGAGAAGTGGCTGCCCCCGATGTGTGAATGGTACGGACAGCTCCAACAGCAATGACACATAACAATGGCCTACGACTCGCAGAGGCCGATGCTGCACAAGGAGCACCGGCGTTCTGTCATGCGCTCGCCGACGACCGTGGCCGTCAACCTGAGTGAGTCCGGTGTACCTCCGTCTTCGAGTGGCGGAGGAGTTGAGTTGCCTTCGCCATGCGACTGAACAGTTTCTGCGCCTGTCGGCTCATGAAGTGCCACTAGGAGCTGGGCCTCAACTGTGCCAACGTGTGGCCGCGTACGCCATGTGCGACCCACTGTGGCCAAGGCTAGCCAGGACATTTGTGTGGGCTTGCTTTGTGACATCGCCTGCGTCCTCGATCCCCACTTTTTCCAAAGGGAAAGGGGGTAGTATGGCGGCTGCAAGCGTGCCGATCGTAGAAAGAGGAGCACAATGACGATCGTTAGCAGCGGGTAGTTGCGGCCGAGGCTTAGAGGAATGAAGAATGTTCCTGGTCTGGTTCCGTGCCTTCCCTGCGGGTTTCTGGGCCAAGCAGCCTCAAAACCCTTACATCGAAACGCCTACCGCAGCTGTGGTCTCGTGGTATAGTGTCCGCTTCGGCTGCGGGAGGTCGTGGGTTTGAACCCACGTGCCGCCGTATACCTACCGGTTTCACAAAATGGGCACAGGCATCCCATGGCCTGACATTCTGCTTCATTGAGGGGTGAGCCTTCTCAGAAGAGAAGCCTATGCCATTCAAATCCCGTCAAAACATGTGGACACAAAATGAACCCTGACAAGGGAGGGAAAGAAAGTTCTGTACACCGTGAGAAATCGCCGTGAAACCATTAATTACGGCTGTGCGTTGCACGCAGACTCAGAGCCTCATGTTGGGCGCCAGATGTAGGGGTTTCAAGGCTGCTCGGCCCAGAACCCTGCAGGGAAGACACGAAGCTAGTCCAAGAACCTTTATTCCTCTAAGCCTCGGCCACAACTGCCCACTGCCAGCAGCTTCCGCGTGCCCCCAGCGCACCCGTGAGAGTCATTGTCTTCCTCTTTCTACAATAGGTGCACTTGCGACCGCCGCTCCCATAATCTCAACGAGTGTAATTCACAAAATCACCAGCCACAAACAAAGTAGCGCCTAAGTCACAAAAAGTCCCGAGGGGGCTACTCTGGGTTCTGTCCACGCAACGTGCTGTCATGCCAGTTCATTCTAGCGCCCGCTGTTAATTCGAACTCCGCCTGATTCGAACAATTCTATTGTTCCCTTCAAGTTTGAATTAACAAGCTTGAACTGTACTAGTCTTTCAGATTATAATAATGCCAAGTTTCTTTTTATTCAATGTTATGCTCTTGCGAATTAATTGCAGATGATATAGATTGGTGTTTTACGTCATAAAACTGAGATATAGTTGTCAGGATTGCTGTAGTAGAGGGCTCCAGAAATTTCTACCACCCAAGGTTAATGTGCACCTCAATCTAAGTACATGGGTTCTGACAGAGCTTGTTTCTGGCAAGGTATTTCTAGAAGCCAACTAAGAACTAGTTGTCGTGGTCTGCTTTATTTCGTGGACAGTGGTGGAGAGTCCTATGGGTATCATGCTGAATGTGGACGTAAGAAGCAAAGGGCCACGCATAGGCATCAGAGCTGGTCAGTTTATGCAAAGGTACGGGTGCGGATCATATAAAATGAGGTGGCAATTTGCTGTTTTCAAAGATCCCCAAATGCTGACATTGAAGCCAAACGCAAAAGTGGGGATGCTTCAGCATGGTCATACTAGTCCCCGATAAGGACATCAATATTCATTTTTAAGAAAAAAAGAAAATGAGGACACAAGTTGCTGAACTGACAACTGAAGGATTTGCTGTAAACAAGAAGCAATAAATTCCCATGGCTAACCCTGCATCATAAGCAATTTTATTTTTTACTCTCACTACGATGCTGTTATATCTACTAGCTATTATTTCTTAATATCTTATTTTTTGTATCATTTTTACTTCGATGTAACTGTTTACCTCTTATTCGTTCTCAATGCACCACTCCTCTCTATAGTGCGTTAGGGACTTCAGGGCACAGGTTGGGGAACTCACTCATGAGTCAACTCATTTGGACTCACTCAGATTGAGCCGTGAGTATGAGTGAGTCCTGTTGAAGAAATTTCTCGAGAGTGTGAGTCCGAGTGAGTTTGGCTCGGGAAAATTTCGCCGAGTGAAAGTCCAAGTGAGTTGTGGGGTCTCGATATGGGGAGTGCCATCACCACACTCTTAGAGAAAACGGACCCAGCAGACGCAGTCAGAACAAACCAAACAACACACATTTATTTAACAACTTTTTGATCGACGATATCGTCAGCCAAATTGTTATAACATCAATCGTGATCAACACGCTAGGACATCCTTACACAATAGTAAACAACACTCAGCAATATGACAAACAAGGCGCCGCCGCTAACGCCTGACTCACCACGTGGGCCCACCGCAGACGGCCCGTGGTGTCGTCCATGGCAGACCAACTGCTTGAGGCAACCTTCCGCGCCACTGCCCCACGCCAAAAGGGACTCGCTCAACTCTCTCGCCCACCACCAAGGCTTGCCTTCCGCCAGGGGTCACCGCCGGCGCTACCACTCTACCAACCATGATGATGATAGTGGTGATCACTGCTCGCGAACACAATGCCACATATCGCTCAGTAGTTGTCACCCCCGAAACACGGCTCCTGTGCGAGACACGTGCACCACGCGCTGCAAGCAACATTACAGCGGGTGTCAACACCCCCACATTCCTTTAATTTTAATTCAATCCATATCCCGAAAAACAAAGAAATCAGCTACACAAGCTCTAACAAAACATGACAACCCATGTGCCTACATAATGTCCGTGCTCGACGACACCACCACCGGTTGACACTGCTGCACTGTCCGGCTCGACGACTCCACCTCAGTACCGGTCCCGCAACAGCAACGTTGCCATCGGTGTGATGAACCGTCACTTGCGCCAACATGTCTTCCAGTTGTGACCTGCACTCATGAGGGTGCCGGACTGCAGGCAGTCACGCAGGTCCCAGGCATCTTGATCGCCCAACCTCACGACCGCATTCCTGGCCAGCAGCGCTGTCTATGTGAAGAAGACAGCCAGCCGCGGGTTACATCACTCCCGTTGCGTACATTCCAAAACACTCGAAAGAACAATGTAGTAGACCAAAAGGAAGGGAGCTTTGGGCTCCTCGCCCACATGGTACGATGGTCAGTACTGCTAGCTAATACATCGGCGGCGGCCGAGACACCCATCAAAATAAAACAAAAATCACTTTTTTTTAACTTGTGCATCACGAGATAACAAAGAAAGTGAGGGAAGCAAAGTGCAACACCTCCACGCCACGATCCACCTAGTTGTGCCACGTGCGACAGGCGGCTGCACAGAGCCTTGGGCCTAATGAGCATCCACCCAGCACCCAGCCTAGGCACAGAAGAGGCAGCCGCAAGGAGACAACCACTCTTATAAGGTGGCCCTACTCGTTCGCTCCACACAGCAGCGTACCGAGCGATCGGCGCCCACCGACGGACGGCGTCACGACGCCCCGGCGTCGAGCCGCAAGACAAGATAGCATCGACGCCCTATTCTCTGAGCCGAAAAGAGATAGAAGAAGCTAGCTACAGAAAATCAGACCACCCACGAGGCTTTCGTACTCGCACAATTTGGGCCTGGCCTACAATCCACAAGCTCTAAGCTTTGCTCACCCCAGGACGCAGACTGCATGGCTCTCATCCAAACTGAACAACGTTCCTAAAAAACCGACTACGAAAAAAACACTTGCGAGCAGAAAAAAAAAACAACTCAATGTGCCAACAAGTTCAAACATGTCACAAATATTGATCTTCTCGCTATCAACAAAGCACACCGCCGACGCTAGCAAAGAAGTCCCCTTAGGCCTCCTCTACCCCGGCTTTAACAAAAGCTTGTACCGAACCACGAAAGCTGTCGTCCGATGGTCCAAGAGCCCCACGTTGGGCGCTAGTGTGGGGTCTCCATATGGTGAGCGCCACCACCATGCTCGTGAAGGAACACAGCAGACACAGTCGGAACAAACCAAACAATACACATTTTTAACTACTTTTTTATTTAACAACATGACAAACAAAGCGGTGTCGCTAATGGCTGACTCACCACTTGGGCCCACCACAGACAGCGGGCGGTGTCGTCCACGACAGACCCACCGCTTGAGGCAACCTTCCGCGCCACCGCCCCACGCCAAAAGAGACTCGCTCAACTCTCTCGCCTGCCATTAAGGCTTGCCTTCCACCAGGAGTCACCGCCAGCGCTACCGCTCTACCAACCATGATGATGATAGTGGTGATCACCGCTCCTGAACACGCCACCTATCGCTCAATAGTTGTCACCCCTAAATATGGCTTTTGTGCGAGACACGTGCGCCACGCAGCGCAAACAACTTCACAGGGAGTGTCAGCACCCCCACAAAGTCCAGAGCACAATATGTATTTCTTCAGCAAGTCTGAGTGAGTTCCACTTTCTTTTGTTGACCTAAGGTCCTAACCAGTCATGTTCAGCTTTACTATTAGTCTTATTTGGATTCACGTTTACACTCAAGTGTACTCACTGGGATTCCAAAGCTTTGTTGTTCATACGCCATTGCATTATTTGTCGATCCGAGGCGCAAGTTACATAGGCCCACCTAACTCTTCGAGGGAAGTTATTGATAGTCATATCTTATGCTGTCATCTCTTCCAAGAAAAATGACCTTCCTGGCTTGCAAGCACTCATAACTCTTTTTACCAGGATACAATGTCAAGCAGCGCCAAGAAGAGCACTGATAACGTGAAATACTTGTGTTAAGCAGTGACAACATGGCCGCAGAAGCTTATTATAGGCTAGCGGACTCCCGAGTCGACTCACTCGGACTCACTCAGACTCAGATTGGGCCATGAGTCCGGGTCTGAGTCGGGGTCAATAGTGTTTTGGTGAGTTTGAATACGAGTGAGACCGGTTAAGGAAAAGTTTCATAAGTGTGAGTCTGAATCCGAGTGAGTCCAAAGCTCAGACTATGTTTTGAGTGAGTTTGAGTGAGTTCCACAAGTTTGGCCAACCTATGCTTCAGGGTACTGATAAATAAATAAATAAATAATTCAGGAGCCTCTTTTTCATCGGGTAAATAGGGGCAAGAAGAGCTCGCCGTCTTCGTGCACAGCCAATTGCTTTTCTTTGCAGAATAACGGACAGGTAGGCAATCGGTGGAGGTTCATAATGACATACAGTGATTCACGAAACACACCCGAAATGCGCTAATTTGTCTCCCATGAGGGGACACTGCTACAAAAAATACAAAAGGAACGAAATGAAAGTAGGACTTGCGGTTTTATTTATTTTGCAGGACATAGTGAATGGAGATCAATTCTCTAGTCTTGTCTGTTTGTGAGAGCACTGTTTATGTTGTAGCAACATTGTCATTCATCATCATCATGATTTTTTAGCCACCGTGCCACGCCGCTCATGCAGTTCATGCTTAGCTCAAGCTGCACTAGCACAGAAAGAGTTCACGTGCCTGGTGTGTTGGATGCCAGCAGACGTCGCCATTCCCCTACAGCCTACGAATAAAGTGGCGAGATTGGCACAGCCCCGTTGGCCGCCTTCGATGTTGTCTCAAGCTCCTCTATGCTTGCAACACTGGTGACCCAAAGAACACGCCCTTCGACAAGCCACCGGCTGCCATGCTTCCACCACTCTGCCCGCCAGTGCCGCCGTTCCACCTGACTTTACCGCAGGCATGGTTCATGGGGCTCGACGACGTTCTTGATGTGAAAGGCGTCACGGACCAGCAGCTTATGCACGCTATTTTGCTCGACACGCTGCCGGTCGAATTTTGCCATCTTGCCCAAATCGACCACAAGCCCATAATCATATGACGCCCTCTGCACTGCAGTGCTCGCCTGCTATGACCACACATACCGCCCGCTTTCGTTTACCCTTGCCTGGCAGATTTCCCTGGCGTCGCAGAGCAAGGTATCAACCGGCCCACAGAGTTCCCGTGCCGGCTACCTTATTTCTTTGACTACGAGAACTTCTACCTCGAATCCGGTCGCAGGAACATCGAATCCTCCACCTGACCATGACGACGAGGTAGAAGACGCTCCCACTTCGACTGACCTCACAACCGAGAGGTGCGTTTCCTTGTACGAAAGTCTGTCGCACGTGCCTGCCACCTGCAAGTTTTCTGCGAGATTTATGGCATACGATACTTCGGCGCCACCTGATTCTACGACGGCTACCTTGCCGCACGCGTCGGAGTCTGGCACATACATCATTTTGCCCGTTATTGGCCTCCTGATCGCAGAGCTTTCGCCATCGACACTGTGTGCATCTTGCTACCAGCGGCAGCCATCATCTTCGAAGCTTTCAGCGGAAGAAGTTTAAGCCCCTAACCATAAAGTTTCACACAATAATACCTAGAGAGGAATCTGGTACTGCGATCGTCTACTCCTGTGGGAATTATGGGAAGTGCAGGCTTCTGATTGGATGGGGTTAGCTAGCGAACATTCGACAGATCTTCTTCTACAGTTTGTTTCGTTCTTCATGCAGCGCGGGTAGTGGGGTGTGCTGAAAAGGGCTGAAGCAGTGCCTTTGTCGTTCGAAGATGCTGAAGACCACTAGGTCTGATGTGCTGCGACATTGGAACTTTACGAGTCGTATTTGACAGTTTAAATTAAGCGTCATCTACTCACCGCTGTGCATAGACGTCTAATGCCAGTGCAGGATATTGCATCGAGTTCATGTTTTTTCACTAGCGCGTCTTGCCTAAACTCGTTCAAATCGACTGCGAAATGACGGTGAAGCTAAGCAGATGCACTGTCATGATCCTCTGTCTCGACTTTAGAACAAAACAAGATGTGCGTTGGGGACAGATCACTTGGACAGACGCACCTGGCATCACAGCGGACAAAACATTAAGTGTTTCTCACTTAGTACTCTACTGTTATTTTTATAAATCGATAATTCGTACTTTCGAGTGAGAAACAAATATGTTTGTTGCCAAGTGCTGTAAAAATATTTCAATATATCTTGATGCCAAATCTGAAATGGAATGGCAGAGCGATGCACTCCCTAGTGGTTACATTTCTCTGGGTTTCACTTCTACCTCATGGTTAAAGAAGCCTTTTGCAATAAAGAATACATACAAAAGAATGAAGCAAGTTTCAAGTGGATATAATTTTATATCACTTTGTTTTATACTCTGCAAACAACCATTGCAAATTGCAAGAACGTAATCTATCCAAAGCTGATTCGAAGCCTTTATTTCCCATCATTCCCATGGGGGTACACTCACCGCTGAAGGAGACCGTGTAAGCACTAGCGCCAGATTCCCCTCTAGGTATTATTGTATGAAACTTTATGCCCCTAACCATCTACGACTGAACATGCCTGATGCTGCGACAATGACTGAAAATCCCAAGGACTGCCTGCATGGTTCGCCACAGGTGGAACAGACCAGACAGACAGGTAGCCCACCCACCTGCCAACACGTACGCTTGCTTGACAATTTTAACGCCGTCGATGGCCCCTGATAACTGCAGTGATGGAAGTGCTGCTCTAATTGCTCCATGCTGCTCGAAAAGAGAAATGTTGCTCCATGCTGCTCCAAAGGGTAATTTTTGGTAGTAATTGCTACAAAGCTGCTCCGAAATGACACTGAGAGAACGAGAGTGACGAACTTTTACTTTTTGATCAACTAACAGGTCCTTTAAAAACTTAAAAGAATTGGTGTACTTTCATCCCAGTGTGCTACTATTGTGCAGCATTATTGGCTCTGCTCCCAAATGTGCGGCAGAACTGTCATATTGACTATATAGGCCATTTGGCAGTTGTTTTTTTTTCAGCTGGACATGCAGGCTAGTGTGATGAAATGTGAAAATGAGCCGGATTGCTTTTATCTCATACCTATTATCTACTGCTCGTTTGGCAGCACTTATATTGTCACGTGCTACAAAAGCTCTTCAACTCAGAAGAACTGAGTCGACGGGGAGACGCACCGAAAACTGGCAAGATGGCTGCTTCAATAATCAACAACCAGAATGCGTGCTGCCCCAGAACATCGTCTTCCATTCTAGCTGGCAGCCATGGCTTGCGGTCGCCGTACCTAGCAGCCAAGTGGCATTATTCCCCCTCTGAAAAAAAACAAGGCATCACTCTGATGCCCGGAAAGTACAAAGGCAAAGTTGAGGCGAACCAACAGAAAATACCCGCATACAAAAAAAAACAGCAATAAGGTTCGTACGCAGTCGCACTACCGCGTAGAGTACGGCTTCAATCGCACTACAGGCACAATCTCCGAGGAGTGCCTTTGCCGCCATGGCGAGAAGGCACTGTCAGGGACTACCTCCTAGTTCACATCGCTTATGCAACGCAACACTTTGTACAGTCCGAAATAGCGACTGAGCAGTTTTTCTGACAATCCCTGGTGTCGGACTGGAGTCCACACCCACACTTGATCGCCTGGATGGTATTCAACTTGTCGATGGCAAGCGCTGTAGTGGCATGCATCTGTACTCTGCTGGTGTGTAATGTGTAGGCGTGCTAACTGGCGTGCTTCTTCGGCGTACTGGGAAAGCTGCACAGCGTCAGGAGTGATCAAAGTATCGTAATTGTGTGGAAGCATCGCATCCAGCATGGTCTGGACCTCACATTCATATACAAGACGGAAAGGCGTCAATCCCGTGGTTTCCTGGACGGCAGTATTGTACGCAAATGTGATGTACGGTAGCACCTGGTCCCAGGTCTTATGCTGGACTTCTACGTACATGAATAACATGTCCGCGATGGTCTTGTTGAGTCGCTCTGTCAAGCCGTTGCTCTGCGGATGATATGCCGTGGTCTTGCGATGGCTCGTGTAGCTGAGCTTGAATACGTTATGAATGAGCTGGGCCGTGAATGCTGTTCTGTCTGTGATTACGCATGACGGGGCGCCATGTCGAAAAACGATCTGGTCCGTAACCAATCGGGCGATGTCGGAAGCTGTAGCACGTTGTAGTGCCTTTGTTTTGGCGTACTTCGTCAAATAGTCGGTGGCTACTACGATTCACTTGTTGCCGGCAGATAATAGCAGAAAGGTCCCCAGTAAATCCATTCCTATTTGATCGAATGGCGCTCTAGGTGGTTCTATTGGTTGAAGAAGCCCCGCGGGCTTCAGTGGCGGGGATTTACGGTGTTGACATTCCCGGCAGCTTTTCACGTATCGCTTAACGGATGCGGAAAGCTTAGGCCAATAGTACGCTTGTCGAACTCGAGCGAGAGTTCGAGAAGAACCTAAGTGACCAGATGTGGGCTCATCGTGGCAGGCGAGAAGAATGTTGTCATGCTTGTCAGTTGGCACAACTATAAAATAGGTTCTCTCATTGCCGTTGTAGTTTTTCTTGTATGGGATCCCATCTCGCAAACAGAACGACGACAGACCTCGAGAAATACAGCGAGGTATGAAATAGTTGCGTCCTTCAAAGTATTCGATAACTGGGCAGATTTTGTCATCCGCGTGTTGTCATGTAATCAGATCTGTTGCAGTAAGGGCCCCAAGGAAACCACCGTCATCCTCGGTGTCATGGCCACAAACTTCAACAGGTGCACGGGACAATGAATCAGCATCTTTGTGCTTGCGATCCGATTTGTAAGCGATCGTGAAGTCGTATTCCTGCAGTCGAAGACTCCATCGTGCCAGTTGCCCACACGGGTTCTGTAGGTTGGCTAACCAGCACAACGAATGATGGTCGGTCACTACCTTGAAGTGGCGTCCATAAAGGTAAGGCCTAAATTTCATCGTGGCCCATACAACAGCGAGGCACTCTTCCTCTGACGTGGAGTAGTTGACCTCGGCATGGGAAAAATTACGTCTAGCGTGCGCTATCACTCGCTCTGTGCCCTCTTGTTGTAGGACGAGGACAGCACCAAGACCCACGTTGCTGGCGTCACTAGGAATTTCAGTATCAGCGTCTTGGTCAAAGTGAGCGAGGACTGGTGGTGTGTGCCAATCCTCGCGTAGATCAGAGAAAGCTGCGCCCTGTTCTTCCTCCCAGACGAATGGAACATCTTCACGAGTGACTCGAGTGAGCGGATCAGCAATCCTAGAAAAATTGGCTCTAAAGCGGTGATAGTACGCGCAGAGCCCTAGAAAGCGACGTACTGCCTATTTATCACGTGAAACAGGAAACAAAGCCACGGCAGTACTTTTGTCAGGGTCTGGTCGAATACCATCCGCACTGACTACATGGCCGAGAAACTTAAGTTTCTTGTAACCGAAGTGGCATCTTTCTGGCTTCAGTGTCAAATTAGCAGAGCGGAGCGCTTCCAGCACATTCTGTAGACGCTTCAGATGCTCCTGAAAGGTCACAGAAAACACGACATAATCATCCAGATAAACTAGGCACGTGTGCCACTTTAGACCGGTAAGAACAGTGTCAGCATTCTCTGGAATGTCGCAGGTGTAGAACAGAGGCCGAAGGGAAGCACTTTAAATTCATATAGGCCATTTGATATAATGAAGGCGGTTTTTTCAAGATCTCGTTCATCAACTTCAATCTGCGAGTAGCCACTTACCGGTCAAGTCTATTGATGAACAAAACTTGGCCCGCTGCAGTCTGTCGAGGGAATCGTCGCTGCGGGGCAGCGGATAGATGTCTTTTTTAGTCACGCTGTGAAGTTTTCTGTAATCCACGCAGAAGCGCAGTGATCTATCTTTTTTTTTTTTCACAAGCACGATCGGAGATGACCAGGCACACTTCGAAAGTTGGATAACGTCATCTTGCAACATCTTTTCGACTTGAGCATTTATCACGTCACATTCCTTTGCCGAAACGCGGTAAGGGTGTTGTTTTATGAGCGAGGTGTCGCTTATCAGGCGGCTTCTCGTTCGAGCGTTCGACTTCGGCCCTTGTGCGGGAGTCGTAGCGTCCTAGGCAAGCGTACTTGCTCGGTCTTGCGGAGTTCCCTATACGGCCTGCAAGCCCGTGAGTGTCGCACTGTGCCGCATCTTGGGTTAATAAACCCATTGTTATTGTTATCCTGCCTCGTGCGTGGTTTCTGCGCCATGCCGGAGAAAACGACGAACCTGGCTGCAACGTATTCGCACGCAGCGGCAGTGGAGGACGTCGCATCCCTACACGGTTGCGCATAGTAGGTAAGCCTTGTGCAAACCTATCTCCACATAACTGGCGCCCAACGTGGGGGAGGCGGTCACCGAACTGCAGGGAAACCAGGATAAGGCTGGTTCCAAACCACGCCACCGGTACAACCTGCGAAAACGCACCTAGGCTGATTTTCGCCTCGGCATGTAGCGGGATGTCATCCCCTCAATGTAAGGGAGCGGAGATTATAGCTGCTGTGCGATTGCCTGTCCAGCAGCAACAGTAACGGCTACCTGGTGAGCTTTCTCCCTGGTAACAACATTACGCACGCTGCGCACGGAATATCCACTCAGTTCCTCAGTTCCCAGCGCTCCCGGCTGCTCGAGAGAGAAAAGCCCTTTCCCCGGTGGCTCACCCTCTCACTGGGTATTTTCCACGTAGTCGGCGGGAGAAGGGAAGCGTGCGCCCTATTGGCTGACGCAACCTTCAATCCGACGGAGTTGGCTCTCTTTATTGGGCCAGCCTGTCGCGCCTCCGGGGCCGCACCTTCAGTTGCGTTTCGGCTTTTCACCGACACCCCAGCTTTCGTTATGTCCTCCTCGGTGACCCGTTCTTCCAAGAAAAAGCCCGGGAGACCAGCCGCGCGCTCGGTCGTACCGCAGGCACCGGCCGCGTCCATGTCGCCTCCGTGAAATGCTCCCCGGCCCCGGATAACAAGACACCGCCTTGTCGCGAAGTCGCTACGTGGACGTTCCAAGATGGCACTGAGGCCCCGGTCGCCTTCGTGTCGACTCGTCGCTGGTCCAAGCAGCACAAAGTCTGGGTGGGGTTAGACCCCGAGTCCGTCCCACGTCCTTTCTGCGGGCGCACCCTTTTGGACCTGCTCGACGCTTCCGGAGGTGCCTCGATG
The DNA here is from genome assembly GCF_043290135.1 of Rhipicephalus microplus. Taxonomy (NCBI): domain Eukaryota; kingdom Metazoa; phylum Arthropoda; class Arachnida; order Ixodida; family Ixodidae; genus Rhipicephalus; species Rhipicephalus microplus. Next base: position 5,918,454 of record NC_134704.1, on the reverse strand, counting down.
CCGCCTGTTCCCGATGCCTCCTACTGCGACGCTTGCAGTGTCCTGCTAGTACACGAGGCTACCCATCATTGTTCGCGGGTTCACCGAACGAAGTCTGGCGGTGCCCCTGCGGTCCTGTCTACTCCGGTGGTGCTGCCTGGCCCGGGCCTTCAACCTGCCCTGTCGACCGACTCCGTTCAGGCAGTTGTGGAGGCGCTCGTCATGGACTCATCATTCAAGTCGGCCATCGCTGCTGCGTTGTCTGCCGCCCTCCCGCGGCCCCTGGTTCCTGCTGAGACGCCGCCGAACAAAGACACCGGGGCCCCCGTCGATCTCGTGGACGGCACTGAGCTGGACCTCACTTCTTTCGAATAAAGGTGTCGCTGGATGCTTTTATTACGGCGTCTTTAGGGCGGCCTCGGTCTTAGGAGGGGGGGGATGTGGGAATCGAGAGCGCCCTCCTACCTGGCGCCTCATTCCCCAGCTGCCGCACACGCGCCACCAGCGTGGCCCGGGCGCGCATAAGCACCGGCATCCGCCAAGATGGCTGCCAGGACGCCTCTTGGTCTGGGCCAGTCAACCGTCTGCTTTTTCCCGCGCTGGCATGTCCGGGCACGCTATGCTGGTACGCTGCGCAGGCCTACGTCACAACGCAGCGCCATTTCCCAATGGGCGCGCGTGACATCCTCCTGTCCTACGAGCTGTGTTGCGCCCGACGATTCGCTCGTCGCGGCAGATGCTCTCAGGCCTTCACGAGACGTTGATGCGCTGCTTAGCAGGCGGCTTCTCGTTCAAGCGTTCGACTTCGGCCCTTGTGCGGGAGTCGTAGTGCCCTAGGCAAGCGTACTTGCTCGGTCTTGTGGAGTTCCCCATACGGCCTGCAAGCCCGTGAGTGTCGCACTGTGCTGCATTTTGGGTTAATAAACCCGTTGTTGTTATCCTGCCTCGTGCGTAATTTCTGCGCCGTGCCAGACAAAACGACAAACCCGGCCGCAACGTCTTCGCACGAAGCATCCCTACACGGTTGCGGAGGACGTCGCATCCCTACATGGTTGCGCATAGTAGCTAAGCCTTGCGCAAACCTATCTCCACACGGTATACGTAATTATTTAGTGTTTGGTGATCGGTGTCCGACGAACCTTCGAGGTGGACGCGAAGCACTCTTTAAATTGATATAGCAGTTCACGTAGCTCGGTCTGTTGTTGTTCCGAGATGGTCGAGTTGACATCAACTTTTGCAAGTAGTGAAGTCACGTTGCTTGGTGTCGGTCGAAGCCCATCGTCAGCTGATGTAGATGCAAAGCATGCAGAAATGTCTGCGATAGGGTAGGTGAAAGCGATGGCGGTGTCACGAAACAGGTGCCGGTACTCGTTACTGAAATTAGTCACAAGTAAGGCACAGTGTCCATTATAAAGCGGGACGAGGCTGCGTTCAGTGCAGACACCTAGCGCGAACAAAAGCGCCAAGTTGCCTTTGGCGACAACCTCACCATCCTGTAACTTGTCGGACACATCAACTAGGACGCTTGAACGCGGAGGCAACGTGATGCTGTCAGAAGAAACACGAAACGTGCTGTCACGGATGTCGTCAGATTTGTCGGAGGATCCAGCTGTTGAAAATGGCACGGTACGCTCTCGAAGATCGATAATAGCGCTGTGCTCCCGCAAAAAGTCGACTCCTAGGATTAGGTCTCGGGAACAGTCATGAAGTATGAAGCAGCTGGCGAGAAATGTATGTCCCCGAATGCTCACTCTGATAATGCACATGCTGATTGGGGTGACTACGTGCCCACCGTCAGTACGAATTTTTGCTTCGTACCAAGGCATAACAACTTTCAATATGTGCGCTGCTAGTTTTCCGCTTATGATCGAATAGTCTGCACCTGTGTCTAATAATGCACTAACGTTGTGGTGACCGTCAACTACCACATGTATATCCAAAGAAAATCTGCTTCTGACTTTCGTCTCTGTCGTGGTGGGATCGCCCCGGGTCCGTGCTTGCGTCGGTTGGAGGCCTTGCTTGCGTCGAGTGTCAGCGGCCTCGCTCTCGAAGGTCGCTGTCGTTAGTTTTCCCTCCTCTAGCTTGGCGAGCACACTGGCGCCGCCCCTGGAGGCTGTGAAAATTCGGAGAGGATCGCCTTGAGGATGGGGACCGCGACTGCCGTTGCAGTGGCATGCATTGTTGTGAAAGGTAATCTTCAATAGCTTTCGGTCTTTCGCCGCATCTCGGCCGTGGCGAGTTGACGGCAAAACCCTGTAATTCGGGGCGACGATAGGGACATTCCCGGTACACATGTCCAGCTTCACCACAGTGATAACACAGTGGTCGTCTGTCCGGTGTGCACCATACGTCTGATTTTCGGGGAAGCGGCTGTCGATTTTCCAAGTGCTGAATTGGCTGCAGTGAAGAAAGGGCATCCTGAGGCATAGAATTAACGAAGCGCGGGGAAACAGGAATGTATCGACTGACAGCTTCTGCGTATGATGCACGATGTGGCCCTGTCGGGACAGGCGAGACATAACTGGAAGGCGGCACTTGGAGAGCCTGTCGTACTTTGTTTCTGACAAGGCTGCAAATAGATCCTGCTGTAGGTTGGGACTGGCACTGAATCTTTTGTAGTTCGTCGCCCACCACCGATCGAATGAGGTCGCAGAGAGACTCGATGTTGATGCTGCATCCTGCACCTCCGATCTGACTTCCTGATGGAGTGACACTCACTTGCCGTTCGTACACAGTAGAGCGCTACTGCAGCACTTGTTCTATGGTTTTGGCTCCGGTCAAAAATTCCACCACGGTCTTTGGGGGACTGCGAACGAAGCCAGCAAAAAGCTGCTCTTTCACTCCTCGCATTAAATGACGGACCTTCTTTTCTTCCGCCATGTCAGGATCAGCTCGACGAAAGAGGGTCGTCATGTCCTCCACGTACATCATGACACTTTCATTCGGCATTTGAAGGCGCGACTGAATCGCTCGCTCGACTCGTTCATGTCGATCGGGATTGGCCCAACTTGCCAGCAAGTATCGACGAAAGACGCTCCACGAGGAAAAAGGCTCACGGTTTTCGTACCAAGTACGAGCGCCGTCCTCCAAGCTGAAAAGCACGTTCCTCATCTTGTCGAAGTCTGTCCAATCATTGAAATCGGAGACCCTTCGAACTGAGTCAGCCAGTCTTTGACATTCTCCAAGATGGAACCGTGGAACACCTTCGGCACATGTGGCTTCCACAGCGTATTAGGCGTGGCTGCAGCGCTTTCCAGTGCGTTGGATGCTGCAGCGCCTTCCCTAGCGTTCGGAGGTGTGACAGACGTCATCTTGGGAAGAGGTCCACGCTCAGGAGATAGTCCTCAGAGTCTTCGGCTTAAGCGGTGAACAGGTGTTGTCACTGCAGGTACAAAGCTACCTGGAGGCGTTTGGAACATCGGCTGGGGGTTACCCAGCAGCTCCGCCAGTTGTCACGTGCCACAATATGGGACTGTGGTTACTTATAAAATGTGGTGCTTAGCTTTTTCAGTTTAATTTGATTCTTGCCCCAAATACTAGTACACTCAGACCTTGTTATAACAAAGTTGAAGAGGAGTGACAATTATTTCATTATATCCATTATTTCGTTATATCGATTACAACAGTTTGTGGCAATGTATGCTCAGATGGCCGCACACCTATAAGCATGCAAAGAAGGAAACCACCTTGCAGCCCGATGTACCGCTAGGCGACCACATGTACGATGGAAAATAAACACAGTCGGACCTCACTATCTCGAACACGCTTAATTCGAACTTCCGGTTAATTCGAACTTACGCTGAGGTCTCATGAAAGCTATGTGTATTCCAATGGGCGAAAACACCCTGTAATTCGAATGCGCAAGCACTTGTGACAGTTAATTCTAACATACTGCTCTCCGAAAATGCTCTCAGCACCATACACAATCTCGCGGTGGCACCTCTCAACGCTGCGCGTGAAAAAGGAAAAGAAAAAAAAAAGGAAAGACTGGTGGAGTGTTTGTTCTCTCTGAAATGCCGATCTGTGATGCGCCTGTGCCACGCTTCTCCCTTTTCAGTCTCTGCACGTAGAGACCCTTCTCCTTTCGAAGCCGCGCGTGGAGAGAGAGGGAAAAAAAAAGCTGTCTCGGAAAGTCCTCCTTTCTCAGTGTAAAGGGTAGCAGCAGAGACACAGTCGTTGCCGTCGTCTTTAAGACGCGGAGAGGGAAATCGCCTTGCACCGCTGCGCCGCTTCTCGGTCATGTGACCCGCTGAGCGCTTTCTCAATTCTCTCCGCTGGCTGTGTGAGCAGGATGGCTCTCGCGGCCGTGCGTAGCGTGGCTGTAAGGTCGGTGCGGTAGTTTTGAAAGAGCCGTGCTAAACGAGCGTCAAACTCTGCAAAAAACAATATACTTAACACACTATGATTGGTTTTTAAAGACGATCTTCAACGCAAAAATTTTGGTCTGTCTGTCTGCACATTTGTCTATTTGTCCACCCTTAACGGTACCCTAAACGACACCAAAGTGACCAAACAATACTTCAAACCGCCGACTTCATCCGTAGCACCCACCAATATTGCTTAAGGTAGCGCTCATACTTGTGCGATTGTCAATTAAAAAGCAATTATTGCACATATTTGCGGCCCCATAACAAAACGTCAATATTATGTATGGTTATTTTTTACTAGAAAAGGCATACATAAGTAAATTTAAGAATCGTAGTCTTTATGGCGCTGTGCTGGCTATGCAACGCTTGCAGGAAACGGCAAGTGTTTCAACGCTTTGCTAAGACGACTTAGTGGTGGCACCTACCAGTCTTCCGTTCTACACCTTATCACCTCAAAGATAGGGTGCGTGCTTCAGAAATGACAGGTGTCATTTCGGAGGCGCGCTCCGTTTTTTGAGGTATCACCTCAGAAACGGGGCGTGCGCCCCGTTTTTTAGGAGAATCGCCAGATAACGCTCATGTCTCACGTGTGACGTGACTTGATGCGCTCGGTCGCCTCTGCTGCACGCTCGAGGCACTCTAACGCAGCGCCTCCAGAATACCATTCACGCTTTTCTTGCGCAGAACATCAAATAAACGTTTTGTTCACTCTCTCCAGACGCAAAACTGTCGAGACATTTATGGTGTAACATGCAGTACGGGGCCAATTTTTTTTTATAGACTATTTGATAGACTAATTTAGTTCATTATATCTATTTACCGGTCAATTTTACTTTGTTAGAATGAGGTTTAAAATGCATGGTTCTCAATTGAGATTTCGAGGGGAGTTTCGTTTATTTTGTTGTATTCATTATTTCATTATATCCTGTTACGTTATAACGAGGTTTGAGTGTGTTTCAAATTGTAGCTCATTTCACAGCATATTTTTGATAACCTGGCATACTTCGCATCATGAAATTTACTTTGATTGTTGTCTTGTAAATACATTTCCTAATAAAAATATTTACGAGATGCTTCGACAATGATCTGAACTTCAATCAATGCATAGCAAATTTAATGTCTGCTCCAAAGACACGAGTAGCTGCTGTAAACCAAAATTTTTTCTGCTCCAAAAATTCTTATAACTGCTCCAAAGTAGTATTTTTCTTGCTGCAACAAGTAAAAAGTCACTTCCATCACTGCATCTGTGATGCCATAGACCCACCACTCAATCTCGCGTCTCGTCACATCGTCTCTCCATAGACCCACCACTCAATCTCGCGTCTCGTAACATCGGCTCTCTCTTGAACACTGTGTTGACTGATTGGATTATGCCTATGCGTTGAACGTTGTCAGTGGCCAGAAAAAGTCATCTATTCGCGCCCTCCGAGTCGGCTCGTCATCACGCTAAGCCATGTTGCACGATGTCTGTCCACAGTGCATAACTTCCAACTCGTCCGCACCTTACTCGACAGGCTCTGGGGCTGCCGCAGCCAATACTGTACCGCCGCAAGCAACGGTACCAGCACCATCAACACACTACATGCATGGACCGCATTCCCCGTTGACGTTCCAACCAGCAACATGTACGTACATCTAGACGCACTGGACTTGCTGTTCTATGCCCATGCAACAATACAACTTTCATACATCAGTTCCCAATCGCGCGCGACGGCCGACTGCATCGAAACGGCCCGTGTGTGTTCTCGGTCCTTAAGCGTTGTTCACCTTGTCAGTTGTACTCGCTATCACCAAAAGCGTCCCTTCAGCACGACCCTCGCCCGCTGCGCTATAATCAGTGTCGCCCACCAGAGACCCACTGGTTGCCAATAGTCCCTTCCCATTGACGACCGGGACTGCTCACGGACCTCTTCGTTTTTCAAACCTAACCGACTTGCATATATGCTCTTATTGTTTTCATTCTGGGTTCATTTCTGCGATGGGGGAATAGTCTGTAGCGTCATTTATTATCATTATTATTTCTTAGCCACCGCGCCGCGCCCCTCGTACAGCTCATGGATAGCTCGAGCTGCACTATCACAGAACGAGTTCACGTGCCTGGCGTGTCGGCCGCTGGTAGCCGCTGCCGCTCCGCTTCAGCCGACGAATAAAGTGGCGAGATTGACACGGCCCCGTCGGCCCTCTTCGACGTCGTCTCACGTCTTCCTCGCTCACTACAATATTCGTAATAGCGCATAGTATTCCCCCCCCCCCCCCCCCGTCTTTTCATTTAAAGGAGTACTCACACAAAATTTTTAAGGTGAGATAACCTGCAGGATAGATTTTTGTGGACATGCACACACATCATCTACGAAATGGGAACAAATAGTATAGCCTAGAATGTGCCTAAAATTATTTTAAATTTTGTGTTGCCCTACCGCACGCTAAATATGCCTTTGTTTTACGGGTAAACAACCAGCCGCTCCCTGCGTCACGAGTTTTTTGTTGACTGCCACAATCCTTGCGAGCGCCGTCTCCTGGCAGACCATTTCAGCAAAAAAGGGGGCAGACTTGCTCGGGAGTATAAAAATTGATGTCTGAGCTTCAGCAGCGATTCTTTGGGGGGCTCGCACACATTTACAACACCTGAGAGGAGATGGCAGCAGCGCCCAGGAAACCGTCGTTGACTTGCCAACATGGTGCTTTGTGTGCAAGCGGTTTTCTGTGTTTACCTGACCAACTATATTTTCTTGAATACCCAGCATTTTTTTCCTCCATGCGAAAACCCTCTTTACTCAGCACTCTGTGAAGCCGAAACTTCAAGTGAGCACAATTAAATCGTCTCCAAATAATTTGTTGTCACACGTTAGAGCAAACGAGGCTTTAGCAATGCTTCAATGCACAGACAATCCTTTCTTTTTATCTTGCTGTGCTATATCCATGCCTTCTCATGACCCTCGGCGAAGCTTCGTTTTGTGTTTGCCAGCTGTAGATGGGGTGAGTTTTAGCGAACCCCAACAGCTTCCCAAATCAGTTACTGCATGCTTCTCCTGAAAAGCAACCACATACCTACTTAATTATGGTCATTCCCACGAGCAAAAATGCTCGAAATCGCCTTTCTTGGGCAACTATAGAGAAATCTGGACAACAGAGAAAGCTCCTACCAAAATAACCGATCGTTCAATCTCCAATCATCACTGCAGCGGCAGAAGGAAAAAAAGGGACAGAAGACACCAATGTCTATACAAATGCCCTTTAATCGCAGAACCCTCCGTAAGAGAAGAGGGGGCGAACGTGACACCAACGGCATCGCAGCAAAGCCACGTGTCAGTCCCTTACATCATAGGTGCCAGTGAGCCTGTATAATAAGAAAGACAGGAGTCGACGTTGCCCACAAGCCTTCCATCATCGTTGACAGCCGGCCCAAAGACCTTGCACCTGTGTTTGGGTACAGGACCACGTGCGCAAAATGGGGAACCGAGAACTTCCATGAAGAATGCTACAGTGCAGGAGTGACCTATGAACAGTGAACAAAGCGCTTGAGCAGAACCACACCCGTCCTGACAGTGCGGTGATCTTGTAAAAAAAAAGGTGCCTGCGGCTGCCCTTCAAATCCTAGTAGCAGACAGCGGGAAACATCAACGGGCCCTCTTTATACTGCCAGGGCGAGCCGTGCTACACATCTTGGGCCTTTCCTAAAAGTCAGGCTTCAAAACATCATTAAATATTGGTCTGTTATCCCAACTAAGCAGGCTTCTACCTAATGTTCATCTTTTGAAATCTATGTGTCAGGCCCCAAAGCTGGGCTCTCGAGCTTGTTGCTTTGTTTTATACTCCCCCCTACATTCCTTGGGGTGTACAAAGCTAGGTTCGAGAAACTTGAGCCTGGAAAATTTCATCAAGCTTTTTGCAGTGTGGACTGGGCAAACACAGTGACAGGTGAGGAACCACTGAAAAGGCTTCCGCGTGTCAAACCTGACTGTGTTGTTTACCGGCTGCTTCGTACTTCTTGCCGGCCGGCGCCTCAGCGCCGTGCCCTGTGTTCTCCGTGCGGCGCGTCCGCCGCACCATACTACATTTTGGCGACGAGGATCTTCAATCCACGTTCATCAGGCGTCAAGATGGGCTTCCAGCCTTCTTCCTCGTGCTGTCAACTCAGAACCCGTGCAAGCTGTCCTACCGCTACTGTATTTCCTGTATACATTCCTACTTTTTGACACTTTTCGTGCCACTCCGGTCACGACGCCTACCGACGTGCGCGTCTCTCCTGAACTGCTTTCTCGACACTCTCTTCACCAAGCAGGTACGCGGCTATCTCTCCGCCTCCATTCCTTCAGTGCCCCAGTGTGCCGCCTATTCCATGGAGGCAGCGGCATCCTGTGTTACAGGTCTACATCGACGCCGCTGCCAAGAACGTCACGCCGGAGCACAAGAAGGCGCTGCTCCTGAACGCCTTGGGCGTTGAGGGACTCCTACCTGCGTCCCGCCGAAGATGAGCCGGGAGCCGACTGGCCAACTCAGTAGACGATGTGTACAAATGTATGCGACGTAGCCCTTGCGCTCCTGGATGAAATCTTTGACCCTCAACAGGACGCGGCGTGTCTGCATGCGCACTTCAAAGCCCTGCGTCAGGGCCCAGACCAGTCGGCAGTAGAATTTATACAGAAGGTACGCCGAGTAGCCAAGCTTTGTGAATTTGGCGTGGCGGGCGATATCTTCGCTTTCAACCAAATCGTCTCTGGCATCGCGTTGCCGCACCTACAAAGAATTTTTTTCAAGATGGGCAAGGGCTTCACACTACAAAAGGCACTCGACGTAGCGAAAGAGGAGGAGCCCATCGACTGCGCATTGCTATAGTTATCTGGAGCGCAAGTCGACGCAGTATCGTCGTGTCCGACTCACAATGGCGGCTCAGCTCGCCGAGCGATTCAAGCTGCAAGGCCAAACGGCGGCCGTCCTCCCCAAGCTTCAGTGCAGAATAGGGCTGGTGGGACTTCTCCTGCGTGCACCTCCTTGCCCTCCGCAGCAACGGACACCACCTCTCCAGCTTCGCCGCCGGCTTGCGCGGGTGCCTGCCACCGCTGCGGCTCCACGCGGTATTGGGCCAACTCCGCCGCTTGTCCTGCCAGGAGCCAGACGTGTTCGCGGTGCGGACGTTGTGGACATTTCGCATGGGTCTGTCGCGCTACTACAGAGTCGACCGGTCATTGGACTTCTGCCGCGCTGCTACAGAGTCGACCGGTCATTGGACTATTGGACTTCTGCATCTTCCCGTACGGATCAATGGATCCACTTTCAACATGCTCATCAACACTGGGGCGGCTGTGTCAATGCTCAACGTCCAAGATTATAAGAGGAACTTTTCACATATTAAGTTGCTAACTTTGCACCTCGTTCTAGAGAATTACTCCGAGCAAGCCATAAGTAATCAGGGCTATCTCAAGGCAACAGTCTCGTACAATGGCAACTGCGCCACGATTCCCTTCTACGTCACGGAAAAAGGCACCTCGCTCCTGGGATTACATGCCATCCGAGCTCTGAAAATAACCATCACAGGTGAGACCCTCACTTGTTCTCTCGTTGACTCCTCGGCGGTTCCGGCGAATGCGCCACCAGAGTATCACCACCTGTTTTCGTCGGGCATTGGTGCCGCGCAGAATTATGTTTACCATGTCAAGCGGTAGCCTGGTGTGCAGCCAGTGGGGGCCAAACTGCGTCGTCTTTCCTTCTTGCTGAGGCAACAAGTTGCCGACGAGCTGCTACGACTAGAGTTGATTTGCACCATTGGGAGGGTGGATGATTCGGACTGGGTGTTTGCCTTTGTTGCCCGCAAGAACAATTTCATTCGACTTTGTGTCGATCTCCATGAGCCAAACACGGCCATTATGGTGAACGGGTTCCCTCTACTTCACATTGAGAAACTTTTACAACAGTTAACAGGTGCTAAAATTTTTTTCTAAACTTGATTTTTCATCTGCATACCGCCAGGTTGAGTTAGCGAAGGAGAGTTGTGACCTTACTACTTTTGTAACGCATCAAGAGCTTTACAGATTTCGCAGAGTGTGCTTCGGGCTAGCATCTGCACCAGCTATTTTCCAAAAAATGATAAGTGATGTACTGAAGGGGTGCCCGGGTGTTGTCTGTTACTTAGACGACATTTTAGTTTGGGGCCATAATCGGGAAGAGCATGATGTGCACTTGAAAAGTGTCATGTTTAAAATAGATTCCAGTGGCATGAAGCTTAATGACAAGTGTATATTTGCTGCTACTGAAATTGCATACTTAGTTCATAACATGAGTGCTCGCGGGTTATCGCCGGTCGAGTCTAAGGTCGCTGCCATTCTTGATGCCCCTGTTCCTACTCATTTTGAAGCACTCCAATCCTTCTTGGGGTTGGTTGGATATTATGCAACGTTTATACCGCATTAGGCTGATGTTGTTGAGCCTCTGCAACGCATACTCCGGCAAGGTCAGAGTTTTAATTGGTCGGCTGAGGTCAATGCCAGTTTCAACCAGGTTAAAAAACTTATTGCTGACCGTTTGTCATAAATATTTTTGATAACAATCTTCCGGTGGTGGTTACTACCGATGCATCTAATGTTGGCATCGGAGCAGTGCTTCAACAACAGAGAAGAGATCAGCTGCTAACTGTAGCTTTTGCATCTAGAATATTCTCCCCGGCGGGACGCCGGTATTCAGCAGAGGAGCGCGAAACTCTCGCTTGTTTGCGGTAGAAAAATATGACATGTGTATCTTTGGGGTCGGCATTTTACCTTGAGGACTGACCACCAGGCTTTAACTACTTTGCTGTCAGCTGGTGCGGTGGGGCGACGCCCGTTGCGAATTTCTCGATGGTGCACCCGACTGTTATATTATACTTTTTCTGTACAATATTGGAAAGGTGTCGATAATGTCGCATTATCTTGGCTGCCAGTCCAGCTTCCGCCAGCACAAATGCCAGAAGAAAAGATAATTTTTTTAGTTGCTGCATGCTTAAATAAGGACGAGTTACAGGCAGCCACTGATAATGATGGTACCTTCCAGCAGCTTAATCAATACATTGCTGAGCGTTGGCCTTCAAAGAAGCATTTGACTTCAGTACTTGTACCTTACTTTGTAGTGAAAGACAAACTGTCTTATGCTGATAGGCTCATTTTCCGCGGGGAACGTGTTACAGTTCCAGAAACGCGCAGGGGGCATTTGATTCAGTTGGCGCATGAGAATCATCCAGGCATAATTCGTACAAAGCAGCTGGTTCGTGGCAGGTATTGGTGGTCGTGCCTTGGCAAACAAGTGGAAAGTGCGATTCGGAACTGTTGCATCTGTGAGGCTGCCGACAAATCGGCGAAACCTGTCTTTGCACCCCTACAACCAGTTTCTTTTCCTGAGACACTGTAGAAGTTAGGCATGGACATTATTGGTCCTCTTTCAAATTTTCCCCCAGATTGTCGCTTTGCGGTCACATTGATTGATTATTTCTCCAAATGGCCTGAGGTTTTTTAGTTTGAGACGTTACGTCTGATGCAGTCATCACCTTTTTGACTTCCGTCTTCTGCCCAGAAGGTTTTCCAACATGCTTAGAAACAGACAACGGTCCCCAGTTTAAGTCTCGTCAGTTTGAAACTTTTCTCTCCGAACGAGGTATTCAACGCCTCTGTTCTTCCAACAACTATATTCTCAAGCCAATGAACAGGTTGAGCGGTTCAATAGGGTCCTGAAAGAGTATATTCATCTAGCCCAACTAGAACAATGCCCTCCAAAAAAGGCAATTCCGGAGTACCTCAGTACTTAACCGTTTTTCTGCTCAGGCAACTACGGGATCGTCTCCCGCGATGCTGCTTCATAAAACGTCAACCTCGCACAGTGGTTGACATAACTGATCAGCTGTCGCTTTCTAATTTGCAGTCATTTTCAGAGAATACCATAAGGATGCGAGTTTTCCATAGGCAGCAGTACATGAACTATGTGGATCAGAAGCGACGAGCCTAACCTTCAGTCATTCAGGTTGGCCAAAGTGTCAAAGTACGCATTCCAGGGAAAAAACACAAGTATAGAGGTCCGTTTACAGTTATGTCGGCAGTGGGATCCCAGGCATTTAAGCTCAGTCATGGATTGGTTTAGAACGCTTCTAAACTTGTAAACGTCCATTCCGAACGGGAACCATCTTCACGCTTGCACTCTTCAATATCTTTGCAGAACCAGTCGTAATACTCTGCCTCGGTTCCACGGTTGCTTTCTATCCCTATTCCTACAGTATCACCATCTTTCCCTGTGGGAAATGGTAGTCAGGCACTGGTTTCAAATCTGGCTGTGGTGCCCAGCCACCATGAAGTTTTACCATGCACCGAGCACGCTTCAGAGTTCTCGGACTCTTGTCAGGCTCCGTATGAATACTTGACTGACGAGCCCAGTCCCCATGCCAGTATCCTTCTTAACACTAATAGACATGCTTCGGAAACTTCAGCTTCCCATGTTTCCCGTCAGGGTTCTCCGTCTCCGACTACAACAGAGGGACGCTTAAGCGAGTCGTCGGACTCCTCAATGCTCTCAGCTGTGTCTGAGCAGCGCGTAAGCGAGCCTGTAGGCTCCTCTTCACATATTGAACTTGCTGCTCTGCAAGGGAGCAGCACTTCAGAGCGCAATGAGCTTTGGCGTTCTAAGCGTTCGCGTAAGAAACCATCCCTGTTTAAAGACTTCGTGTCCTAAATTCTTCTTTCTTACTCGTATGTCGGAATCTGTGCCATACGAGTGCATTGTTGTGTGTATGCTGTACATTTAGTTATTGTACAAGGTTATAAGGGTTATACTGGTATACTGTGATTTTTTTGTTGTATGTTGTTTGTATAAGTGCTCTCAGCCATGGTGTGCTGTGTACATAGCTTTTTTTTTTCTCCTTCTCATGCCGCTTTTCTCTTCTTCAATTGGTTACTTTAGGAGAAAAGGAGGGGGGATGTTAAGGTTGTAAATAAAGAAGCTATATGTGTCATAGCATTCTTCTAAAATTGTATAAGGTTATAAAAGTTACTCATGTTTCATTAATCATTGTATAAGGATCTTAGAGCCACATGTCCTTTTCTTTCTAGAGGGGGATGATGTGGTGTTTTGGTTTTGATTCCATGGTTGCCAGATTCGGTTTCAAGTAAAGCATTTTTGCCCTCAGGGGGTGCTACCTTGCGTATATATGCCCGGCATTGAACATAATAATAGAGTTCCTGCTTGGCTACCGGCTGCTCCGTACTTCATGCCAGCCGGCGCTTCAGCGCCGTGCCCTGTGTTCTCCGTGCAGCATGTCCACCGCACGATACTACACTGACTATGAATGGAAAGGTGTTTTAATGGAAAAGAAAAAAAAAGTGAGGAAAAAAAACTGGTGTTGCTATGTTGTGTCAGTGCAGAGTTCTGAACCGCAGGCACGCTGGGAAAATATGGCAGCAATATATCCTAGAGACTCAAAGAATTCAATGAGGTCACTAAAGGTTAAAACCCCTTCAAATTGGCAAGAGGTAACAGAAGAAATTTGTTTTTGCCAGTGATCAGGTGTGGCATATGGCATGAATGATGTGTTTCTGCCCCTTTTCTCCTTGAAACTCTCTCGCAAAATTTTTCATGGTACCATGGAGCATGCTATATCAAGCCACACTTAATAACACAGTTGCTGTATAATTGGTAAGAAATTACAAAAACCAATACTCTGTTTTGTTTCTACATTTTTAATAAAACTTGAAATTCGGCAAGATGGTGCATAGCTATTGGAAAGTTGTTTACCACAAAACAATGTATCACCAATGCATTCATGACCACCGATTCAGTCTCTCTGGTTCTTGTGAATATTTTGTTTGGCACTCCAATTGCTACATATATTCATGGAAAAACAAGAGCGGCATATGAAGACACAAGCAGTTCAGTGCAACTGAGAGCGAAGGGACGCTCGATGCTGGCGAATCCTGCTGCTCTGTTGCCTTTTAAACCACGTGATTGATCAAGTTGGAACACTGCCCTCATTCTCCATTGATAAGGTACATAATTGTAGATCAAAAGCAATGTGAATCACGATGTACATAATAAAATTGGCCTGGAGTTGCATATCTGTCAGAAGATGCTACACAGCCCATTTCTATGCCCTAGTAGAGCCATCTTCATTTACTTTGAACGTTTGTGAATTAACCTAGAGATACGATATTGGAATAATCTATATTTATTTAGTTTATCCTGTTGTCAGTATCGCAATTTACTATTGCACAAGTTTTGTAGCATGCTTTAGAAGCTCTTTCTACTGTGCCATAGTCTGTAAATGTTGTACTCTATAACTGCATTATTTATAAAAAAATAAGGTTGGGACTAATGCAATGCATATAAAATCACTAATACATCACCAAAAATTACGAGTTTCATGAAAAAAAACTCATATGTTGTTGAAAATTATAACTTTAAATTTTGATGTCATGCCGCCACGAACGGTGTTAGCTCCATGACTACACTGCAGAATTTTACAAATAGTTAGTGGTCTTGAGAGTAGGCAATATACATTGCACGAGATTTTAGAGGTGGGGTGCCATTAATATTTCAGATTAAATTGTGTTAGCATAGAATTAGTTTTTTAGTCATGTTGGCATTTTAATGTTAATATTTCTCCTAATTGGTGCATTTTATGGAGCCATATAATGCCGTACCTTTAAGTTGGAGTTATCAATAGTTGTGATTCAGTAAATACAGTCGAGCCCACATATAACGGCCTCACTTAAAACGAATTTTCACTTAAAATGAACAATATTTGCGTGACCGTAAAAATATGCATTGTTTCAATGGCACAAAATCGCACTTACAATGAACGTCTCCAAGCGCCGCTGATCGGTTACAGCGAACGGAGTCAGCGGTCTGCCGACTTCCCGGGAAACCAATTTCGACCACCGATCAGGCATCAACGAGGTGCCCATACATTCTTGTTTTTCAATGCCGATTCTGCCTCCGTGCTCCTCTAGTTGCTGCTCTCCTCGACTGCTTTTGGTTATGCACCCCTCCGTCCTTTGTCCCCCCACTACTCTGAGCACCCCGCATCGCCAGACGAGGCCCGTGTTTTCACACTGCCATCGATCTTTCAAAGACCGGTCGGCCACTTACCCTGTTTTTGATCGCTGGTGCTGTCGTTGGCGTCACTGGCCTGGAGTGACCAGACCATTTGCCAACATCGTCGTCCACCGACTTTATCCGATAGTATCCGTCTAGCGCACGCGCATACGCTACCCCACCGACTATGATATTCTGCGATTCGTTTCATGTTTAGGACTTGTTCTCTCTCACTTCGCACTCAACTCGGCCAGCCTTCTGCGGGCATGCAGAAGCGCTAAAACGGCTGTTAGTTTGTGCGGAACGAATCGCGAAATATCGAAGTTCGTGAGGCCACGCAAACTCGCCGACGCAACAAAACGATTTTTTGACCACGGCCACCGATTCTTCAAACGCCGCCAGGCACACCGATTCAGGCGGCCATGCACTCTAAGTTTTTCCACGTGAGAGTTTCGCGGACCTTTCAAGCAAGCTACCCAACCTGCCTCCTTTCCATGTGTTTCGGTTTTCAAGGTCGCCCTTCTACCGCATCCTCCCCTCTCTTTATCGAAACTCCTTGCCCTTCGCTCGCAAGTCTGCTCTCCTGTCTTGATCACAACCCCTTCGCCCGTCTCCACCGCTCTGCGACGCCCACCACGCTGGCTCTAATTAGTTTCATTTTTTGACTGAAAACGGGCCCAGAGCTGTTTCACGCGTTCTGGCATGTCTGTCGCGTGTGAGCGTCTTGCTCGCTCTTGGTGTGCTTGTGTGGTCATGATGGCCGACGTGAGGACTATCACGTTTTTTCCTGCCACTCATGAAAACGTCGAGAGTGTGACCACTTGGCTTGAGCGTAATCCGCACGTTAGGTGCCGCGTTGCGGCGCGCTTGCTCATAGCTGTTGACCACCTGGCAGCCAATTTGCCGTTTTGGGCGTCCCGGTATTCAGCTGTGGAGAGGGTGAATATTTCGTGGGTGGCGGTGACGGCTACATGTGCGCGAAACTATTTTCGTGAGGCCGACTTCGTCGATCATCGGGCTTGATGCCGAGCCTGAAGCTTCCGAACAGGACCACTGCGGCGGTGATTTGTGGCAGCGCGTCGTCTACTCTGACCTGAAAGAGCGGGTGGGACATCTGTTGCGATGATTTAATTATGGCCGATGATAATGCCGACACTGCAGAACCGTGCACGGATTGGGGCATTCTGAATGAAGTATGTAGCGAGAGTGATTTGGAGGAATTGGATTGCGATCGAGAACGATGAAGCTTCGGAGCCAGTGCCTCATGCAGCTTATGCCACGGGCCTTGGCGAGCGAGCAGTCTGTCGTTTTAAATGAACTCGAGACCGCCCTTATTATTTCTGCTCTTTGAAACATGTGCATTACAGTCTTTTTGGGGCAAAAAAAGTTTGTGTTTTCACTCGCAACTGTCTTTAAAAGCTGTGTTTCATTTACTACGAACTTCGGAATACAGCGAATGGATGCCGCGTCACGTCCAGGTTCGTTATAAGTGGGCTCAACTGTATATCTTCATTCAAAGAAGCTTTTATCAAGGACCTCCAGTGGAACGAGTCCCAAGGTTGTGGGGAAATGACCAGATTTATAACTTGGAAAATCAATTCTGTGGCTTTTTGTGACATACATGACTACAAGGCATGTCATAAAAGGAGACTATAAATATTTGTAATCATAGGTCGGCAGAATAAATGTAGCCCACGCACATTATATAGGTTCTTCTCGCATAGGACTCTTTAGTATCCAGAGTAACCTAAATTTTCCTGAAGTGAACTCACTCGGAATCAGGCTCACAAAAATGTAACTCAGCCGGACTAACTCACATGTGGACTCACGAACGTTTTCGTCACCCAAACTCACTCTGGCTCATACTCGGCAAAATTTTCTTCGAGTAGACTCACCAATGCTTAACTCAGCTGAGTATAACTCAGCCGGACTCGCACCTCACTCAAGTCTGAGTGAGTCGACTCACAAGTGAGTTCGCCGACCAACGATGGAGCTCTCGTGCAGTGTAATTTGCTTGGAAGGGTGGCAGTTCAGGCTCGCTGGTACATCTATCACAAGGGTCAGAAAGCTTTTGACATGGGAGGGGATAGGGGGAGAGAGGGCTTTGCTGGCATCAACATTAATGTACAAAACTGAAATAAAAATCATTTTTATTTTCAGGGCATGCATGTGGCAAGGCTGCGATTTACAAACATAGGTTAGAAGCAAAACAAAAAACTTCTTTCAGTGCGACTTTTGGCCTTCAGATAACAAGTGATAAGAGTAGGAGGAGGTTGACCGCAGGTTGTGAACCCCTGATCTATACCAGAACAGTGCACCAACACAACAAAAGACTTGGCTTTATTGTGAAATGAAGCACAATAAGCAGTGCTTGCAGTGGCTAAGGAAAGAAAAAGCACATGTTGAAATACAGCAAGTGCAAGACGGGAGTTGCTGCCTGCAAACCTGCACGTTTCAAAGACTCTGTGCTTGCTCATGCAAGAGCTTCTGTCATGTGAGCCACTTGTACTATTTTGTGGGTGTGATCACCGTCGTGCTGATACAGAACTGCTGTCTTGGTGCTGATTACAAGGTCGCATAATTTTGTGTCAGCTGAAGGCTTTCTATCTCATGTGAAATAAGAGCTTTTTCTAATGCCACTTGCCAAATGGCGTCCGTTACGATAGCTGAGTATGTTGCCACATTTGCAGCGTGGGATACTAGTGCATGTGGCTCATTGCAGGTTCCGGTGTTTGCCAATTCACTAGTGACCTGTCGCCTGGAGAAGTACTTTCCGCAGCCGGAACAGTTCCGGCCTGAACGTTGGCTCGGGGAAGCACGGGGCCTGATCCACCCGTTTAGTCTGCTGCCTTTCGGCCATGGTGCCCGCATGTGCGTGGGCAGACGCTTCGCAGAGCTTGAGCTCATGACTACAGCTGCCAAGGTACACTTGATTCATCACAAACTGTTTTATTGAGCCAGCAAGAAACGATAATACTGCCCAGATGTGTCATACTTTGGACGAGAAATATTTTAGCTTTCAAGGCTAAATGGTTGAGTTAGAAACAAAGTAATGCAGGGTAATATTTGTATTCCTTTTTAAGGGGACTCGAAAAGAAGTATTTCATCTGTAGCCTTAAAATTGTGACTGTTAACACTAGTTTTTGTGCTGATTTCAAGTAGATAATCATTTTTATTTTTTACCATGACAATGCATAAAATATAGCTCTTTTTAGACATACTTTTTCTGCCACTAAACATTTATAATTATTAGCCAATGGTTCATATTTCTCCACAATATTTATCAGGAAAGTGTGCATGAAGCACTTCAATGAACAAGAAAAATTGTCATGTAAAAGTTTTAAGATATTCAGCCCGTATTAATCACTTAGTTCATGATAATTGATATGTGAGGTTTAATGTCTCGAAACCACCTTATGAGTATGAAAGCTGCAAACCCTTACTTCAAGTTCATAATAATTGTATAATGTATAATCACATCTTAGAGGAAATAATTGCATTATTTACATGTTAAGAATATGTGAAAGCAAGTTAGAACAAAAAGTTTTGTAATTTTGGAAAAAGAAAATTCTGTTTTGGGACATCTGAGGCAGTTCTTAACTTTGTTGGGTTTCCTTTTTTTACTTAAAAATTTTTTTTTAATAGTTACAGGAGCAGCTAAGTTGTTAAGCTTGACAATACAATGTGAATTATTGTATATGCTCTAGTTGATTAAGGGCAGTAAAATAACAGTAATTGCAGTGTTGTTATAAGTGCTTAACTAATGTAAGAGTGAGTAACAACTTTATTAGTCGAAGGGGTGAGGGGTAAGGGAGGCTAAGCCACGAAGGCTGCCAGGCTGTGCTTCTCGATGACTTCTTCCGCTCGTTTCAGGACCCGTGTCTGGATGTCTATGTCGTTGCTGGAGAGAAGGGCCTCCCATTGTCCCTCGGTGGGGGGTGAGCAAAGGAGGTCGGCGGGCGGGGGATCCTCCGGGCATCCCCAGAGGATGTGGTTTAACGAGGCAACGTTGCCGCACAGGCAGCAGCGTGGATCGATGGCACCTGGGTGCATGTATGAAAACACGAGGGGGCACGGGAAGGTGCGGGTCTGTAGGCGACGACAGGCGATCTCGGACCGCTTGGGAAGGCTGCTGTGAGGATGTGAATAGAAATATCGCTCGAGGCGATAGTGCTGAGTGATGTCGTGGTAGGTGACCAGGGGCTCCGGCACCAGGGCGTCCGACTCTGAGTGGCCCACCGCTCGGTCGACGAATCCTCGAGCGCGTTGGTGAGCTGTCTCGTTGCCGGGGTGACCCGAGTGGGCGGGGACCCAGATCAGTTCTATGCGGCACTGCTCATCTTGCTGCAGTAGGGGCCGAAGTAGCCGTAAGGTGGTAGGCGAGACGAGACCTCGCGCGAAATTCGAGATGGCTTGTTTCGAGTCGCTGATTATGACGCTTGCGTCAGCCGAGGTCGCGGCCAAAGCAATGGCCACTTCCTCCGCCTCGACGGCGTAAGGCGTTCTGACGGTGCCAGCCGTAATGGTCGGCCCCAAAGGAGCTGAGGAGGGCGACACGGAAACGACTACGAAGGCGTCCCTGCGTGCATTGTATCGGGCCGCATCTACGTAGGCGACGGCCGGGTGGTCGGCGTACTTTGCGTGAAGCATGGCGGCACGGGCTTGGCGGCGAGCGTCGTGGTGGCCCGCCAGCATATTCTTAGGTAGCGGCTTGATGTAGAACGCCGCTCGAATAGCATGGGGTAATGAGACCAGATCCGGAGGGTGGGAGGAGGTGTCGTGGCCGATGGAGGAAAGGATGTGGCGACCGGTCGGCGAACGGTAAAGGCGTTGCACTTGAGCGGAGCGGTGAGCCTCAATCAACTCGTCGAGCGTGTTGTGTACACCCAAACGGAGAAGACGATCGGTGGACGTGTTGGGGGGAAGGCCGAGGGCAGTCTTGTATGCCCGGCGGATGAGGACGTCAATTTTATCGCGTTCCGATTTTAGGAGACGTGTATAAGGAAGGCCGTACGTGAGGCGGGAAACGACGAAAGCGTCGACAAGGCGAAGTAGATCGTGTTCTCGCATGCCCTCACGCCGCGCACGGACACGGGCGAGCATACGTGCGGTCTGCTGCACCGAGAGCGAGAGCTTGTCTATGGTGTGTGTATTATGGCGGTTGGACTGTAGGATCAGCCCGAGCACGCGGAGATGCGAAACGACGGGGACAGGAGTAGAGTTGGCATGAACCGTGATGGTGGGGTGGGGAGTTTTGTAGCGACGCCGGTCGGGAGGCCGCATGAGAAGAAGGGCCGATTTGGCCGCTGAGCAAGTAAGACCGGCCGCGTGCACGTGGGACGTGACGACGTCGGTTGCGCGTTGCAACGTCTGCTCGATATGGCCGTCAGAGCCCGACGTGACCCAGAGAGCAATATCGTCCGCGTACAGGGTGTGTTTAAGACCGGGGATACGGTCCAGCTTGCCAGGAAGCGAGCGGAGGACAAGATTGAATAGAAAAGGCGACAAGACGGCGCCCTGAGGGGTGCCACGAGGGCCAAGCTCGTACGTGGGAGACGGGAGGTCCCCTATGATGATTTCGGCCGTGCGGGCGGTGAGGAACGCGCGAATGTAGTTGTAGGTGCGGGTGCCGGGATTGAGGGCTGCGAGTTCGGCAAGGATAGCCGAATGGGAGACGTGGTCGAACGCCTTGTGAAGGTCCAGGCTAAGGAGAGCCTTTGTGTCTGAAAATGTGGGTGGGTCGAGGAGATCATGGTGGAGTTGTAAGAGGACATCTTGCGTGGATAGGTGGGGGCGGAAACCAAGCATGGTGTGGGGAAGGAGATGGTGTGCGTCCGTGTACGTTTGCAGGCGAGCGAGAACGACATGTTCTAGAAGCTTGCCGACGCACGAGGTGAGTGAAATGGGCCTGAGATTCTCGATTGTGAGTTTCTTGCCCGGCTTGGGGATGAAAGCCACGCGAGCGTGTTTCCATGATTGGGGGAGGTTGCCGGAGCGCCAGCACTCGTTGAGGAACGAAGTGAGGGTAGCAGCCGAAGGGGCGTCGAGGTTTCGGAGGAGCTTGTTGGGGATGCGATCTGGGCCGGGGGCGGAAGTGGTGCGGAGCTTCTGTAATGCCGCGTAGACCTCCGCTTCCGTGATATCGGCGTCCAGTACTGGGTTGGGGGCCCCAGAGTAGGACGCGAGAGGGGGAGGAGGTGTGCCAGGAGGCAGAAGCTGAAGGTATTTGGCGGACAGGTCTGCCATCAGCGACGGAGTGTCGCCGGGGTAAGCCCGGACCACTCGTTGTAACTGCTGCCGAGCGACCAACTTGGCAGAAGCAGGGTCGAGGAGGTGGCGGAGGAGATGCCAGGACTGTTTGCAGCCCAACTGACCAGAGAGACCCGAGCAGAGCTGCTCCCACTGTTGGCGGGCGAGCGCGGTGGTGTGTTGCTCGATCGTACGATCGAGGTGCGCAATGCGGCGGCGTAAGCGACGGTTGTGACGTTGCTTCTGCCAACGGTTGCAAAGGCCGGTGCGGGCGGCCCACAGGTGGGCAAGACGGGCGTCAGTTGCCGGATAGTCCTTCGTGGTGGGGATCGAGGCGGTGACTGCGTCGAGGTCCTCTAGCAGCTGGTCGGTCCACGTCGAGAGGTCCTCGATGTTGGAAGTGGCGGAGTGCAACCGGCGTTCTCGGAAAGCGTCCCAGTCTGTATAGCGGGCCGTGTGTGGGCGCGGCTTGCTGGGGGAGGTGAGAACTTGAATGGTGAGGACATAGTGGTCACTGCCGAGGGACTGATGCGTGTTATACCAGCGCGCGTCGGGCACGCTGCGGCAGAAGCTGAGGTCCGGGGTGGTATCGCGGCACACACTGTTGCCGATGCGCGTTGGTTGCGTGGGGTCGGTGAGCAGGGAAAGGTTGAGATCGTGAGCGAGCTGCCACAGCCTCCTTCCGGGGCCATCTGCCTTCGAGTAACCCCAGTCCGGATGCTTGACGTTGAAGTCGCCGAGAATAAGAAGGGGTGATTTGGCTGCTTTCGCTGCAGCGGCACGGAGCAAGGCTAGGAGAGACGCGTCTTCAGTGGAGCGAGGGGGGTTGTACACGTTGAGAATAAACAGAGAGGGCTGTTCACGTTGCTGAGGTAGTGTCTCGAGAAAGACGTGATGGACTGCAGGGAAGGGTAGATCGTGTCGATTGACAGCGAGCGTCCGCCGGGTGAGGACGGCCGTCACGGGATGGGGCAGAGGATGGTGAGTTACTTGGTAAACTAATGTAAAATTGTCGTGCGCAAAGCTCAAGTGGAAAACTTCGTCATTCTTGATTTAGGCTCGACATTTCCACTTTGCACTTACACAAGAAATTGTAGCGATTGTGTCTGAACCCGCTAAGCAATAGGCGATCAAGTGAATATTCAGCATTTTTTTATAAAAAAAATTATCTGATTTAAGATAAATTAAAAAAAAAAACAACTCCAGGGCATGCCACAAGGTGCCAAGAACACTCTTTTGATTTCATTTATTGCACTGCTCATGCAGAACTTGCTAGTGTTGTGCTTGCTCTACACTGCTTAACATAGCTCTGCTGCGTCTATTATCTTGCTTTGCGAAGTATGAAGGGCTACACATTACATTCCAAGTCTTTGAAAAAGAAAGATGCATATGGAGAAGTGTACTTGTGCTGTGATTGAAATGTCTCCCCCCATCCACTTTCAGTCTATCTCTTCACGTTCTATTTTAGTAGAAAAGAAGCACGTGATTATGTGGTGCCTGCAAAAACTCCACGTTGACCTTCGTGAATGGCGGCTCATACATAAAGAGACATGCTGTCTCTTTACATACATACATGCTGTCCAAATAGCACAGCATTTCACTCTTATTGCATGTGCAGCAACAATGGGCTTACCTCAGTCGCAATGGTTTGCTCTTGCAGATGGTTCAGAATTTCATCATTGAGCCCTGCACACAACGCATCAACACTGCATACGTGTTTGTAGTGGTGCCAAGCCACCCCGTGAGACTCCGGTTCATCGACCGGAACTGATCACCCACACCTCTCAATGTATGACAGCAAGGTGCCCCTTCGAATTCTTTAGCATACCCATGTTTATTTGGTGCCAGTCATCTTGTTATTTTTAGTGGTGGTCCAACTGTGCTGCCTGTTCAGTTTTACTGCACCTTGATGCATGCATCTACCCCAAAGTTTACGTTTTGGTGTGGCACTAGACTCATTCTTGGCCTCTTTTATTGTATAGACTTTTTAGCATAAAGGTATACAGTCGGGATCGGCCTGACTTCATACTTGGGCCATCACATATTATTGAAGCGTGTTGCCCTTGTTCTGGGAGTTCAATTGTCTTGGTGAGAAACTAGAGATATTGTAGGCATCTATTATGCACTTCATCCTCTTCTGAGCAGCAGTCATTCATCATCATTTTTGGGTGTGCGCTTCATCACTGGATCCAGAGTTTGTGGCTAAATAGACGTCGTTACAGCCGAGTCATCATACGTGGTGAAGAGCATAATGCAGAAGACATGAACAACTTTGATGCTTCGGTAACGGCGGTCAGTTGGCTCGACAATTGGCGTCACAAGATAGTTGACAGGCGAAGTCTGCTCCAAAACTACGTATGGGCTGATGAACAAAGACTGGAACTTTTTGCACAATATATAGAACTAAATTTGTTTCTTTCAAGCTATCGGAATTTATTCGAATGTGTGATAGTGTACAGCAACTTGTGGTTACTGCTTTCGACACTGTGCACTCTAAATGTTTTCTTCACACTAATGCATACCTGCCAAGTCTCCCGGATTGGCCAGGAGACTCCCTGATTTTGACCGTTTTTTTCAATTGTACGGTTGTCATGAAAATCTTCTTGAAATCGAAATTTCTGTGTGTGATCTGGCCGCATTGACAAAAAAGCAGCTCAATCCGCGGCAGGCTTTTTGAACCTACCCCATTTTATTATAAATGAGTTTAAGAGGCGTTTATGTAAACGTACAGTATAATCTCAGTGATGCGCAACCGTGGCAGATACGAATTCTTGAAATTACCCAGCCAAATTTTACTATGTTCATTGGGCCTCAATTTGAATGTTCCGAACACATTTCGTAATCGCGGCGGGTGGTATGAACTTTAGTACGGAAACCGTCGAACGAAGGCCTTGAGCAGCGTACCCGAAGCTTCGGAAGTACGCATGCGACTGGTGCACGCACCGTCTTCTACAGTGCGTGTGATTGTCGTTGCCATAACTGCTGTGGTCAAAACCGCGGTCGCTCTTGACACAATCACATATGGCTACGACGTAACTGATAGGCTCCTGAAAGTGTGCGTGCGTCCAACATTCAACCAGTCAAAGCAATGCTGCTTTCCGCAAACCCTGCGGACAGAACCGCGGTAAATGTGATCGTAGACGGCATAAAACGACTTAGTCTTGAAGGCGCGTGCACCCCTAAGCGCATCGAGATTGTAAAATGAACTACCGTTTGCCGCAACCGCCATGCACAAAACCGCGGTCGCGGCGAGGCGATAGCGATCTACGAACTCCGAAGGCATGCAGCGGTAGGTTAAAGGCAGTAAGTACGTAAAAAATTTTTAAAAAGTTAGTTTCCCCGCAAGGGCGAAGGAAGAAATGCGACAGCAACAACTTGGAATGTAATGCTGTGAACGGCAAGCAGATTGAAACGTGCAGCTCACACACAAATGACGCACAAAAATGATACTCGCAGAACGAGAGCGAACAACGTTTACCGTTCGACAAGTAATGCGCTGTTTAAACAAAACCGATGCACGATACGTAATCACAGGTACAGTACAAACTAACAAGTCTCCCAGTTGTTATACCTCGCTGTGTATGAAAAGCGCACTATTTTCGCAAAAGGAGCCTGTGTAGCAACCAAAGTGACCTTTGTGGGCACGAAAACTAACGCTTTCGTTTCAGTGAAAGCTGAAGGCTCACGATTCCCCCACCAAAAGTTAAGCGCGTGCACAGGCATCCATCCATGGGGCAAAGTACACGTGAGAGATAAGCACGGCTCGGCACATCGCGATGAGCTTGTCACCGAGCGCGGGCGGCTTTTTTTCTTTCAGTGCTCATATATATAGATACGTATACATATACAGTGGAGGACGCCGGCGGTGGCGATGACAAAAAAAAAAAAAACAGCCTGGACTGTCCATATAATTGCTATCACAGTAAAAACGGAAAAAGGGGCCAGGCATGTTTTGACGTTCTTGTAAAAAGCATCTACTAGTAGCGAGCAAAGCTTTGACCCGTGCTTTTACGGCAGCCAGCTCCGCAGTCTCGTCCGTTTACGTGTGTCCCAGGAAGACAGAGGCGAGTTGTTTTGACTGAAATATATTCTGCTAGTTTTGTTGATCTATTGAGACTCTCACCTTAGTGAAAAGCTCTACCCTCGTGTGGTCAGCCACTCCTAGCCACTATAAAACGGCAACGCTGATAATGGCGCTTGCGATTGAGACCCCCCTTCCACTCCCTTTTGTTTTTCATGATGTTTTCTTGTTTTTTTTTGTGCCGTGCAACCCCTCCCCTTTATTGTAGAAATCTCCCGGATTCAGAATCCTATAACTTGGCAGGTATGCTAATGCAGTGTCAGTCATGCAAAAGTTTTTTTATTGAGGGAAGAATAAGATGTTGCATGTAAATCACTTCAGATTACTGTAAGATCTCAGTGATATGAATGTTGTGGGGTCACACGAAATGTTCGCGTCAAGTTAAGTTTCTGCCATCAAAGAGAATGCAAAATCAAGAAAAATTTATTTGTGGCAGAGGGTACCTGATGAGAATGCTACAATACGCTGAGTTGAATGACCTGCCGAAGATTGCTCAGCCTTATGACATCGCTCAGGGCTGTAGCCAGGAATTTTTTTCATATTTGTGTGTGTGGGAGGGGTATGTGTAGAATGACTAGCCTTGGCAACATGTGGTTGATGTGAAGGCATGTAAATGCTTTAGTATCACCCATAAAGTTGAAGCGCGAAAAAATTTTGGGGGGTGTCAGGACTCCTTCAGTCCTAGTTATGTTGCTGATTGCTTAGAGACAACAGACATTGCCTTAAATGCACTGCACTCATCACTCCCAGTCGCAATGTGACTGGGAATGATGAGTGCAGTAATAAGTGCCACTGTGGCTTGCGCATTCATATGGTTTGCCATAGTGTCAAATGATGTCAGAACAGCCCTTCTCCGTATTGTATTGTATTCTTTTCCGTATCGAACGCCAAATATTACCAATTCACATCACACGGCCATTCATACCAGCCTTGATGCGCTGGTATGGATGTCCCAGGGTTTTGATTGATTGATTGATATGTGGGGTTTAATGTCCCAAAACAACCCAACTATATGAGGGATGCCGTAGTGGAGGGCTCCGGAAATTTCATTCACCTGGGGTTCTTTAACGTGCACCCAAATCTGAGTCCACAGACGTACAACATTTCCGCCTCTATTGGAAATGCAGCCACCGCAGCTGGGATTCGATCCCGTGACCTGCGGGTTAGCAGCCGAGTACCTTAGCCACTAGACCACCGCGGCGGGGCTTCACTGTATTAGTTGCAATGCTATCAAACAAAATGCCACCATAGGCCACGGCTGGCATGAAGTGGTGCCGTCCATGTAAATCAAGCTTAAAACAAGCAGTGGGATGGCTGACGTTTTCATAGGGGGACCTATCTTTGTCAAAGACGCATTGTCATCCTTGGCGTGTTGGTCTTAAGGGGGGTCAGTCATTGATGTCATCTCCTGTGGTAGCACTTGTCCCTGTTGGTAATTACCATCTTTAAAGAACAGAAAATCTATAATGAAGGAGAGTGCAGCCCTCGCTACATTTAAGGTTAGGTTGCAATGATACTAAGGATTCTCTTCTCGGAGGTAAGTGGAGGGGCGGAGTAAAAAAAAAAAGAAGAAAAACATGGTTGATCCCTTTATCATAGGAATCAGTACAACACGAAAATAAAACCCTTCCTTACAGAAGTAGTTTATTGCTTACTGTACATTGATGTGAGAGAGCTTATACATTGTTGGTGTTCGATAGCTAAAACACCATTTTTTGTAAATGCATCCACGTTAAGGATTAGTAATATGTCTCTATCTCAATGACTAACATCCATCAATAATGATTGATTGATGATTGAACATGCCCTTGTGGTCATAGATGCCTGTGGTAGCCACAGTAGTTAACGGTGGGAGCCGAACCAGAAGAACTTGAGTAATTTAACGCCAAACTTGGGCTAAGGTTGCCTACTTCCGGCATGTTAGAGTTACTGAACGCCACTGCCCGATTAAAGGGGAACGCGACATGCATTGTGTCTTGCACGCTGGCCAGCCACAATTTTTTTGCTTGGCGAGTCTGAGCGGAGAACGCCGAGTTACATCCAGGCGAAACAAGTGCATTGCTCTATGTGTTACAAAAATATTTTTAATATGGAGGCACGCTGACGCTTTGGGTAAGATCACCACCTGGCAGTGTGCTAAGGCGTTAGTACTTCTATTGAAAATGCACCGAACAGGATGGACGCGTAAAAATGACACGTTTAAGGAACTAATTGTGGATTTCACTGTGATGATGCATTCTCACACGTTGCCAAGAGTGCTGTAGAGTAGAGGGCTGTGGTAGATATAAAAGGCATGCTTTTGAAACCTACAAAGTATGTGGTCGTGACACAGTGGTTAGCGTGCCCGGCAGCTATTAATGTCGACCGAGAGGTCATGGGTGCGACTCCTGTTTCTGGAACTTTAGTGTTCTTATTGTGTTATTTTTTAGATGTCATTTTTGTGACGGAAGTATGCCACTAAAATCTTGGTGGACCCCGGCCAGCACCTCCTATATTTTTCAGATGCCCATCAGTTTATGTTCCGAACAATAGGAGCTCGCACGACGCTGCGCTTCGCATGCTTGCCGCGATGCAAAGCCACCGACTGACACTATTGCCGTCCTGTCAACCGCTCTGGACGAAGGTGGGATGATGCTCTGGCTGTGTCATTTATAGATTTGAATATTTGTGAACAACATGCAGTTTTCATGCGATAATGTTAATAAGCTCGAGTAGCAGAAACTGCGTTGTTCTGTGTCTCGCACGCGGATTTTACGACTACGACTTTGGGATTGCACAAGACTTCGCCTTGTGAAGCTGTTTATATCTTACATATATTTGATTGCGGTCATGCTGTGATTTGTTGCAGCATGTTGGGAAACAGCGTGAGCAACGACAACCAAGCGATTGCCCTCCTGACGCAAGAAATAGTGTCGTTGTTGTGATCATGCCTTGGGAGATTGCCTAGGCATGTTTCATTCCAGCAGTACCTAAAAGCTCAACAAAATTATTTGGGACAGGCAAGTCCTACCTTTTTTCCTTATTCGATTTTCTTTGTTTTAGGTGTTGAAGATGTCCCCCAAAAGTTGCAATTAACCTAGCTGCCAATTTTAAGAACTGGGGCTTTAATACCAGAAATCTAAAACTTGCACCTAACGTACGTGTGTGGCTGGAGGCAAACCTCCCGTTTCCCATAACTAATGCTAATGCTTCTCTACTTTGTGACAGACAAAAAATATATATAGTCAACCAAATGATTTCATATATTATTGCGATAGAAATACGGACACTCTCAGCTGGTTTTTGTCACCGGCGTTGGCATCATGCACTGTATTTGTACACGCATCCATATGAAAACTCAAGAAAGAAAGAAAGCCACTTGCGCTCGGAACATAGCTCGTCGCAATGCGCCGACGGCAAGCGCTTATCTCCCATGCGTACTTTGCCCCGGGAATGGGAGGGGGAGTTAGATACATGTGTGCGCGAGCTTATCCTTTGGTGGGCAAAATCACGCGCCTTCTACTTTGACTGGAAGATTGCGTTTAGGTGCGGGGCACGCCAAGATCACTTCGCTCGCTGGACAGGTGTCGTTTGCAAAAAGAGCATGCTTTCACACAGCGAAGTAACATCTGGGACACTTGTTAGTTTGCCCTCATCTGTACCTGTGATTATGTTTGGTGCATCGTTTTTTTTTGTTTAAACAGCATGTCAAGTGTTGAGCAGTAAACGTTGTTAGTTCGCTCTCGTCCTGTGTGTGTTGTTTTCGTGCGTCATCTGTGCAAGTGCAGCACGCTGCACGTTTCGATCTGCTCACCGTTCTCAGCGTTAAAATCCAAGTTGTTGCTATCACATTCGTTGCTTCGCCTTTGTGGCAAAACTGCGACATTCCTTTTTCTTAGTTCACAAAAAGTTAACAGTGACAAAAAATACACTCAGCACTGTACACTACAGTTTGAGAATTCTTCATGAAAATGGCTTTTACCACACGTTTCGATCACATAGTTCTTGTCAGTAATGTTCATCGCATGATTACTTAAGAGTGGCTTGATGAACTTCCTGCAGAAAATTCTTTCATTCTCACACTTCAGGACAGCATGCTCCACACTGGTCTCCAGTGGCCTTACAATTTGTTTCCTATAGTCAAGAACGATGTACTTCCTGAGGCTTATTAATAGTGTTACGAGTTCTTTTGTGGGGTACCCCTGTCCTGATATGCGATCAGTCCATCAACAGGCGCATTTCCTTTCGGTTTCTCAACTACTGCTATGCAGCCTTGGCAGTTTAATTTTTCTGCCATGACTCTGGCTAGGTAGCCTCCTATCAAAGCAATTTACGGATGGACAAGCTATTATTTGAAATGGTGCAAACTTCTCGCAGCCTATTTATCACTAGCACTGGGAAAGAAGTTTTCTCTGGGGTATTGGTGCTCCCAGTGGTAACGCTGGTAACTGTTGTGGTCGCACAAAAGGATGTCGAGTCATTCACATTGCTCTGCAGTGACAAAGAAATAATGCCAGTTTTCAGCATTTTCTCTATTTTGCAGAGCACACTTCACTTGAAACAACCAAATATACTGTTTTGAGTGTACTACCCGTGGAAAACAATGTATAGGCAAAACTGGACAGCCAATTCATGCAAGACTGAAAGGCCACCGTGCAGACACAACACAACTTAGCAAACGCAAAAGCCAGACACTTCAATCAACAGGACCACAATTTCAACCAAACGAAACTTCACATTCTGCAAACAAATTTCCGGTCACCATGAGAGAGAAAATACATGGAATCATATTTGATAGACATATTGAAGTCCCTACACCCATTCGGAATCAATGTAGTATGTGGCCATTTGGAATCACTAAAAGAAATAGCATAATTGCTGTAATAGTTACAGACATGAGATTCGCTCAAGCTTCAAATAACCATAACCGGTATAACATAGAATTGTTCCTGGCCTACATATTATACTATTAATTTTAAATTTTGCATATAGATGTATATGCGTGTGTGTATATATTATTACAAAAGGTTTTTTTTATTTTCTAGAACCTTCAAACCAATTTTTTCTTTTCTCGCATCGTTGAATTCGTTACTGACCGAGGAAGTTTTCCGCGTCTTTGTTTGCTTATCCCACATCCCCCTCCCTGCCTTTTATCTCTTCTCTTGTCGTTGCTCATTCTTGACTTTCCTTTTGCTTCACCAACATGCCGCCATATTCTTGAGGAAATTCATTCCCCTGAGTGGGCTGACCTTCTCCATCGAACACGTTTTCTTCAGACACCCAATCCAGTATCGTTCACCCTCGACATCCTGGCATTTAAAAGTACGCCACCTGCTTCTCTACATTTTGTAACTGCTTTCTTGCTGTGCTTCCCATTCATAGGTGGTTGTTCGGGAATAGGCATATGCCGCTATCATTGGCAACCCTTTGCGGTGACTGGACGCGGCGCCCGTCTGCCAGTTTGAAGTTTCAAGCTTGGCTCTTTCATTTGCTCGTGTCTGTGGCAGCTCCCACTTTGTTGCATGCCGCTTCTACCATTCTGTTTACATTTTTTTTTTTCTTACTCTCCCCCTCCCCTTACCTCTGAGAAGAAAATTCTTAGTATTATTGCACTCGTCTGCTTTTTTTTTTCTTTCCAGATGGCGATTACCAAAAAGGACACGTGCCATTACAGGAGTCAATTACTAACCCTCCTTGAAACCAACACGCCAAGGATAGGTCCTCCTATCGAAACCAGCTTGTCTGAGGCACTTCTGTCCTGCTTATGCCATCACGTAGAGCATTTGTTGAGCATTTTTTTTTACAAAAACTTTGAGGGAATGATTGAGCTTCACCTTCAGGAGCGCTCTGTCCACATTACGTTCAACGATGCTGCGAGGAAGGAAGCATTTGTGTGCATAGCAGTGGCTGTTTTTCACAAATAATCTTAGAATACTTGCTGCAAGTGCGGTTGCAAAGTGTTCGCTACTCATTATTCTTCCTTTTGCAAACTGGCGAAATAGACACTGCGTGTCCATGAGGCTGCATTTTTGGTAATGGGTGGGCAGCTTTAAACAACCCATTTGTTGCACAGTTGACATGTTTTGACGCTCATTGCAATTCTGTGATTCTATCATGCACTATTAAGTACGCAAAGGAGACTCCTTTAAGTACATGACATTCTTATCGCCTTTCTTTGTGACGCCGTGGCAGAACACCTGCTTCCCATGCAGAAAGCCTATTCTCACTCGAACCAAAGATATTTATTATTTTTATTTATATATGTTCAGCTCTCGCCAATTTTTTACTCACAACAAAGCTGATCGCGACACCTGTATTTCTATGAAAAGAGCTTCTTAACGCTTCTTCGATAAAACTGAAGTAGTACTACGGCAAACAAGCAAACACACATACTCAGGCACACGAAAACTGTTTCTGCACGAAATGCCATTTAAACCCCTGACCTCCAATAAAAAGGCTGGACGACGTATCCCCGCTCTCTTATGCGGGCGCTTGTGAAGCCACCAGAAGGTCCATTCGTTGTCCCGGAAGCGGGAGTCTTCTGGGTGTTTCAGACACATAATTGAACTATTATCTGGTGGCAGCTGCAGTGATGGTAATTTTTGCATTTTCTTTTTATAATATAACGTTCTCGTGGTTATTCAACGCTACACAAAACATGACAGACGCCGTAGCAACGCCGTCCTAATACGGCACAATGTTGTTACGTACAACGTTTCAATTACTCATTATTCAGGTTACAGAAAAAAAAATTGTCACAGCATGTTTTTTAAAAAAAAAGGAACAAGCGCTACGGTAGCCAGGAGCGCTAAGGTTTGTCTTTTGTAGGTGATACGGGAAAGAAAACAACATCGGGATAACACCGTTTCGAATATGAGTTTTTGGAACCGAGTGGCCAAAACATGACCGTGCCAAATGGTCACTGCAAAGTCTGCTTTCTGGAGACGGCGTCCAGTTGTCCCTCTTTAAGTTACTGATGCACTTCTAATATATTTGAGGCCTCGAGCAGAGAAACTGCATATACAAAAACCAAACACCTTCAACACTCCTTGCTAAAAATAAAGGTGATCAACTACCACAATTTCCTCGCAGAATGCTGAAAAGGGAATATAATTTTGAGGTACTTATGCCTAAAATGTCATCGCGATGACAGTTTCGGTCGACTCGTAAAGTTCACTTCACTACAGGCTGGCATTGCATCAAAAAGGAGACAAAAGCCCTCGCACCCACAGCAGGCGACTGTTCATGACAGTGGCTTCCGGGATACCAACGGCGCCTTCTGGTGGCATGAACCGCGCGCGCTCGATGTGCCATCCAGCTCCCCCAAGTAGAGATCGATGATTTAAACAGCCTGTGTGTGCGAATGGAAGGGAAAGCATGTTTATTGACAAGGGCTGCGGTATTTCCACCCTCTCCTGTTGTGCTGAGACATGTGCTGCAGTCATCGTGTGTGCGCATGCAGAAAAAAAAAGTGATCTTCCACATTTTCCTCGCACCAAAGACAAAGTTGGGCATTCTGGCTCCCTACACTGGCACTTGTTCCTACAAAGCCTGTCTTCAAGTATGGTTATCTTGGCTTAACCATCACGAGGCTCGTTTTAAGGAGATGAATCTTGTATTTCTCCTTTTACAGCTCTTAAATGTTTTCCTGTGCGACACAGATGTCAGCTGCCATTGTCCATAATATAGAATCGTGGCATGTCTGCTGTGCCTACAACCACTGCTGGAGCCCAAGTTTTCTGCAATGTATTATAGACCGACACTGTAGAACCTTTCTGAAGATATGGCAGATTTATAGCAGACTTAATGTGATTCTTTCATTGCCTGCTCAATGTCTTGTAGGTGGCTTCAAAAAGTTTTGGTGGGAACAGTCTTTAAATCAAGATGACATTCTAGTACCTGCAGCCAGGCAGCCTCGTTTTAATGCGCCAGCCTGTCAGTCTTTCTTTCGACTTGGAGCTGCAGAAGGTCATCTCTCGGCGAATTTCTACACTCTAGAATTGCGCTGCAAAAATCAAATTTTCCAAAGGAGCGACGTCTAGAACAGTAGGCTCTGCCATGTGAATAGTGATGTGGTTAATAGAAGAAAATAGGACATGAATGACCTGCAATTTTCACTGCCCAACAGGGGCCGAAGGAAACTGTCAGACTTTAATAAAGTATTCATTCATTCATCAGGGGCTGGTTACTGTTGGAGATGTTGACAGGAATGCAACGTGTTGCGAGAACTTGCATGCATGTTTGTATAACTGATTGCTCTGTTGTGTGATGTCAAAGCAAAACGAACGAGTAGAAATCTGCTATAATCAGTACTCGTTGCTTCCAGTAGAACAAGTTGATGCCAAGTGACTGCGAAAGTCAACTAAATGGATGACTGAGCACTGGAAGCTTTGCATTTCAGTTTTTGTATTTTTTGCATACAGGGCACGAATTTGCTAGTGCTCGAGCCACTGAATTTGTGTTAGGCCAGAATTTGTGTTAGACCTGTTGCCTTCATTTTCTACTCCATGAGTTGCATGCAGTAAGTGCTTGGCTTGCATCGGAATGACTGGCTTGTTGTTCCATCGCAGCAGGCTCAGAAGGGTCACTGGGCTTCAGGTACTTGTGCGGTTTTGTCTCAGCGAATTTCTGTGCTGGAATAGTAAAGCAACTGAGACAGCATTCTTGGGTGTCTGTAATGGGCAAAGAAGAAACTACAGGCAATCAGGCCAAAGAAATTATAGGGGTCGTTATTGATTATGATGTAAATTCCAAAGTAATCGAGGTAGAGGTGACATGGTCAAGCCAGCAAGTGTTCTGCTTTTGGCGTCATGGCTACAAAAACACTCCAGGTCTTATTAAATGCACCCGATGAAGTGAATGATGCGACGACCGCAATCAAAGCTCAGTTGGTAGAGCATTAGATTCAAAGCTTGCAGATTCAGTCCCTGCCAGCGGCAATCTGTCTTTTCGTTCACTTTAATTTATTGACTTTTACATCATAATTAGACTAAATAATACATCTTATATATTTCTTGACTTGATTGTATGTTGGTTCTCATTAAAAGTTCAGTCTAGCAAAAAAAATGAGCCCTTAAATTTCTCTCTTTCATTCTTCCTAGTGGAGGTCTTCTTTATGGTAATATGTGAGGGATTATTGATAAGCTGCCAGTCCATATAAAGACCATGTGCTATGGCAAAACGAGAGCGTTCCACATTTGTTGTCGTGGCTACAAGCAACATGGACTCCCACATTTAAATACACAGATAGAGCTGAAAAAATGAACGATGGGACGACTACAACCGTAGCTCATGTGGTAGAGCATTAGATTTGCTACTCAAAAGCTTGCAGGCGGCAAGTTGTCTTTGGGTGCACTTCAGCTTCTTTTTTATCATAATTTAATAACATCTCCTGTACTTTTCTTGGCTAGATTTTCTGTTGGTTCTCGTTAGAAGATGGGCCCGGCAAAGAAAATGAGCCCTGAAATTCCCCTTATTGCATTCTGTTTCTTCTTGCATTTCCACTTGGAAAGGGTGACAGGGCATCAGCTAATGGGCTATCCCTGCCTGGTGGGTACTATATTAGGAAGTACTAGCCTCATGCACTTAAGATGCATTATACAATCACGTAAAACTTTTAAAATATTATCTCGAGTGGTCTCACCCAAACGTGTAATTTTGAAAACAATTATGCAGCCATCCAAGGTCCCCTTTTCAATTAGCATGCATCCATGTTGTGTGCCAGTTAGCGAATCGTATGATTAGTCAACTGGCTGTCTGTTTTGCAAGAGCATGGACCCCACATCGTACACATCAACTGACTAGGACTGGCTGTTGAAAGCTAGTTCGTCCATGAGCATTCGACTTGGGGGTGCAAGCCCGTGTTTATTGCCGCTGGTGTGGCTCAAGGGTTGGCCAATTCCATGCTACGTCTTTCTTTTGACAGGATTGGCATGAAGCTTGTCACAAGGTTAACTTGAAGCTCCTTACAATGTTGAGGTGTCCTCTACCCTCACAGGGTCCAGTCCCTTCTTAGTGAATTTATATAATGCACTCAGGGCTGCAAAAAATAACATTTATTTCTTTTCAAGGGAAGATGCTACTCGAAAAAAAAAAAAGTTTTCTTTAATCTGTAGTCTAGGGCAATAAAATTTTTGCTGCTTACATAGGTTTTTACGCTGACTTCAAATACACGACCTGTTTTACAGTAAGGTTGTAGTTTTTGTTTTGTTCCATGACAATGTATAAAATATAGCTTCTTTTGGGCACACTTTTATTGCCACTAAAGTTTCATGTCTGTGAGCCATTACTGACTTGTATTGCTCCACATTAACTGTAAAATACAAATAACTAAGAAGAAAGCATTTTAGAGGCATATTGATGAACAAGAAAACTTGTAATGTGAGAAGTTTTCAGCCTACTAATCACTCACTTTAAGTTTATAAAATTTAAATAAGTGATATCAGCTATTATGAAGATAATTGCACTTTTCACATGTGGAATATGTGGCAAAACTTTCATCCCAACCTGGCCATCAGAAGTACCGAAAACATGCTGTCCAAACTCAAGAAGTTGCACAAAATTCCATTCGAGAAAAAGACATTTTAAATGTGGAAATGAAAGTGCATCTGTGTGACAAATGTATGCTTCTTTAAGATGATTTCTTCCATCATGAGAGCTTGAGAATCATGGTTATGTTGAGCATGTGGCTTTGTTGAACTACTTATGCAAAATGCAATGGCAAGTAGCCAGGTGACCATTTCCAGAGATGACTAAACAATCAGCATTTTTCTAGTTTTAATAGCAATCTTTTGAAGGTGATTTTAACCTATGTTGAGTTTAACTACAATCCTAATTATTATTGTCATGAAAGTAGAGGAACTAAACTTGCGAAAGCAAGTAAAAAAAATATGTATATTCGAAAAACAAAAATTGGCATTTTTAAAGTAGCATCTCCCCTTAAGTCTTAGGTTGCGTTATTTTCAATGTGTCAATAACTTGGACAGGTTGCTATCGTGCTACTGCATTCAGCAGCCTCAATTGAATTCATGCCACAAAGTCAGGACTGCGACTTTTGACAACAGTTGTGAGCTGCACATTTGTTGTTGCACTTGTTGCCCACACGAGTTCCGCTCTTGCATTTATCAATCTGAAGCAGGTGCTTCTTTTTACTGCATCTACTCGGCCTGGTATTTTACTGCAATGTTCCTTGTCTCACATTTCGACCACTTCGTCTCAGGACGGATTCTCCTGGACAGGTCATTGCTGCAGAACTTTGTGACTGATTGCAAAAATGTATCTGCTGTGCAACATTCGGTCTTCCAATATGCCAAACCTACATTGTTGTGCAAGAATTTGTTGCTCCTTTAGTCGGTCGCTGAATAACTCGCCCTCTCAGAGTGAATTTGTTGAATGTCAGGTTGGTTGTGGGCGTGCCTTTCTGGTAAGGTGTTGTGCCACTCTTTGCATCTCGGCATACGAAGTTGTAGTGCCTGCAGAGCTAGACAGCTGCTCACTTCTGACATGAGCACAGTCTGTGCAGAAGTAATCTGCCACATAGTCAATGTTGTCTCCAACTGGCAACAAGCCTGTGAACTTTAATTCCCACTTGCGAGAAACACTCAATGTGGCCACTGTTTGTCAGCTAGTATAGTGATGTAATAGGAACTCACTTTGGTGCAGCCACTTGCTGCTCAAAGACTACCAAAGTGAAAATGCGGTGTGTGACAAGCGTGTTATGGCAATGAAATTTCCTGCTCTATGTCACTAAATTGTGCAATATAGTGGCTGGGCTAAAGGAATCGGGTTGCATCTGTTCTGATTGCTTGCGGAACTTTTTGTGGGACTTTGCTTCACAACCAGATACATTTGCTGCATTTGGCATTGAATTGCCTCTTAGTCTCCAAGGCAGGGTGTGTGTTTTTTTTCTAGCTTTTTATGCAATACCAATTTTTTCTAAAACTACACATCAAGGAAATACTTAACCACAGTTAAAGTGACTGACAAATTATGTTTGTTAAATGTGTAATTATTTACTTTAGGGGTTTATTCTAGAAAATTGTAGTGCATGATAATTTATGGCCTACCCATGTCTTTTTAATCAGAAAATTGGAGGTAATTTGAGATATTCATCATTGAAATAAATGGCGATATTATCATGCCGGGGCCACAGGAAATCTCATCGCTCTCAAACTGAACTGTCGGTATGTTGCAGTGAAGCACCTGCAGAGTCTTGCAACAAACAATGAGAGCTGAGCAGGCATTTTGCATGCACACCCTCCTTCACTTGTACTTCGTGTGTGGTTAATTATTGTGTCATCAGCCACTGGCAGTTGTGGTTACGAAGCAACATGGCTGTGATTGTCCACTTGCTACTGGCCCACCCCCGTGACAGCAATACTTAAGTAATATGATCAGCCATCATTTCATGTCATCCATGACCTCCTGACCTGCCTAGCATTCTACGGAGCTGCCTGCGCCAGATCTCGTTCTGAACTTGGCCGCTAAGGGGCGCTCCTTCTACCCCAGCTGAGCGCCGATGGGTTTATGGCAATGCATGGGTTGTCGCCGGTTTATCACGCATCATATTTAAGTGTGGCACGTAGCTTAGATCGTTTTATTTAATGTGACTTTGAGAATCTTCTTTAAAATTTTAGTGGACATTTCAGTGCATTATTTTTCAAATAGAAATCGATTACAAACATGCGTGCAAAACTAAAAAAAAAAGGACGATGACTTAGGCAGGCTGACTGCCAAATGTTGGTTCAACTCATGATATATGTGTATACAACGGTAGACTTGTTACCGTTGGCGTACACTTAGCTGGCCTGCAGTCACTGTCTGGGCAAGAATGGTCAAGGACTGATGTTTAACAGTGGCCGTGGCTTCGTCCAGCGCGCTTAGAAAACAACAAAATATGAATACGTTATATGCAGATAAAACTTTTGTCCAAAATAGGAAATTCAGATTATGAAAAATGAATGAAAGACACTCTGCAACTGCTTTGAAATTGAAACAGCACTTACAATCACTTGTTCAACACAGCACAGGTTATCCTGTGGTGTGAAAAAAGATCCTTTATGTCTGTTGAAAAGGCCGACTCATTTGCATTTTTATGCTGCCAAATGCTCAAACTGTGCAGCGTTTTTGAGAGAGAATGGGGCTTTCATTCTTAAAGGCAGCTAGCTTATCTTAAAGAAACAGAACTGGAGATATATTGCCAGATACCTTCCACTGGAATGATTACCGAAAGGGTGAATACAACCTAATGGGGCTTTGCAAACAAAAATGACATTACTGAAGTTCTTCGACAAATGATTGCATTTCTGAGCGTTTAACAATTTTGTAACTGGTTTCTAAGAACCCCTAAACGGTACCCAGAGGCCGAGATTTAATTGTTACAATGAATTAATTCATGTCTGTGAAGATTTTTCAAAACGGTGACTTAATGGCGGAGTTACACGGGTTTGATGATACAAGAGAATTTCTCCCGTTTGGGCGCTTGATGATACAAGAGAGGTTATCACTCGTTTCGTTCTTCAATTGCTTTGCTATGCTCCGTTCATTGGCTAATTTCTTTTCCTGATTGAGTGCGCCTCCTCGCTGGTCGAGGAGTAAGAGCGGTGAGCGCGTGTACCTCTCAGATTTAGGCGAACACCACATGGTGAAAACTTACAGAACCCTTCGACGTCCTTCATAATAATGTTGTAATTTTAGTACATGGAACCCAAATGACCATCATCATAAGTGCACTACAGTTGTGAATGATTCGAGCAAGCCACAAAAAAAAAAAAAAGACCGTGGCAACATATGTCGTGGCCGCCACCAGCCAGTGCGGATGGGGTAAGTTGCAGAGCCAAGGGGTTCATAGCGGCAGGCCCGTGTACTAAAAATGGTGTGCTGGCTTTCTGCTCGCTGGGCAGGTCAGGAGTAGAATAGGTCGTGATGTCATCACGCGTGTGTGCTGAGCGAAGTAGTGGAATTTACATTCCTGGTGGTTAGTGAATCTTACGAGTCAATGTAAGATAGCCATGCAACATGGCTTTTGCCTTTGAATCTTCTTAGAGGAATGGGTGGGTGGGAGTTTTTTATTTGGAATGGACACCTCTCTTACAGGTGCCATGTTTGTATGTTACGGTGAAGCCAACACATGGAGTTTGCCCACTTAAAGTTGATATGGATCGGAAATTTTGCGAGTGGCATTTTGCACCAGAACAAATGTTTAGCAGCTGAAAATGACAATAAGCACAAACTGTCTTGAAAAAAAAAGAAAGGAGAAATGCCGTTTTTTTTGTGGTATTTCGTAGTCTCCCAAGAAGCTGCAATTAGCTCATGACACACACACCCTCATGTATTCGCTCATGGTCATACAGTGTTTGTTCATCTCTGTCGGTTCTCCTCACTGGTAGCGTGCCCGAGATGTCGAAGAAGCTTATGTCTTTCATGTGCTTTCCCCCAGTTAGTCACCAGTTTTTAAGCAATCGTCCCAGCATGAGAAATATCGTAGGTACTGTTGCACTCAAAACAGACGTTTCCTAGATATAGGAAACTGTGTAGGCTTGGGAAATGCTCTGCTCAACCACGGTGACCAAACTGGACATCTCTAAAAAATGACAGTGCAGTGAACCAAGCTCCATTTGAAAAACAGGACAGTGGTGCCATCTTGCTTTACTACACGTAAATGTGGCTCTCTTAAGTTTGCTGCGCTGTGGTAATGAATTCAACCGGTCTTTGCAAATTTCACTAGTACTTAAATGGCTTCTAGAAGTGTGAATGTGACAGTAACTGCTGCAAGCAAGACTTGAAAGGGCTGAACATGCTGTGTCTCATCGTGCAAAGACTAACTGGGCAGCTCACCAACCGCTTAAGTAAACAAAACGACAAACTTCGATTCAGTTGTGATAACCTTCATGAAAGCTGGCATCCTCGCCAACAATCCCCGACGGGCAAATCCATGGCCTCCTGCTTTTCTTCATTGCCCGACTCTCGTGACTGTTTGCAGTAATATTTTTTTCTTGGCAAAGTGAAATGGTTTTCACCGTGAGGGGGACCAGAACTGCAGTCCATGATGAGCAGCTATGCGACAGTCACGAGGGTATTTTGACGTAATGCCTGCCAACTTGTATTAGCCTGCTGGCTTGGCACAAGCTCACAAGATTGTCAATAAAACCACCCGCTAAAAAGTTTGCCAAGTGATGGCTTCTATGTAATCGCACATGGAGGGACGCAAATATAGAAACAAGGACTGAAGAAGAGATGACTCTTCTTCAGTCATTGTCTCGCTGTAATTTACATACCCAGCATAAACGCAACTTTCTCTTCTGACACACTCGGAAAATTCATTTGAAGCATTTTTTGTTCAGATTTTGCTTCAGTAACGGCATGATCAATGGCTGCCAAGTGTTGACCTTACAATTTTGTATACATGAAATCAGTACTTTGTTTAACAGTAATAGATGGTTGCAGGCTTAGTATTACATTGCAACAACTAATCTTAATTCGCACTTTTTCTGCTCCTTAGCCGACTGGAGCACTAATGTATTTTGTAGGTCACACTATGTTCTTTTCACAATATGTAAATGTGTGGGGTTATCCTCTCTAAAATACTAACATAGTGGTTAGTTATGTGGTTTTATGTTATTACTTTACCAATTTTCAGACATTATGCAATCACTTACACAGAAGAAAGCTGTACAAATTGCTTTGAACTTTTGTTGTGCACCATTTTATCTGTTTTCATGTGATTATGTTTTAGGTTTGCCTTGTTTTGTATAAACTATGCTGTCAGAACTTTCATTTGATCTTTCACTGGCTTCCTTTTGGCAAAATATAGCGACACTCAACATTCTGTATGGCTAAGTCAATGCGAGAAGAAGTCATTGTACCTTTTCAGGAACAAATTTGACTTTTATGAACAATGATTTTTGTTCTGATAAGCCCTAGCTGGCCATCCAGTCAGTATGAGTACCTCAATCTTCAAAAAGTTGCAAAAATGCTTGTGGTTCCCACAATCTTGCAATAAAGTGGACCACAGCAACTTAGAAAGATGAACAGTGAAAGGACTAGTTAATCACTAAAGGGCATCACTGTGACAGTGCTACCTTGTAAAGCACTCCAAAAAAAGAGGTAAAAGTTTGCAAAATCTTCAAGTGGCTCCACCAGAACAAAGAAAACAAAAACATTGTGAGGAAAATTCTATTTTAAAAGGGTAAAGATGTGTGTTGGCAAACAAGACCATTAGCTTTGAGCATGGTAAAAACACCCTTTGTGTTCCAAATATTTTTTAGATAATTCTCAAAGACGTACAGTGTAACTTTTCTTCACTTAATATATGGAAAAAATATATCGATTGTAAAACTTAAATAGTTAAGCCATAAAATCCAAATGCTGTGCGAACTGCTCATAGTTCTTTTTTTTAGCACGCCAGTCTTTGAAATTGACTACTCCTGCTCACTCTAAGGAGTATGGGAGAAGGGAGTCAACTGGAATGGAAAGAAATGTTTGGGAAACTATAGAAGGTGCTTGAAACAAGGCGCTTTTTGTAATAGCAATTTCGGAGCATATTTTGCCACTATTTCATCTAAAAGAAGCTAAAAAAAATTTCTAAAAAATTTCATGCTGTAATACATACACTGTAATAAATTACTGCAACAAAATGCAGTGTTTAATTGAAAGGCGGCATTATAGCTAAGTGAGCGTAATGCATTAGTTTTATGGCGTTAACAGAGTGCTGCTAATGTGCGTAAACTTTTATACCATACTTTTTTACAAATCATAGTGCAGTCCACATTACATAGTAGACTGTTCATAGTACACTGTTCTATAGCGCACTACAATGTACTATGATGTGTACAAAGTACACATCATAGTACATAGTAATTCACACTGTTATACAGTGTGAATTTTTCAGAATGAACGAAAAGCTCTTGTGTTTGTCCGAATGGAACGCCAGTGTAACATATCATGCATCTCATTTAGAGGCACTTAACGGTGATCCACGTACCTAATGAAATCGACGAGAGACGAGTGCAGTATTCTGAAATGCGCATGTCCAGTCATTATATACCAAATATTTTGACCCTCTCAAGGTATTGCGACACCATAACAACATATTAGTATAACAAGCAGTTCAAGGACAGGTCAAACATTTAATAAAGACTAATTTCAGCCAAGTGCAGATTTATTCAGGGATTGAAGTTACCCCACAGTTTCATGTATAGTAATTTGAAGCTCCATGATGATAAAACATATTGCGATACACCTTTCTGAGCTTGTCATGAAAACATTGCAGCTCTGTATACTCGCAAATGAAATGTTATGGCATTAAATG
This sequence comes from Rhipicephalus microplus, assembly GCF_043290135.1. Classification (NCBI taxonomy): domain Eukaryota; kingdom Metazoa; phylum Arthropoda; class Arachnida; order Ixodida; family Ixodidae; genus Rhipicephalus; species Rhipicephalus microplus. Next base: position 5,875,448 of record NC_134704.1, on the reverse strand, counting down.
TAGCAGGTAATATAGAAGAGCGAAAAATTGCCTTCTCCTTTTCAGACAGCTGTACTGGCATGGGCAAATTTATTGAGCACTAGAGCATCATCAGTAATTGTATAAATGTGAATTTCAAGTTTAATCTGATGAAGAGACAAGAAAAGTATTTTTCTTCCAATCTCAATGGATGGTCATCCGTGTAAGTGCTGCACCGTCTTCGCCTACTTTTGTATGAGGCTACACACTGCATGAGTCATCTGCACATTGAGCCCATTATGTCAGTACTTACCAAAGCATTCCTTCATACTTTTTGAAAGTGTTTAAAAATATGGCTAGCATTCACCAGTCGTGCTGGCACTGAACAAAGCCAGTCCACACCAGGCACTCTTGCAGCCTGTAATCTGTTGTGTGCTTCAATTGGTCTTTGTGGCTGACATACCTTAGAGCATTTCTATACATGCCCACCTGCATTGGTAAGAGCAGCCAACACGCCCAGTATTGCTAGATGCTAATTTGAGCACATGTGCGAAGATGAAAGTCGCTGACATAGTTGAACAGATTTGGAGAAGTATGTTCAGGTCCTTATATAGCTAAATAAAAAGATGTGTACACAAGCTGGCCTTGCAAAATGAGGCACACATATGTGGGTTATGTACGCTGGCCTCATGAAACCTAGGATGGCCAAGTCTCTGTTTGTTGGGCTGTGTTTCACAAAGAAACAAGTCCTTGATCCATAAAAAATGCAGTCAATGTCACGCTCCCCAGTAGCCGTGAAATGATCCGAAAAAAAAAAAACAGATTTTTAATTTTGCTCAGGTGGTGAAATTGCTCCCAAGGTCTGGCAATACATTTATCATATCATTTCGGCACTGGCACGAGCTGCGTTTTGTGCCGGACAAGATTAATTAGGTGCAAGTGGCGAACTGGAGTCTGGTGACCACTATCACTGATACCACTAGAGCACAGAAATGGCACAATGACACAAAGGCTGTGGGACACGATCTTGTACACATTTTGTGATGAAACATCACATGAGGAAGTCAACAGGGCTTGTTGCTGCTGAGCGAGTTGGTTCATACGGCGGAAAGAGAATGGGGACAAAGTGAAGAAACATGGGCACCAACTGTTTATTCACAGAAACCACGCCGATCTATAAAGGCTGTCAAACAAGATAATTTGTTATCAGGAATAGGCACATGGCAACACGAGCAAATTGTGTAATGCAAATGCTTTTTGGAGGCACCAACACCTTTCTGGGCCAGTCGCTCTACCAATTGAGCTAACCAGGAAGCTATCTATTGGCAGCGCGAGGGCAAATTCATCAACAACTCGAAGCACACAGAGTCGGAGCATGCACTAGTATCTACGCAGCTTAACTGTAAGAAATAAAAAAATATGCCATTGCCCATAACAAGTGCCAATCCTACTGTACAGCAAAATTGTCAGTGCACAATTCGAACCTAATGCTTAGCGGCAATCTTTAAAAAACGCCACTTCTTCATCACTCAAACTTAGTGAAGAGGCACGAATGCACTGGAAAGCTGCCCTTTTAATCAAGAGAGGGATAGCTATCATGTGCCTCAATTCAGCCCTATTGAAGTCATGTGAGCATCGTCTTGCTACGAAATTCAGTAATCAAATTATCAGGTGTAGATACGCTTGATTTCCTCCCTCAATTATGGGTGTGTGCGAAAGCCTCCTACAGAAGTTGAAACGTGGTAACAAAGTGCAGGAGCAAAAAGAAAAACTGAGCACACACGTGACACCCTACGCCCACAGCATAAAGATGCAAACTGTCTAGCATTTGATGGTGAATAAACAGCCCACTGCATGCTTCAAGAAGCAATGTGATGTAATATTCCGCTAAGGTGCGTGAGCGCCAAAGGGGCCGATGTTTCAAAGAACGGGCGAGGATGCACCGCTTGGCAGTCAGTAGTAACATGGGCGGACACTTGGCAGACAACTGTGGCTGTGCACCACTCTCCAGCTCAACTATGTTTGCGTTTGCTAGGAGAGCAACAATTGAGGCATTCCTCATTAAAAGGGCAGGTAGCCAGTGCGTTAGTGCACTAAATTTGAGTGACAAGAAAGTGACATTTTTGGAAGATAGCCTGTAATCATGTCAAGTTCGAATTGTACGCTGCCAATTTTACTGTACAGTAGGGTTGACACTTATGTGCACGGGCATATTTTTATTGCGATAGCAATTATATTGACAACCTCGGCTGCCTTTTGCCATCGCCACCGCCGTCATGCAGCATATATGTATACGTATCTATATATATGAAAACTCAAGAAAGAAAAAAAAGCTGCCCGGGCTTGGCACCCAGCTTCTCCCACGCGCACTTTGCCCCACAGATGGGGGGGCATGGGGCTTAGGTGCTTGTGTGTGTGCGCTTATCCTTCGGTGGGGAGAATCGTGTGCCTTGGCGTTTCACAGAAACGATTGCGTTAGTTGCCTGGGCCTCAAAGGTCACTTCACTCGCTGGGCAGGCCCCGTTTGCGATAAGAGCGCGCTTTTCAAATACAGCGAAATAACTACTAGGAGACTTGTTAGTTCACACTCATATCTGTACTTCTGATTATGTTTCATGCGTCAGTTTTATTTAAACAGTTAGGCACCGAGCTGTAAGTGTTGTTAATTAGCTCTCGTCTTGTGTGTGCTGTTTTCGTGCGTCATTTGTGCATGAGGAGTGTGCTGCATGTTTTGATCTGCTAGCCGCAGCATTACATTCCAAGTTGTTGCTATCGCATTCATTGCTTCGCCCTTGCGGCGAAACAGTGACTTTTTGTATTTCTTATACTTCAGCAGAATGTAAATTCTGGTGCATGCTCCGACTCTTTTCTAGTCGCCTGTGATGATTTGCTCGTGTTGCCATGTGCCTATTCCTGATAACAGATTACCTTACTTGGTGGCCTCTGTAGATCGGCGTTGTCTCTGTGAATAATGTCGGTCAGTTCGTTTCTTCACTTTGTCCCCTTAATCTTTGCCCTGTGTCTCTTGTTTCCTTGAATAACTGAGGCTCGTCAGGCATGAGAACAGCAGGGGAAAAAGGCAGCACTGTCAATCATTTTGTCGTTTGCCAGGCAAAGAATTGCAATAGAACTGACAGACACCATTCAGTTCAATAAAATGGATATAGAATAGTATCCAGATGATTCAGATTGCATTAAAAAAAAAATGGATATAGAATAGTATCCAGATGATTCAGATTGCATTGTAGCATAAGCACTTGAGCAGGAGAAGCAAATTAGCATTTGTCTCTAGCTTAATCCAATCGCGTGCCAACAACTTGCAAAAATGGCTACCAGCACTGTCAGTAAAGATCTCGTCATGAAATCGCAACTCCATTTAGTACCAATCAAAGCATTAACAAAACAAGAAAAGTCATACTTATTGCAGCTTTCTGTTTTAAACATTAAAAACAATGCTCCCAAATATTGATATTCAGTCCTAATACTTCATTTATGAATGCATTGTATGGTCCTGCAGCAGACAATCAAAACAGGGCGCATTTTTCCAATCTGCTGCCTCTTGTTCTCTCGTGATGTTCTACCACAAAATGTGCAAGATTGCGACCCAGACTTCTCAATGCGAGTAAACCATTGGCTACTTTGAGAAAATCTCTGCCGGTTCACTGTGGCCCTGTGGAACAGACTGGTCCTAGTTGTGCCGCACAGCTCACAATGCGTGTGGAGGCATTCAGGGGCGATAAATCTGCTGCAAGCAATGTGTCTGTTCTCGCAGCGCAGTGCTAACCTTGTACATTTGCGACAACTGTCCCAAGCCACATGCACTATAGAGATTGAGAGCTCCTTCTTGATTCAGTGGATGGTGGTGCATGGCCGTTCTTAGTTGGTGGAGCGATTTGTCTGGTTAATTCCGATAACGAACGAGACTCTAGCCTATTAAATAGGTGCGGGGTTCCCAGCATCTTACAACCTTCTTAGACGGACAAGCAGTTCCTAGCCGCATGAAACAGAGCAATAACAGGTCTGTGATGCCCTTAGATGACACTACTTAGCTGAAGATGCTTACCATAATCATGTTTTAGGGATTAACTCGTCCTAGAGACACCATCGTGTCTTCGGGCATTCATCCGAAAGTGTCACTGCACTTCGGCCAAGACAGGTACCCCTATAGATTTTTGGTATGCTTCTTGGCACAACACCTTGGCATTGTGACAAAGCTGGCTTTGGAAATTCGCTAGTGTCACAAACAGATTTACTCGAGAAACCGTGCATTTGAGCCTGTCAATAAAGAATGGGCAATGGTGGTGGCTTCGATAAATGCCGTTTAGCTGAGAGTCTGAAAAATCAGACGCTGAGTAGATTCAGCGTGGGAAATTTCAAACATTCCGATACGTTGACTTGGGCTTCTGATGGTGTTGCAAAAGCATATGAATTTGCAAACGTGTCTAAAAAATCAGCGGACGACTGTAATATTTTTGCAGTTGACAAAAGTAGTTCTGTGAAGAACTTGCATTAGATTACTTTGTGCCGCCTGTAACCACAGGCACCAGGAAATACTCGCATGCATTTATGTAAGGAAGAGAGCAAATGGTATCTCAGGTTTATAAACCAATGGCAAAATGTTTAGTGAAAGCACTGTGGTGTGAGCTGGCAAGTGCCACTCAATGTGTAAAAGCTTTATTTGGGACTGCATCGTTAGATGCACTTGCTCATTAGTGCCTTCTTTTAGCAGCCATTAAGAGTAGTGGCAGTAAATATATTGTTGCAATTACAAGGTCAACATTACAAGTGTGACTGTGGGGAGGAAGAGCAGGTTTAGTTCTTTGGCAGCTACAAAATTTGCTTTGTGTACACTGGGCCAAAGAAGAACTCCTAGTGAGTTGATGGCTAAACTTGCTAAACATGTTATCTCTGGCGCCAGAAAAGGAATTATTGACAGCCAGGGACGCAAACCAAGAAAACTTCTGAGCAAGCCCAGATGCGTGAAAAAGTGACATCAAACATGTTATCACGTAAGCCGCAAGTGACACATCAATTGTGCTGTATTTATCTGAGTTATCCTTCTTCACTGAACGACATCACTCTTATGCATCTGCACTTGCTCAGAAGTTTTCTCGGTTTTTGTCATTTGCCGTCAAAAAACAGTTGGTAGTTTGACTTTCAATTGTTTCTTTTTCTATCCTCTCTTGATGTTTTGAGCATTGTGCCAGAAATAACATGTTTAGCAAAATGTCAAAGTTCTAGACACACTTCATGTGGGTGGAATGTTCTTTTCTGTGCTGCATTTGACCGCCTTTTTCTGTGCTGTTGTGATGGCAAGTGAGGGCTGTTCATGTTTGCATGCTGATTTGAGCAGAAAGTGCGTGGTTACTAATACATGGCTGGTAATTCTACAAAACCTTTTGTGTACAGCAATGTCAATGCTCCATTTTACTGGCGAAATTGTCAGCTTTTTTCTGTTGAAAGCACAAAACTATACACAGTGTACTCGCATGTTTGGTAGGACCCTTACGTGCCTGCATATAAGGTTGTGATATTTATGTATAGCCATGTTTGTGTTTTTATACATGAATTTCAGACTTGCATTGTGACAGTGCTCATATACAATGTAATAATTTTTGCCTCACATACGAAAGTGCTTGCCATTCTGCCGTTTTACTTGTGTTTCAACAAGTGGCCACAAAGTGCCCGTTTGCCAAAGACAGATTTCAGGAGTGACGTAATTTTTTTTTTAACTGCATGTAGAAACATGTGCACTATTTTAAAAATAAAGATTGCTTTCAAATAAAACTCGTTTTTTCACTTTTATAAGCAGTGATAGAAAGGCTTTTTGAAATGTAAAATTGCAAGTTGTTTACTTCAACAAAAAAACAAAAAAAAACTGTGCTGCATTGCCTACTGTCTGTGGATGAAGTAAAACATGTCTTGAGTGAAGGCGAGAGACACCATCATACAAAGGCATTGCACCATGATCCAGCCTTGGGAGGGGCTCACTTTGCCCTGGCATGCTTCTTGCTGAAAGGACACAGCTGCACGTTGAGACAGGATGAACACTTGGGCCCAGCTGGCTTGCAAACTGTCTGGCCAAACCCCACCAGCAGGTGGTTCACTTCATCCCACAGCTCCCTGCAATTTTAACCAGGGCGCACCGATAGCTGTTATAAATCATTTTATTTGCAACTACGTACTACTTGGTGAAAAGAGGATCAACTGCCACCATAGTGGTCTATAAAGAAAGCGACAGAATACCAATCAAGAAGGGTAGGGCATACAATTTTCCCAATGCTATTTACTGCATGCTTACACGAGGTTTTCAGAGGTCTAGAATGGGAAGAGTTAGGAATAAGAGTTAATGGAGTGTACCTTAATAATCTGCACTTTGCCGATGACATTGCATTGCTGAGTAACTCAGGGGACGAATTGCAACACATGATTACGGAGTTAAATGAGGAGAGCAGTAAGGTAGGTCCTAAAGTTAATCTGCAGAAAGCGAAAGTAATGTACAACTAACTCGGAAGAGAACAGCGCTTCGAGATAGCTAATAGTGCACTATAAGTCGTAAAAGACTATGTCTATTTACTTATGACAGGTAATAACCGCAGAGACAAACCACAAGATTAAAGTAACCAAAATAAAAAGGGGGTAGAGCACATTTGGCAAGCACTCTGAAATTATGACAAGTAGATAGCGAGTCAGAGGTTATAAATTATAATACAATGCTGTTCATAATGTAAATAGGCAGACTGTTAGTGTTTCAGAAGATAAATAACCTTGCATTTTATGAAATTTAGTATAATAAATCATATTTTGCACCGGGTGGCACAACAACTAGTATCAGTATAAGTTCGGTGCATCTGTATATATATTGTGAGGTGACGTCAGCTACGACAGAGCGACTCTTGTATTTCCAACACAGGCGCGTGAGGCAGCAACCAAACACGCGGTGAGAGACTACGATGATTTGTATGCGCAGGTGAAGATTATAAACTACACAGTCAGCACACGCAATATTTCCACCCTTCACGAAAGCGCACAGCAAGACGTCTATTCAGTAAGGGTACGAGCGCCAAATATAAGGCTTCAGGCGAGACTTATGGGCGATCTTTGTCCTGCGACAACGACTATCAGAAGCTGAACTAACCGGAGCAACGCGATAAGTCACGGCCGATGTTCGTTCAAGCTTGGTGTAAGAACCCAGGTATCTGTGAAAGAATTTTCACAGAGGCCGGGTGTGCGAAAAGGTGTCCAGAGGAACACTTTGACACCTAGGTAGAATGACACAACATGACGTGTCACATCACAACAAACTTTTTGCTGGGCCTGTATGGTAGAGCTGTTGGCACGGGCGTTTCTGCAGTAGTGGTTGACATGGGCAGCAAACTCTTTAGGAAGGGACGCAGATAGGAGAGAAGCCATGGACAAAAAGCTGGTGTCTAGGACAAAAAATGGTGCACGGCCATACACAAAGAAAACCGGGCTGTAATTTGTAGTGCGTTGAATGGCAGTGTTATAGGCAAACGTGACGAAAGGTGGTAGTATGTTGTCCCAGCTCTTGTGATCGGGCTGGACATACATAGAGATCATGTTTGACAAAGTTTTATGAAAATGCTCAGTGAGACCATTTGTTTATGAATGATATGCCGAGGTGGTCTTATGGATGGCATCATAGGCCTGTAGGACTTCAGCGAGCACATGAGAAAAAAATGTCTTGCCACAGTCACTCAGGAGAACACGAGGGGCACCGTGACGTAAGATAACAGCACACAAAACAAAGTCGGCCACTTTGGAGGCAGCGCCAGAAGGAAGAGCTGCCGTCTCAGCATAGTGAGTAAGATGGTCCGTGGCAGTAACAATCCAGCAGTGACCAGCGGGTGTAAGCGAAAGGGGTTCATATAAATCAATGCTGACGGACTCGAAGGGAGTGGACGGGCACGGGAGAGGTTTTAGAGGGCCTGCGGGAAGAGGTTGTGAACGTTTTCAGTCCTGACATGACAAACAAGAAGCGACGTACTTGAAAACACTAGTGGAGAGGCCAGGCCAGAAACAGCGAAATTTGATGCGATCGTAGGTTTTATGAAAGCCCAAGTGGCCAGCCGTCAAGTCGTCATGAAAGGCTTCTAAAACTTCGAGTCGAAGTGAGCAAAGTGTGACTGGGACCTATCGGCTACCGAGAGGATAGTAAATTTGTTGAAGTAGCACCCCATCGTGAACTTTGAAATGTGTGAGTTGTCATCATAAGCGGCTGTTGGGAGAACGAGATAAGCCGGAGGAAAGTGCAACACAGAAACCACTTTGTCAGGATCAGGTTCGATGCCAAGCTTGCTGACAATGAGACCTAACACGTTGATGCTGCGGCTCGCAAGCCGACACTTCTTGGTATTTAGCTGGAGACCGGCTTTGGCTAGACATGTGAGTACTTCGTCTAGACGTTCCAGGTGTTGCGAGAACCTGGATAAAAAGATGACAATGTCGTCCTGGTAACAAAGACAGGGCTTCCATTTTCAGCCCCATAGCATCGTATCGATCATTTGCTCAAATGCAGCCCAAAAAGCATCACATTCAATTCAAAGAGGTCATCAGGAGTAGCGAACGCTCTTCTCTTTATCCGACTCATGCATAGGGATCTGCCAAAAGCCAGAATAAGCCAAGGCTTGAAAAGTATTCTGCACCCTGTAAGGTGTCAAGGGCATCGCCAGTCCGAGGCATAGGATATACATCCTTCCGGATAATTTTGTTTAGTGCCCTGTAATCAATGCAAAATCGCACTGATTCATCCTTTTTCTTAACTAGGACAACAGGAGAAGACCAAGGGCTTGCTGAAGGTCTGATAATATTGCATGTGAGCATGTCATTGACTTTTTCTTCGATAACCTTGCGTTCTGAAGGCGACACACGGCAAAAGCGACGACTAATAATTCGAGACCCATCTGTGGCAATGCGATGAGAGGCCGCCGTAGTTTGACTCAAGCCATCCGAACAAATGTCAAAACAAGTCTGGTGTTTCATTAAAAAGGCCACTAAGTCATTCATTTGTGTTAAAGTAAGATAAGCACTCAGAGTGGCTTTAAGCGCATTAGATGAGCCTTCTGGCGGCATACACTTAGCGACTGAAGACAAAGATGATACAGTGACGACACATGCTGTGTCGATGAGGCTGGCAACAGTGGAACCCTCTCGCAGTAGTTGTGGCTCTGTTGTCGTGTTGTAGGCAGTGAGACTGGCATGACCATGTGAAAACCGCACTAAACAACAGGGGATCACGATTCCTCAGCGCTAATTAGGGACAACCACTGCCAATGCTATCACTCAACCTAATTGTGTGAATACGTTCTTGGGCGGGAAGAAGTACAAAATCTGCAGCTGCGAAAAGGTGAGGTGACGAGAAATCGTAAGCACTAAAAGGCTCAGTGTCCGTAATGCGAATTACGGGCGGACCACACGAAATGACAGCAGCAGACAGGAAGTCGCAGCCCAATATAACCGGATGAGCATATGAAGAAAGCACAGCAAGTTGTATATAGTGGCGAATTCCGTCAATCAAAACACGAACAGTGCATTTTCCAATAAGGCAAATTGGATTGTCATTAGCACCACATAACACCGGACCAACATACGGAGTTTGTACTTTTCGTAAACGATGACATAGTTTGCAAATAATGACTGAAATGGCGGCTCCAGTGTCCACGAGTGCATCAACCGAAATACCTTCTACACAAGCAGTCAGTAAATTTGCAGGGCGTACAAGAGGACGTGTGACACTTCGACAAAGCACAGTTTCTCTTCCAAAAACTGCAGTGTCCAGTTTTCCGAGTGACTGTTGAGGGACATCAGGGCAAAACGTAAAGGCGAAGTAGTATGGCGGAAGGGCGATGATGAACGACAGCGGGGTGAGCGGAAAGAACGAGGGTCACCGTGTGACAGAGGAAGTGAAGGCTAACATCGTGACGAGGGAATGTAGGTTCCTGGAATGTAGGGGTAAGACTTTGGAGCACGGTCACTCTCGTACAATGAATAACCTCATTGTTCATCTTGCTGGCGCTGGTGGCAAAAGCGGGAGATAAGTCTTCGTATGCCACAGTAGTAGCAGACAGGGCGTGTAGAGCGCCAGGAAGGGAAGTGTGGTTGTATTGGTATCTTGGCTGCTATCGTGGCCAAACGATTGTATACGACGTCTGCAGGTACAGGTGGAGTTGGTGCAGGAGGCCGTGAGACAACTTCGGCATACGTATGCACATGTAAGGGCACAAAGGGTGGGGCATGTCTGACGCTCGTCATCGACGCCAATTGATCCTTGATAATTTCCTGCAGGTTAGGAGGGGGCGAGCGCACAGATGAAGTAGTTGCGCTGGCAGGAACAAGGCTGTGAAGTTCTTCTCTCCTATGGTGCGAATTAGAGCCCGCAGCTCATGCTCGCCAGTAAGACGAGTGCCACAGGAGGTCTGTGGAAGGCGCATTGAGTGCGTCAAGGTGCTGGCAGGTGGTAATGATGTCCTGAACTGTTGTTGGTCTCTGCATGACAAGAGCATTAAAGGCGACGAAGTTGATGCCTTTCAGCACATGGCGAATACGATCGGCCTCCGGCATTCGGCATGTCATTTTGGGCGAGGTGGCAGAAAGCCAGAACGTCTTCAATTAACGATGTGCACAATTCGTCGGGCCCCTGGATGCGGTTAGCACAGCAGGGGGTGCGTTGTTTTGCGCCATAACTGTTGGCAAGCACAGATGTCGACCAGACCAGAGCTCCAGGGGTGACCGGTAGAGCAAGAGGACACTAGATCACAGCACCTCCACCACTTGTGAGACGACATCAGGTACGATGGAGCAAACGTATTTTACAAAACAGGCGCTTGAGCCAGCAACTGAACACGCAGTGAGAGACTACGACGATGATGATCACGATTTGTATGCGCAGGTGAAGATGATAAACTACACAGTCAGCGCTCACAATATTCATGCAGAATAGTTCTTTCCAGAGACAGGGTAATTTTGGAGCATTCCCACCAACAATTCACTGGGAAAGTCACAATGTTTAAAGTTTTTTCTTGAAGCGGCAAACCTAAACTGATCACAATTTGATTTATAACCACTTTGCAGTGAGGTGCTTTGGTGAGCCTGTGGCTGAGCTTACGCGACAGAAAAAAGTCGAAAACATCTTCAGGCTTCCTTCATTTTTTAATCTGAAAATGAAAAAGAAAATTGGCACCTAAACAGAAGTTTAATGCAGGGATGCAACAGCTGAGCCAATTGTGCCAATTTCATACCATTCCCTATTTTTGCGCCGAGCTGCGCCATGAAATTTGCTAAAATTGTGCCATGCCTCAAAATTTTCTCAGTTGCGCTAATTTTAGCGAGAAATGCAGGCCACGTACACTTCCCACCTGCAGTTTGAGTCATCAATTAATCTAAGTGCACAAACTCTAACCTTAAACCACGGCAACCTACCACGCTAACCTCAATCTTATTAGGTCGCGAGACGCGATCGACCAGATAAAGTGACAAAGCTGTGTGCCCATCGGTCCACTCACCACAACGAATACCTATGAGAGGGACAACGCAACTTCAAGACAAAAATGTATTGACGTAGCCAGAAACATTGCGTGAGAAATGTGAACTTCGTGGTCAGCAAAAGTGGCTGTGGCATGTGAGCAACTAGAGCTGGGAGCGCATACCACGTTTTCCGCGCGCGATACCTAAACCCGATCATGAAAAAAAAAGAAGGAGAATGGGTGGGGTTGGGTGTAACGGTGTTCGAAAAGTTATTGGCCTTGTTCTAACCCGTGCACAACGCTGTTAAAACCACCTTCGCCGCAATACACTAGTGCTCTGTGGAAAAGCATATAATTTGAAAGGAGCTGTTAGCACTGGGGCAGTAAATTTCGTTCAATTACTCATGCGTGTATACTACCGCACAATTGTGAGCACTAGTATGTTTGCTCACGTCTGAAAAAGTCACTGGTGATAGTTTGGAGCAGTGTATGACACTTCTGCCATGCCACTCTTAAAAAGAAGTTTTTTTTTTTCACTACCCCTACTACTCAGTTTCACGAATCCCTTGAACTTCAATGTCCCCAGCTTGGTAGATACACATTTAATTCACAGATTCTGTCAAAGGATTCGACAGACACAGCAAGTGCTACTGTGGACTTTATCATTGTTTGCTGATTGGGATAGATCGAAATACTAGTTTTGTAGAAACAGCAGTTCTCATGTTCACACTGCATGATTTGGTAATGTTGAATGGCTTGAACATACTTTTTTTTTTCTAAATGAAAGCCTCTTTTGCTCTAAATTTGGTCTTTTGTTATAAATAATAGATGTTTTATTTCCTGTAACTTGCTCCAAATTTGCATTTAGTGCTCTAAAAGTAAGATTCTACTCTAGAAATTGCTCTCTATTCTACTTGGGATGTTCCACCCCTGCTAATGTAGTCAAAAAGTTTTCGTAGATAGATGGGGTCGTGAATTAGCCATTTGGATGCAAAGTAGCCACCAACGGTAACCCCGCTTAGATTCACAGTGCAAGACATGCAAGCATTTGTCTCTCCGCCTCCCCACCACTGATAATTGATATAGTTCTGTGATTGGGCGTAATATTTCATTAGAACGAGTTTTAGCCTTGAAGAAGTCTTGTCAAAACATTGGCTTGAGCAAACAACCCCTGATTCTTCAATCTTCCCTCAATCTTCCCCTTCCTACCATATTTTGGATTACAGGCTGATGCCCATTAGTAAGACGATAAAAGTAACGGCAGTGCACTTCAATCTGTGATCATGATTTTAAAATGACCTGGGCAGCCAAGCCTCGAGTGCTTTGCGTGTTTGTTCAGCTGTCTTGGTAGGTGCAGGCAGCCAGCCAAGTCTGTTAGAAATGCGGTGCACGTGCGTGTCGACACCGATGCCCACAGTGCGACCCCAGCCGCAGCTCATGGCCAGGTAGGCCATCTTGGGCCCCACTCCAGGGAGACTGCACAGGCCCTCCACACTGTCTGGAATGTCTCCATCATACTTCTCCAGCAACACCTTGGCTGTCTGCTTCAGATGCTTGGCTTTATTCTGCAGGGCAATGAGAGGGAAAGCAACAAAGGAAAGGTCTCGTAATGGGCATGCCCTCGGAACACATAAAGACAGTAGACGCACTCAAACCATACCATACCAAAACATTTATTGTACTTTACCACCAATAATATAATAACTAACACAAGGCAATGCGAAGGCAGCAGCGCTGATGCTCGACTCACCACAAAGGCCCCACGGAAGACGACCTGCAGTATTGTCTCCTGCGGTTTCTGGCGGAAACAAGTCTAGAAACTTCCAGTTCAAAGCTATCATTAACTGCATGTGAGCAGGACCTATTTAGAGCCATCTGAAAACTGGCAGTTGCAATCACCCTCTTCACAGTCCTCAAATGAGGGGAATGAAATTTCAAAAATTCTTTCTGAACACAAGGGTGATACATTCAACAGACATGGCCTTTATTAATCGTGAAATGAATATCTAAATATTGAAGTTTGTCACTAGTGGAAAGCTCATGAGTAAACTTGAGCCCTTGTCCTAGAGCATTAAAAGAATCTAGTATTTGACCCACACACTCAGAATAAGTGCAACTTGGTTGTTTTGTCAAAACAATTAAAAAATCATCAGCAAAATTAAACATCTTCAAAACCTTGTAATATAGCAAAGCGGTTTATAGGTGTCAATCCATGTTGAAAAGGAAAATGTTGCACAGCACAGGTGCGACACATGATCCTATACAGATGCCTTTCTTCTGTACAAACAGATGATCATGAGACGAGATAAACGTTGCGTCAATGTGAAATTCCAACAATGCTAAAAACCTTTCAACAGAGACTGCAGCAGTGTTCATAAAAGGTACCTCTCCCTTTTTGTCAATGCTCTGCCTTAAATAGCTGTGCATGGGGTACAGAATAAAACAGTTTTTCCACATCTATCGAGAAGCAAAGAGGGGTTATCTTCAAAATATCTAACAACTTTGTTGGGATTCTTAACCATGAAGGGATCATCGAAAGCAAGACTGTTCAGCTGCTACTCTTTTCATATTTATAGTGGAATAGCTTCACTATTAGCACAAGATGCTTCACAAATCGCATGGCAAAACAAATGTGATAATCTGTCTAATTCGAGCAGAGTTACAGGAATTTGTCGCACACTTGAAGCTTTTTTATCTTTCCTTTCTTGCCAGCAAGCGGAGGAGGATGACAAGGGGGCAAGAATGTCAATATATCTCGTGACCTCAGGCAGAATCTTTACTTCTTTTATGTACACCTTGATTTTAGTGTAATCACACGCACGCATGTAGGCACATGATATTATCTCGTGGCAGCTGCAGTGACTATGCGGATGCTCAAATCAGCGAACAGCTGTGGACTTGGGTATATGGTGAGAAAACTTGGGCACATAGCATCATTCGTAGAAAAATGAGGGAGTGATTTTTAGCTGACTGAGCAATTGGTAAATTATAAGCTGCGTGCTGAGCTGTAATGTTCGTAACTACCAAGAGGCAGCATTTTCTGACTGTGCTCAAAAAGTGCTGCAGGGCCCATTTAAGGCAATGCCTTGTTCAAACTTGAGCTTGAGTCGACATTGACGCAAAATGAAGAAAAAATAAATCGCTGGATTGCCCATACGCCTACACACAGCTGCACATTCACTTTATCCTTGCGGTGTTTGCATGATTAAAAATTATTTTAAAGCAGCATATACAAAAGGCACAGTGAATCATCCTCACCGTATCGCTTTCGAGTCATCTTACAAGAGACCTTATGATTACATTCCCATCGTGCGACCTAGTTGTTCATGAAGCGCCTGGTCGCAAATAGCAATTGTAGATAAAAAGCAACTACCTACACTCATTCAGTTGCTACTCGAATTTTTATTTGCACGTTGGAACCAATCAGACGTGCAAGAACGGGATAAGACAATTGTGGTGCGAGCAGAAGTGAATGCAACATGGTGGCCCACACAAGCTGGTCTAAACATTGGTCCCCTTGAGTTACTCCTCGATTGGCATTGGTCAGCTCGTAATAAGATTATTTGGTATGTGGCGTCAACAGGCAGAAAAAGAGTGTTCCCCACTCGTCGTTATGGCGGCGCTGACAACGAACGTTTAAAATGCGCACCCTATAAAATGGACGGAGGGAGCTCAGTGCATCGGACGGGTTATTCATTAGTTGAAATTACTGCTACTAATATCCCTCGATCATTAATATTGTGTGTAACAAAAGAAAAAAAAACGAGCCCTTAAATTCTCAATTCTGATGCTTGTGAATGACTCTTAAACATTAAAGTTCTGTAATAAAGTGCTACACATGCTCACCTTGTAAAAGCTAACCGGGTAGATGAGTCGTTCAATCTGCTTTTCATCAGCTCCTACAATACTCTCTGGAGTCAGGGTAAACTCACGCAGGCGTCCCACAGCTGCATGGGTCACTTCATCTTTTGTCTGGCTTGATAACATCAGTGAGACCAAGAGCTGGTAACGAACAAGCTGCAATATGGAATGTTTGGTCAATGCTGTTAAACCACAGATGCATCTCAACATGCCTAAGCACAGTACATATACCAGGAGCTGTATAAACACAAGAGGTGAGTGTTCAGTACTGGGAGATTGAAACAGGACGATTAAGGTTAAGTAACACACATAATATTGTTTCTACCATCATCAGTTGGGGTCAGATTGGCATAACTTGGAATTGAACGCGTGAATCAGGAATGACAATCTTTAAAAACCAGATTCGTCACAACACGACGTAGTTTTCTTGAGCATGCAATCATACATAAAAGTTGTGATACTAAAAAAATTTATGCTTTGTTTGAATCTATAAGTACTGTACAAGGCATTACGCTAAACTGCTTTCTCATGTAGTGTATCACACCCAAGTGGAGTTTTCACAATGCTTGCAGCAATTCAAGGCAAAAAAGGTACATATGTAGTATTCAATGTTACGTTCAGGTGGAATCACAAGGACAGTGAACACGACATTTCATCATTTTAGTGATGAATAGCACCACCATTACGCATTGTAAAAAAAACATGGCATCTCCTGATGCACAGTTCTGCTTTATTGAAGTGAGCCAAGCAGGTGGTAATGGAACAGGTACTGTATTCCATTCACGACTGCAAGTGCTGCTTTAATGCGTCGACTCATTTGATGATGAAGAAAACCGAGTGCCTATCTCTTTTGATTCAGTTTTGTGAGCAGCAACTAAGCTACAAGCTAAGCTTCGATGGAATGCCAACACTAAGTGCACTAGTCAGGTCATTTGGTCGCAAAGTACACAAAAAGGTATTGGTCATTTCAGCCAGCGTGGTTTATTCAGCAGACAGGCAGGATATTTTAATAGACACCATGCATTAGTTCAGGATCATTCCATAACTCTCACAGAAGTCTGCGCTGAGAAGGGTAACAAAGCTCGATATTTTTAGTCCGCTCACTGGCCCCTTTAGCCCGATAGGGCTCTCTATGGTTTTCAAAACTGTATTCAAATTAGTGGCCTGACAGCTGGAGCAAGCCCTATTGGCACAAACGAATTGACCCATCAGGAAGAGACCACATGAAACAATGCAAAGAGAGCTTGCTACACTCACTAGTGCACCCTGGTGCGTGCAAATCAACTCTTAGCACAATCAGTATTCATCATTACAAGTGCACTTGTATGTTTCTGAAACTTAATAATAAATCCAAGTTCACTCGTACATCATGCACTTTTGCTAGATGCTCCCAGTGCACGTTGGCAGCATTTTAAGTGTATAACTTATTATTACAAATGAAAAATATACTTAAAATATATCACAAACATTTCACAAAACAGAAATTACTACATTTACAAAAATTTATAGGAAATTCATTGTGCACAATGCAGTGCCTATTGTGTGAACCAGACCACACGATTAAGTTGAACCTAAGCACTTTTCTCTCGCATATGGCAATATAGGGGGGGGGGGGGGGGAGTCTGGTGCACTGCACAATAGGCAGTTCTCTTCGTGATAATGGCTTGCCTCTCGCAATTCGCTTACCAATCGGCGAATGGGTCAAGGAGAGAATCGACACTTGGGCTATAGTTGGTTGAGATGCATGGCGTTTAAGCGCATGAAGAAAGACTACAAAGAAACACAGGACAAGCGCTTACTCGCAACTAAAAGATTTATTAGAGAGGAAGAATATAAATGCACCAAATAAAGACCAACACATGCGTGTCAAGCAAGTCAAAAGGACAACCATGGCAGCACAACAACGGTCTGATAACAAAGCCAGAAAGATTATTCGGAAACATTATCTAGAAAGGCAAACTCTTCTTCATGTTGGCTGACGCACTGATCTGCTCTTGTTCTTATATGAATTGCTTCAGTCAACTCATGAGTTAGTTGATTATTACTGCGCAAAACAACTTCAGTGTCCTGATTATTACTGCGCAAAACAACTTCAGTGTCGCAAATCAACTTCAGTGTTAAAAGATCACAACTCGGGTCTTGCGCAGCGCTGTAGTAGTCTACCGTCGCCGCCGGTGTCCGTAATCACGTCGCGTGAAATCGCTCGGGACTAGTTGGCAAACATGCCCTAGGCAGGCTTGATGTAGGGAAAGAAATTGTGTTATTATGAGTAACAAAGCGTTTTAGAACAGCAGACGAACAACCAGACGCCACACAATGGGAATAGTGTAACGAGTGGGTCGTCCAATGCTCCAATCCACCACGAAAGCTTGTTCTTGTTCCCCTATTAACTGTGGCGCATACCCACTTCAGGCATAATTCCTCATCATCGCCAGCCACTGCATGAACAATTGGCACGAAATTCCTCGCACTAGTTTAGCGAACACCACACTTCTCAGAAGAATGACAAAGGATAGTGTAGCAAATGCCAGCCTACTACCCTGAAAATACCCAGCAAGTGTTTATAAACAGCTCCGAAAGGCCGCCCTTCTAGCTTTCGCTGTGACTGTGCTGCGCCTTCCGTGCAGGTCTGGTGTTTTTTCGATGTACGCTCCATTCTTCAATGAACAGATCAAACTTGATCGTTTTACGGAAGTAGGCAAGCAACACTACAGAAAAGCTGGAACTGTGTAAGCAAATATAGCCACCAAATTTGGTGGCAGTCTGGCAACACTGCCACCCCGACTATGAAGGTGTTTTCTATGACCCCGACCTTCGTTTCGAGCAGTCGACCTCTTCGATTTTCCACTTCTGGCTACACGCGGACTGCCAAAGTAGCCAGTAGGTCGTAGTCTCGCGCACGGTTTCCAGTTGCGCTCGGACAAAGCGTATATGTCACCGGTAAGCGAGCGCGGCTGAACTGTAAATATTAGAGAGTATCGGAAAGCTGAACACACCTTCTGTGAAACGGACTGGTCGGGGCACTTGTCGCAGCCCATGGTGTCAACGGGAGCTTCGATTGTCCGACGCATTTTGCGAATGTTTTCCAACACCTCCTCCCAATTTTCAGGCATCCAAGAGTGGCTTGTTTCTCCCATTTCACGACGCGGACCATCAGAATATTCAATCTTAAGCACGGCTTCTCTCTTTTTTCTCGAGGGCGCAGCAGCTGTCTGGCCTTGAACGGGCTCTTTCAAGTCTCTCTTTGAAGAGCGCGGAGTAGCCGTCTGAGCAGGCTCTACTGCTTTTGAGTCCCTCTTTGAAGAGCGCAAACGTGCTTTAATCATGGCGATAAAGTTTAAAAACCGAAAATTTGTCACTGTGTACGCTTCATGAACCGTGAAGTGCTTCGGATGGTTTAGTCAGTTCAGACGCTGGTTCAGAATATTCCGCGACATGCGATAATAGAGAAGGAAAGACCATGGAATGACCATACCAATCATGCCAGAGAGGAAGGAAAGCGTAGTTAGAGTGTACTAGAAGTGTTGAGTGGCGTGACCGCGCCTCGCCGCCTGATACCTTTCGCGTTGCCCGTAGCGGCGGCGCTGCAGTCGAGTAGTACTGAAAGAGCCGCGCGCCACGTGCAGAAATTGCTATGGGCTTCGGTATCTCTGGTGTGCTTTTTTTAATGTAGATTTCTTCGTACCTGCCCATCATTCATGTCTAGCACATGATGTCATAACCCTTGAAGTATGACACGCCAATCTGCAGAATCGGAGCTTCATAAAAGTCCTTGTGAGAGATCGAAAATTATCTGGAAGGGGCGTGTTTTAATATGATTTCTTCTGTCTTGACTATTTCTTCGGTGGTTTTTTTTATTTTTTTGTCAGCAGGTTCTTGAAACAGAAATGTCTGGACGCAATTTCGGCGTGCCTGCATATTCACCCGTGCACTATGGCGCTTAGCAGGTGTGCATACTTTGATAAAGGCTCAGAAACGCTTTAAACGCGCTAAAAACGAGCAAGTACACGCTTTCGCAGGCTACGGCACGCGCGTTGCCAATGCAGATGCTTTTGAGATCTTCAGTACTATGAGACGACAGCGCCGCCGCTAGTGTCGCCCGCCGGAGAATCAGCCGAAATACGGCGCGGCCGCCTCGTTCACTCCACTGTCCCACTTCTAGTACGATGTAGCGTAGTTTTTCCTTCATGAGGAATTCCTCCATGAGAAAAACCTTTTTATGACGATGATGATTATAGTAGTTGTTCTCGTTGAAGCGAGTAGTCGTAAATAATAGAGGAAGTTTATTTCTTCCTCCGCAAATACTGTGACCAATCTAGCTAAAAAAAAAAAAACTGGGGAAAAAATGGGGCGTGGGAAATAAATAGCTATGCATACACACTGCACTCATGAGCGTTGCGAGCGGTTCCTTTCTGTGTACGTACCTTGCCATAGAGTTAATATCGCGGTTAATATACTATTAACTTTATGTACAGTGTAAATTTTTATAAAAGGGAACATGCAGGCGCGTGGCCCATCTATGCGTGGCCTGCGCTCTGTCGCAAACGAAACAACTGTTGGACAAGCGTTGCTACATTGTGCTTTTGCTGTAGTCTCCCAGGGAAAAAGTAGCCGCACTTTCTTTATCTGTCGGCTGATGGTGTTTTGTGGCGTCGGTCATACGCCCTCACGCTCTTTTTTTATAAATTATACTGCACAGTACCACAGAACTTTGCCTCTGCTTGTCCTTCAAACCGATCATGCCACCAAAAGCGGTTTGCATAAAAAAAAAAAACGTGAATATACAGCTATGTTTAGTCTTTGAAACACTGCGGCTGCTGATAAATTTGCTTACTGCCTGAAATATTTTTAAGAACATTTGAAAAGAACTATATTATTTTGTATGCAAAGTTTTTTCGCTAATTTTAGTCGATTTTACGCTGCCAACTACCTTACTTTGGCAACACTGCTGACAAAGCCTGAAGCCTAAAGCAAAAAGTTAGCAGAGGCACCGGCGTGGGCTGTCATTGTGTTGCGATATCGGCAGTTGGAATAATTTCAAACGCAAGTTGTAGTCAAAAATGTCTTTTGGCACAGGGCTTTCAGTGTCAGGAAAAAGGTCCTCTGGAGCCTCGGTGCGAACTCAAAATGGTACGTGTCATTGTGTGCGTGCTTGTGGCATCACGTGGGTAGTGTGATCACTTTGTATGGATCTGATTATTTAACGATTCTTGCGGCAGCTTAGCTCGCTATTGACTCTGCCTCCTGTGCGAATCGACTATTGTCGCGTTTTAATAATTCTTAGAACATGCTGGAAACAGCGGCACTGGTCAGTGTTACCGACTTCCGTATATGGGAATGCTTAACCGCTGTCACGTTCTTTCTATGTCCCTGTTTCGTCTGTGTAGATCTTCTCGCTCCATATAAAGGCTCTGTAAGCACGTTAGCATGATTTTGTGCTCTCCAACTGAATAGTTGCAGGAGGATGTGCTTGCCAGAAGCATCCTGCGGGTCGGCTACGCCCGAAGCATCGTGGGCGCATGGCGTCGCCAAATTGACCATAGATGGTTCGATGCTATGTCCCCTTTATAACGGGGCGGTGACATGTGTGCCACCAGGCTATAGTGTACTAGAATATGGGGTAGTGTGTTCAGGCACGCTCTCTCGCCATGCATCGCGACAAGCGTCGCATGTGGACAAAAAAACCGGTTCTTAAGGCGGCGCTGCCGTTGCACGGGCTGGCAGGATTGTCAGCTCTGCGCCGCTCTGCCTCCTCGGGTGCTGTTCTGTGACATGTTCCTAGTGTTCGTGCCTGCTTAACGAAAATTTTTCTGGCAATGCTTTTGCTGGCCACACGACAGTGAGGCAATGTCGAGTCATTGGCGCAACGACACTGCTTTGCACCTAGGTGCGAAACAGGAGGTCCGTTCGATTCGCCTGCACCACGTGAACCAATTCACGAGGTGTTGCCCCTTGCCATTCGTTTCAGCGTTGCAGCATTGACGACCGCTGAACCCTGCCATTCGTTTCGAAAGGTGCAGCGCCGGTTCACGATTTTCCTGCACCTCCTTCGCTGACGGTGCAGGCGCGCGTGCAGCTGAGCAGACGACGCAGCACTTGGGCGTAGGTGGCTTAGGCGCTGTACCCGCCTCTACAAATGCGGTGTGTTTTGCCAAGATGTTCGCGCCTCATAAACTGCCCGCATGTGCGTTTCGCCATAGGTCAGTGTTTGCTGAACGGTGTAACTTAACCGAAAAGAAATAAGGCCAACACCTGGTCGGCACATCGTCATTTGTTTCGGATGTCGTGCTGTGCCTGCACCGCTGAACTCACGCTGCACAATTTCTGAACTTCGCGTGCACAGCCGTGAACCGGTTCCGACCGGTGCAGGTGAATAGAACGGACCTAGGGTGTACCATTGGGGAAAAAAAAAAGTGAGCAGCCGTCGCTTTTCGCTGCACCCAAAGACGAAGCACGGAAGAAGGTTTGGGAAGAGAATTTACATTGAAAGGATGGGTCTTTGAACGAAGGGTGCTCTGTATGTGAGCTACACTTCGAGCCTTGATGTGTTCTTGGAGACTACGTGCACGTTATAAACGGCGAAGTACGCGTACCACGTACAGAGACCAGAGCTAACGTCGGATGCTTTGCTGATGTTACTGCCTAACGCTCCAAGCTACTTATCGAAGAAAGCGCCGTACCCAAGACCTCCGAGAAAGCGGAAGAATTCGGCAGTCGAATCTACCATCTCCAAGAAAACTGCAGCAGCCTGTGTTGACGGTGAGGCCACTGATTCAGGTATATCGATGAACCTTCCTGCTGACTACGAACCCGAGGTAGCGAACACTAAGGGACTGTAGCTTCGCTGGAACGCTTACTCAAGCTTTGTTTACCTTGAATTTATATGAGCTCGATCACACCGCATGTTGTGTCAAAGAGAGCGGTAATTTACGTGCTGTCATGACTTCATTTTTTCGTAAAGGGTCTCCATTAGTCTCGAGAAGCAAAAAAAAAAAAAAAAAGGAGCTGTACACGAAAATCATTGTTCATAAACGTGCCATCTTGATGAAGTGATCATGAACCGATTATTCCACGGAATGACAATGAATTTAATCGGTGTTACTGCTCACTGCAGTATGCCCACTCATAATTAAAAGGTTTCTTCTTGCAGTCTGACAGTGGTGCCAAGTGATGTTTTCTTTTGACTGTACAGTGCAATATCCCGGCCACAGCAGCAGTATTTCGGATGGTGCATAATCGTTTAAAGACCGAAGATTGTCAAAATTATTGCCAAGTCTTCAGCTATGGTGTGCCTGTCATTCAAATGGCAGTTTTGTCACATTAGCAATGTAATTAAAATTGCGTGATGCAACTATCGACAAGAACGGTGCCGCGCGCGTAACGAAGTGGAAGTTGCCGCAGTGTGAAGGCTACGCCTCGGTATAGCAGTAATATAACAAGAAACTTTCGGGTTTATAGATGCTCCTTCAATACCTCAATCTTCATTTTTTATTTGTTCACCAACCGAGCTTTAAAAACTGCAAGCAGTTTACCCAGGGATGACTGCTTTGCCGTCGTTTGTTAATACCTGCATTTAAAGCGTGTGTTGCAGCTTTGACATTTTGTTTTGTTTTGAATGCAGTACAAACAAACCCATTAGAAAGCTTTTAGCGAACGTGTCAGCAATTACGTATGCAAGCGCGTATCACAGGATCGAATCCCGGACGCGGCGCCTGTATTTTCGGCGGAGGCGCAAATACTGAGGTTTGTGTACCTAGATTTAGGTGCACGTTATAGCACCCCAGGTGGTCGAATTTCTGGAGCACTCCCCTACGGCGTCTCTCATAATCGTATGGTGATTTTGGCACGTTAAATCCCTGCTATTACTAATATCAAAGCACAGAAGTGCATAAAAGGCAAAGCGTGAGATGACAGCCCATGCTAAGGTGGCGTCATCTCGTGGCTGTCGATACCAAATGAGTCAGCCACGGCTCCTCCCTGAACACACTACCCCATATTTTAGTACACTATAACCGGGCCCGCACAAAAAAAATACAATCTTTTTTTCTGTGGGCCTGATGCCTTATCTACATCGAATAAATTGATCTTATAACAAAGAAAAATATTACTCTGTCCCATCTCCTTGATTTGCAGGCAGAGTGACCTTGTTTTCCCGCTATTTTTGTTTTTTATCTATAGGGAGCTTGCGCGAACGGCGGCGACGCTATGCACTCTGAGTAGGTAGCCATTTTTTGGTCAGAGGTGGCTTGGGAGTGCAGCAGCGCAGTCGTGTTTACGAGCGATGGTGTAGCTTGCAGGCGTGATTGAGTGCGAGCGCAAGGCAAATTTAGGTCCAAGGAGTGTCGTGCACGATGTCAGCCTCATTGGTAGACTAGTTTTGCATCCCAAAACCATATGACGAGAGACTCTGTGCGGGAGGGCTGTGGAAATTTTGACCATCTGGTGTTCTTTAATTTGTCTTGACATAGCACAGTACACAGGCCTTTGTCATTTTGCCTTCATTGAAATGCGACTGCCGTGGCCGGAAGCGAACCGACTACCTTTGGGTCAGCAGCCGAGCACAGTTATCACGAATCCACGATGGCAAACACATATTCAGCCTGTATTCTCTGCTTAGTTCCGTAGTGTAGAAAAATTTTTTTTGCATCATTTGCCACATGTGCATCAAGGCATGAAAGACGACGAACACAAAGCGCAGCTTGTATGCTCTCACCATGCATGCATTAACTCTTCTGTTACCACGTCTATTCAGATCGATCACTGGTGATCGACGCTTTAGATAGATTTTCGCATGTAAAACTTGTTTCTCGTGCACCCAGCACTGTCTAGTAGTTAGTCCTGCCACTCAACATTCATTGTCAACTCGAATTTGCTTCTTTGGGCAAGATAGTGTTTTTTGACAAACCTTTGCATGAACCAATGTATGTGTGCTGTTGAAAAATGAACTAGGCAAACGAATTTGACAGAAGTAAGTGGCCCTCTGGATAATGCTACAGTAACATTGAAGTTCTGTGATGAAAACAACATTCGCAAGCCAGATATCGAATTAAAGTGCCAGCTTTGCAATTGGACAGTGGTGAGCAGTAATAATTGCCAAAAATTTATGCCAACTGTTCATTAGAGGGATCTTGCTAGGAGTCAGGGGAAAATTGATTCCACAAAAAATATTTCCTAAGATCCGCCGCATGCTTAAAATGTCGAGGTGGCCTTATCAGCCAGTTTACAGAAGCTTTGGTTTCACTTGTATCGTTATATTCAAATTTCATGTCACTAGTTGCTCCTATGGCATCGTTGCCACACGCGCATGGATGCACACCTGTGCTGCAACACGCTCGCGCCGCTTGACACTGTCTTGCAACCTCTCTTTGAGTGAGGATGGGCGTAGAGTTTGACGATGTCAGCATCACAGCTTCAAGTTTTATGACGCCAATGTTTTGCGTCAGATTGAGACATCCGCAGTTGTTCATAGGTTTGTTTTGTTTACGGGCTCAAGTTACCTCATTCGCCACAAGTCTGTAGCTGCTGACCTTTGTGGACAATCTTATAGCTACTCTGGTTACGTGCGAGGTGCACACGTCCCTGAACCACTGTGTGCTGGTGCCGGCTGTAGAGCTTCTCCTAACGACAAGAAGGCCAGCAGAGCAGATCTTGGTCCTGACTACGAAGTAGTTCGAAACGTTTTAGAATTGCGCACGATATTCCTCTTTTTTTTTTTTAATATGATGTGCCAAATGCTATGAAATGTGCTTCTGTGGATACGTGGCAACGCCAACCTCTGCGCAGAGAGGTGGTTCATGAAAAGAGGTGACGCTAGACAAAATAGCGAAGTTCATTGGACATAGTATTAATAAAGGGGTTATGCACATCATAGGCATCCAGCTATATTGGAGCACCTGGAGGCTTTTATTGAAAAAAAAACAAACAAACAAACAAAAAAGCTTTACTGAAAGTACTGGTTTCTTCATGTCTCATGAAAAACCAAGCAATGCGTCACCACATGGCACGAGCAACGCAGCACCTCTGTTCTGGTTTTCTATGTCTATCTGAATATAAACATTTCGTACAACATTTATTATTTTATTTCTTTCCTAGGTCATTTATCCTCAATATTTATATTCTTATTTTTTTTGGTTCTGGCTATTTTGCATATATAGTGTTTTCTATTGCACTGTTTACCAGCTGGAATTCAAATATTACACACCTAATATATTTTTATTCATTCAAAAATATTGTTGGTGTTCTCCAACAAATATTTTTTAGAAAGAGCATTTCATTGTGCGAAATTTGGTATGCTGCGATGCGCGCTGGAGTACTTTTCGAACTGTCCGAAACGATCTTATTGTAACATATGAATAATAATCATTTTCACGCGGTTACAGTAAACCTATCGCCAGAGTCACTGTTTTCAGTACAGCGGCTAAAACTGTTGTTAAAAGTCGCAGCTAACCCGACATGCCTTCGATCAGGAAAAGCCATCCAAGTTAGAAAACTTTGTGGCCTGCATGCTGATGTGGTTTGCAGTACTGTGGGCCAACTGTGCCGGCCCACCCGTAACCTTGTTCTTAGAATTATTTCACCTAAGTTGGACTCTTCTGCCCTTAGGTATTACCACCCAAATAGATGGTTACAGTTCTTTTTCTTTGCAGTGATGGCAGCGTGTTCAATTGCAAACATTGTGAAGAGCTCTTTGGGGCCTGTTGGCCTGGACAAGATGCTCGTCGATGACATAGGGGTGAGCCATTGTCTTGCTTGACGCAAACATTAAAATGTCAGTATGATCAGATGATTCTTGACACCAACTGCTTTAAGACTGAATCGAGCTGCAGCTTTAAAAGATCACCGACACCAAGCAAGCAAATACTACTTGGGATGTCTGCTTTTTTTTTTTACACTCTTGCACATGCCGGCACTGCTGGTTGTTTCTGGTGTAGCTGAGTATTATGTTTATTCTTCAACATTACATTAACCTACGTATGGTGGTGCAAGTGTTGACACTAAAATTGGCCACAAGTATGAAGATGTTGGCAATATTTATATGTAATGCTGGCACATTTACAGTGCTCTGTCTGTTAGACACAGACCTGCTGATGAAATGTCTCAAACGAAAATCGGCTGTATGGCACCATCCTGTTTCAGGATGTGACGATCACCAATGATGGAGCGACTATACTGAAGCTGCTGGAAGTTGAACATCCTGCAGCTAAAGTCCTTGTTGAGCTTGCTGACTTGCAGGACCAGGAAGTTGGCGATGGAACTACATCTGTGGTAGGCATTTATTTTTCTTTCATTAGCCTTCTGGTAGTAGCTAATGGGTTTTCTTCTGCAGCGGTACTAAGAAGAAATGCCAACCGTCACAGTAATGATTTGTTCATTGTAACAGGAACATAACACTTTTAGTAGTAGACGAGACAGAGTTTACCGGAATAATATCCATGGTCGTCACATTTCTGTGTAACATAAAGAACACTATGATGCATCATCCCCAAACTGTGCATGCTCGCATAATGGGGCTGCAGCATTGTGATGAGAATCCAATGCATTTCCTTCGATGTCAGCCTTGGTCCAGTCAGGGGTGGAAGTGCTGCGCCGAAAGGGTAATTTTCACTTATAACGCCAAATTTAGCCCTTCGTCCACTGCCTGTTTTTATGTTTGTTCAAGTCTGGTAGCCCGTTTCTTCTCTGCTTGAGCATTCGACAGCAGGTCTAACACAATGTGGGTTGTGCATCCTCCGAGCGATGGAGATGTTTGATGTCTGCTTGAGCAGAGCCCCCGCTCGCACCTGTGGGCAGAACATTCGATGCATGAGGGACTATAATGTTCTTAATTCATTGGAGATATAGCTATTCAAAGCGGCACGCACCTGTCAAGTGTTTCAGATTTCGACTATTACGTTTTCACTGTTGGGTGGGAAATCTCAAAATCTAAATTTCTGTGTGTGGTCTGGCTGCATTTACAAAAATACAACACAATCTGCTCCACACTTTTTGTGGAACTATTTGACTATCTCATTGTAATTTAAAGGAATTTGTGCTGTGGCCAATGGGCGGAAAGGGAAACTTGGATGTTCAGAACATTATGACGCGCCACGGAATTTCGGTTGTTGAGCATTGGCTGAGATCAATGTGCTGGAAGTGTTACAAGCTTTGAAAGGACGCGCGCAGCCAAAGAAACCGTGGTCACATTCATGTATGGGGACGACAAAACTGGCAGAACTCCAAAAGTGCACGTGCATCCAACGTTCGGCTATACTGTCAAAATGATGCTTCTGTCTGCAAACGCTGCCTACGAACTGCGAGAGATGCAATCATAAACGGCAACAAGCGAATTAGTTTTGAAGGCACGTGTGCGGCCAACGCACAGCAGCTTAAAAACAGAACTGCAACCGCGTGAGCGAAACCGTGGTTGGTACTCTGTGATCATCAATAGCTACTATGAAGGTACAGGGCCTAGAATATACTTCTAGGCACTGTATTGACGAAATGCCGCTAATGCAGCGGTAGATGAAGGCGTTCATGCCGGTCTTTGCTTTTAACTATATGGTGGATTGGACTTTAGCAATTCTCATTTGGCCTCAAGCGAAGCTTTGACGCACACTCTTGCGACAGCCAGCAACGCCGTCTCTTATTGGTTTGTTCGCGTGTGTCAGATCAATGTGTGCGAGTTATTTTTACATAAAGAAATGCTTTGTGCGTATATTGTGGTTTAGAACTCGATTTTGCTACTTTCTTTATTAAACAAAGTTTTGTGTGATAAGAATATTTTCGGTCCTGCTTGACATTAGTACCTACAGTTGATGTCAGATATTTCGGACCCTCAAGGGACCGTGAAAACGTCTGGAAAATCGAGCAGTCTGGAAAAGCGAAAACACACTTTTTATAGGTGTTTTTCGCTGACAAAGAGGGTCATGACAGGAGTACAGGATTCTCATTGCAATTCAGCAAATGCATCGTTTAGGTGCTCTGAAAAGATCCGTTCTTAAAAATTCAAATGAAGAAGATATTCATGTGTCCGATGCTACCACACTTGTACAGACTTAGGCGAATAAAAGTAGCCTATTTTCATCTGCAAGACGTTCCACTTGCCTGCGATCATGTCTGCTTCATTTTTAGCTAACGTTATGCGGTCTCTGTTTACAGATGACAGTGTCAGTGCTTGTGTCAACTCTAAGCTCATTGGCTGTGTAGGCGCGGCCTCTTAGATCTTGGTGTAAGAGTTGTCGGAATCTCCCGTAACTTGATGAATGATTCCATCATTGGTCAATTCCACACATCTCGAGGTCTTTTTCAGCGTCGACGAAGCCTTCAAAGGTTATTCCGACTGGAATCGAAATACCGGCAGCGTGCAGATAATCGGAGGCAACGTTTGTTGGTAGAAGTTCGTCGCACATGCTGTTCACTCCCGGCGAGATGGCAGTCTCTGCCTTCAGTATGAAGCTTGCGTGGCAAAAAGTTTCAAAGGGTCTGTTGCGTAACTGCCATTCACGAGTCAACAAGCATGCCAGCGGTAGACTATAGGACTCTTAGCTTTTCTCGCTGTGGGAGCACAGGCAGCACAGCACCATGCGGCTGTGGTAGAGTGTACTGAAACTGTTGAGCGGCGTGAAGGTGCCTCGCCGCCTGATGTCTTTCGCGTTGACCGTAGCGGCGGTGCTGCAGTCTATTAGTACTGAAAGCGCCACACGCAAAAACTGCTATGTGCTTTCGCTCTCCTGGCACACTTTTTTGATGCAGCTTTCTTTGTGCCTGCCCATCATTCACATGTAGCAAATGCTGTCATAACCCTTGAGGGTTGACATGCCAAAGTACTGAATTTTGGATCGATAAAAGCCCTTGTGATAGATTGAAAATTATTTATTTTATTGAGGGTAAGCCGTTGTAATTGTAATAATTATAATATTGGGGGTTTGAAGTCTGAAAACCACGATATTATCACGAGCAAAACGAGACCTGCAGGCAGGAGTTCACATGAACCAGAGCAACGAAGATGTTCTCTTCTTCTTCGCGCCCAAAAACGCGTATGAGCCACAGTGGCTCGTTCATCAATGGTGGCATTACCCCCTCTCCCAAGAAGCATCGTCTCGATGCTGTACATGAAGGCAAAAAAAGATAAGAAAATTAGAGAAAAATTAGCATGCGAGCAAAATGAATGGCGTAAGGTGGAATAACGTAGTTGGTTGTGGGGACAAATAAATGAGAAAAAAGAAAAATAGGAAAAATGTAAGGAAAAAACGAAACAAAAAGAAAGACGCGAAGTTACCAATAAAGTCAGTCACTCACTGGCGATTCACAGCGCGAAAAGTATGGTTTGAGACGTGAAACGTGAATGACTTCAGTTTGCGGGGTGAAACGGGAACGTCTCGAATTGCCTTGTGGGAGAACCTCGTAAGTGACGTCGCTGAGACGTCGCACAACCTTGTAAGGGCCGAAGTAGCGGCGAAGAAGCTTTTCGGAACGTCCACGCTGTCGGATAGGGGTCCACACCCAGACTTCGTCACCTGGCTTAAAAATAACTTCACGGTGGCGAAGATTGTAGCGGTGCGCGTCTGCGGTTTGGCGACGTTGAATACGGTGACGGGCAAGTTGACGGGCCTCTTCTGCGCACTGCGCGAATTTGGCGGCATCCGTGTGGTATATTCCTAAGTTGTCGGGCAGGAGCATGGCGTCGAGCATCGTCGTGACGTCGCGACCGTGCACTAAGCGAAAAGGTGTAGAACCGGTACTTTCTTGAACAGCAGTGTTATACGCAAAAGTTACGTAGGGAAGTATGGTGTCCCAGTTTTTGTGATCGATGTCCACATACATTGACAGCATGTCTGCAATTGTCTTATTGAGTCGTTCAGTCAGCCCATTTGTTTGCGGGTGGTAAGCCGTTGTTTTACGATGTTCCGTGCCACTTAATCGCAAGACTTCCTGCAGCATCTCTGCGGTGAAAGCTGTCCCACAATCAGTTATGAGGACAGCTGGAGCACCGTCCGTGACGTAAGACGATGCTGTTAACAAAAAATTGGGGGACATCTGCTGCGGTGGCTTTTGGAAGTGCCTTGGTTTCACAGTAGCGTGTTAAGTAGTCTGTAGCGACGACAATCCACCGGTTTCCAGACGAAGACGTGGGGAATGACCCCAGCAAGTCCGTGCCAATCTGATGAAAGGGCGCCTTTGGTGGGCCAATTGGGTGCAGTAGTCCCGCTGGTCGTAAAGGTGGAATCTTACGTCGCTGACAGTCGCGACATGTGCGAACGTAGTGCTTCACAGTCTTCGCGAGACGTGGCCAGTAGTAGGAGCGTTGAATCCGTTGCAGCGTGCGCGTATAGCCGAGGTGTCCGGATGATGGCTCATCGTGACACGCACGTAAAATGTCACCACGAAGCGTAGTTGGCACAACAAGCAGATACATAGCTTGTGTAGGATGAAAGTTCTTTTTATAAAGCACTCTATCACGGAAACAAAAGGAAGATAGTGAGCGCGCAAAGCTTCTAGGAAGGTGGGAATCGCGTCCTTCCAGGTAGTCAATTAGCGGGATGAGCTCCGAGTCGTGACGCTGTTGCTCAGCTAAGCTGGTCGCTGATACGGCAGAAAGAAAAGTGTCGTCGTCTTCAAGGTAAGTGTTGGCATTTTCGACCGGTGCACGTGAGAGACAGTCGGCGTCGGTGTGTTTCCGCCTGGATTTGTGGACGATGGTGACATCGAAATCTTGTAGCCGAAGGCTCCATCGTGCTAGACGACCTGAGGGATCTTTGAGATTCGCGAGCCAACAAAGGGAATGGTGGTCGCTAACTACCCTGAATGGGCGGCCATACAAGTATGGGCGGAACTTTGTTATGGCCCAGACAACAGCGAGGCATTCCTTTTCGGTTGCAGAATAGTTTTTCTCCGCTGGGGATAACGTTCTGCTCGCATAAGCGATCACGCGCTCTACGCCATTTTGCCACTGAACTAATACCGCTCCTAGTCCAACGTTGCTGGCGTCAGTGTGCAATTCCGTGTCAGCACTTTCGTCAAAATGACCTAGTACAGGCGGAGCCTGGAGGAGGTTTCGGAGGGTGTCGAACGCATGGCACTGATCGGGACCCCAAACAAACGAGACACCGTCTTTTGTAAGCTTGTTGAGGGGTTCAGCAATCTTCGAGAAGTTTTTGACAAAGCGCCTGTGATACGCACAGAGCCCCAGAAATCGGCGTAGGTCGCGCTTATTTGTAGGCACGGGAAAGGTGGCAACGGCGCGGGTTTTCTCGGGATCTGGGCGGATGCCAGCATGGCTCACAACGTGACCAAGGAACTTCACTTCTTCATATCCAAAATGACATTTGTCGGGTTTGAGAGACAACCCCGCTGTTCTAATTGCCTGAAGAACTGCATGAAGCCGTTGGACGTGTTGTTCAAACGTGTCTGCAAAGACCACGACGTCATCAAGGTAAACAAGACATGATTGCCATTTGAGTCCCGTGAGAACCGTATCCATCATTCTTTAAAAAGTAGCTGGCGCTGAGCATAGACCGAAAGGCAACACTATAAACTCGTACAGACCGTCGGGAGTAATACACGCCGTCTTTTCGCGGTCGCGCTCGTCCACTGCGATTTGCCAGTAGCCGCTACGCAAATCCATGGAGGAAAAATATTTAGCGTTGCGTATACGGTCCAACGAGTCATCTATCCGGGGTAGAGGATAAACGTCCTTTTTGGTGACTTTGTTCAGCTTACGGTAATCAACGCAAAAACGCAACATACCATCCTTCTTCTTTACTAGCACAACTGGTGAAGTCCAGGGACTGGTCGATGGCTGAATGACGTCGTCCTGAAGCATCTGCTGGACTTGGTCACGTATAGCATCTTGCTCTTTTTTGCGACACCCTATAGGCATGTTGTCGGATGGGTCTCTCAGTAGGTTCCGTGATACGATGTTGAGCAAGTGGTGTCTGTTTAACCTTTGACGTAGTGGCAAAGCAGTCTTGAAATGAGCCGAGTATACGCAAAAGGCTTTCTCGTTGAGCCAAAGGTAGTCTCTCGTTTACGTCGAGAGTGCTCACGAAGGCATTGTCAGGGTGGCCATTCGATGAAAATGAAGCTAACGTAGATGGACCATCGGCATCGGCAAGTTCTTCATAATATGCAATGGCAGTGTGTCTCGTTAGGTGGCGATATTCGTCGCTGAAGTTCGTGACCAGCAGGTGAGCATGCCTATTGCTAGGCTGAATGATTGCTCGGGCAACACAGATTTGTTGTGAAATAAGGAGAGACAAATTGGCCTCTGCAATTACTGCGTCAGACAAGTCCTGTCCCAATTCTACTTTGACAAAGAGGCTGCTTCGAGGTGGGAGAGTCAGAGAATCGTCGGTAACACGGAGTGCTCTTTTCCGGAATTGCATACTGTCAGTTGCAGCGCAAAAAGGATCCTCGAACGACACAAGTAATTCACGGAGGTCGATGACGGCGCCGTATTCACGAAGGAAGTCCATTCCTAGAATGACTGGCCGAGAGCACACGCGCAATACGAGGAAAGAGCCCGCAAATGTTGACGTACGTATTCGAATGCGTGCCGTGCACATACCAGTAGGCGTCACCAGATGGCCACCTGCCGTGCGCAACTGAGGTCCTTGCCAAGGCGTGGTAACCTTCCTCAGTTCAGATGCCAGTGTTGCGCTCATTACGGAATAGTCGGCACCGGTGTCGACGAGGGCGTTAACAGCATGATTGTCGATGAAGACGGCAATTTCGGCAGAAACAATCTTTTTGCTGTCGGAGAACACTGCAAAACCGGAATCGCCCTCGTCTGGTCGTTGCGTCGAAGGAGGGTCTTTTACAGTTCGCCGGGCCGCGAATTCACCCCCAGAAGTCGCCGTTCCTAGTTTCCCCTGCGGGGACTTGGTGACCGGCTCCTGGAAGGAGCGGAAGACGATGAGGGCAAACTGGGTGGACGTAGACCGGCGAGGCGATGGTGATCTCGGCTGGTGGTGCCGAATAGTCGAAGGAGTACGTTGGCCAGTGAGATAGGCTTCAATTTCGCGGGGGCGCTCACCGTAGCGCGGGCATCGAGCATCAGGGTGGAAGCCGCGGAGACCTAGTTGCCGGTATTGACAGTTCCGGTATACGTGACCCGCTTCGCCACAGTGATAGCAGAGCGGACGGTTATCCGAGGTGCGCCACGTGCTTGCTTTGCTACCACTTTGTCTTGAGATAGACGGCGGATAGGTGGGTGGGCTCGAAAACCTTGAGCCGAGAGGTGGGCTTGAAGCAGTGTCGTGAAATGGCTGCATAGCCTGGTACCTTGGCCGCATAGCAGTATCTGTAGCCGGTGGCGCAGGGGATCGCAATGCCGCTGCGTATGTCAGGACTGGGGCCTCGGAAATCGGCGGTGCGATTGGGGCTAGGGGTGTGACGGCCTGCCTGACTTCTTGTCTGATTACATCCGCGAGGGCTGACACAGGTGGATGGGGTCCCACTGTCTGCAGCTGTCGCAATTCGTCCCGAACGATACTTCGAATGAAGTCTGCGAGGGTCTGTCTCTCGCTGTCAGAGCCGATAGAGCATGTGGTGGCCGGGATCTGGCGTTCGTATTGTGACGACCGCTGCTGCAGCGTACGTTCCATCGTAGCTGCCTCACTGATGAACTGGGCGACTGTCGTCGGTGGATTGCGCACGAGCCCAGCGAAAAGCTGTTCTTTTACTCCGCGCATCAAATGGCGCACCTTCTTTTCCTCAGGCATGGCAGGGTCCGCGCGCTTGAAGAGTCGAAGCATGTCCTCGACAAACATGGATACACGTTCGTTCGGCCGTTGGTTTCTGCTGGATATGGCTTGTTCGGCCCTCTCCTTCCTTTCGGTGTTGCGATAGGCGTCACGGAGCTGTCGGCTGAACTCTTGCCATGTTGCAAAGGAGCCCTCGTGGTTCTCGTACCACGTCTTCGCAGAATCCTCCAAGTAGAAATAAACTCGGCGCAGCTTGCGAACATCGTCCCATTCGTTGATACTGGCAACCCGATCAAAGTGGTCTAGCCAGTCATCAACATCCTCGAAGATGTCTCCATGGAACGGCTTTGGTGTCTGTGGCACGTGAAAAACATGGGTGAGAAGAGAATCATGGCCATCGCTGGTTTGGACCGCCTGGCTTGTCATCGCAGTTGCCATCTTTCTGGGTGTCGATGCCAAGGGACCAAATTCAGGGGGTAACCCACACAGGCGGCGGCTGATTCTTGCTCTGGGAGATGTAGCTGTCTCCACAATGGCCGACACAGCCGAAGTACACGTACCCAGCACCTCCACCAGTAATATCACGAGCAAAACGAGACCTGCAGGCAGGAGTTCACTTGAACCAGAGCAACGAAGATGTTCTCTTCTTCTTCGCGCCCAAAAACGCGTATGAGCCACAGTGGCTCGTTCATCAATGGTGGCAATATGATTGTGAGAGACGCCAAAGTGGAGGGCTCTAGAAATTTGGGCCGTCTGGAGTTCTTCAACGTGCACCTAAATTTAAATACGTGGGCCTCAAGAATTTTCGCCTCCACGAAAAAATGCAGCCTGGATTGGATCCTGTGACCTTCGGGTTAGCTATCAAATGCCATAACCACTAGACCGCAGCGGCGGGGTGTTAAAATGGTGAAATGGGGCAGTGTGCCGTATTCACAGCAATGCGATGGGACAGTGATGGTCGGTTTTCAAACGGCGCCACCAGCAAGAAGCCACCACTGAACGGTGTGGCCAGTGCGCCTAATTCAAGTTTGCATAGCTGACCTTTGTGCAGATTTTGAGTAAAATAATCACATAACACATATGGATGCATTGATGAGATAAATAATGCAGCTTCTGCGTGGTCAAGCTTGCACAATTCCTTTCGCAGGACAGGGACCCAGATCATCTGCTAGCTTACTTTTATAACTGTAGAAGGGATAAAAAAACACATGGCTATCCATTTAATTCATATGTACCCCTGCCTAGCTATTACACTAACTTGAAGTCATGTGAAGAAACAAACGAGAAGGCCCTCAAGGATAACGTTAGTGGGCGAGTTCCACTTGCCTGCATGAGCCAGAAGAGTAAGCAGTCGCGCTCAAGGTCGTACGGGCTTACTTCTTTGTACATCAAATTTTAAAAATCATTTTATACATTCTATGACCAGTGTGGCAACTACAAGTACCAATCTCGGAGGCTTGGTATCTCAGCTGCTCTTAAATTACTTCAGAGGGTGCCGATAGGTGGCGACACAGTATAGTACGGTGTGCTCCAGCAGCACTGGTCGTCATCGCAAAAAGAGCCACATCTGGGGCACCAGATGGCACACTGCCCCATTCCAGTACATCATACTATAGGTATGAAAACTATGATAAAGAAATACCTCACCAGCACAGTGTAGTCTTGGCATTATTAAACACGTTACCTGAAGTGCTTCAAAAATACTTTTGTAACATCGGCAGAAGCGCGTAGTCTAAAACAGCTGGCAACGGGAACTTGGCTTTGAAGATTTTAACAGTAAAATAATTATCGGGAATTAAAATATTCTGTCAAAAGCACACTGAACCAGGAGGCAAAAATGAGAGGGGGGAGAGTCTGAACACCCTCCACCCCAAAATCTTTTTCACCCTTTTCAGGAGCTGTTTACATCCCCCCCCCCCCCTCAAAAAAAAAATTCTGGGTAGCCCTGCACAGAATGTTTACCATTGATGAAGCAGAGTATAGCGTGTCTTTTCACAAATGCACAATGTAAATGTGACTTTTTCGACAGTATGAGGTGTCAAGAACATTTCAAGTCTGAGCTAGTCGGACGAGATGCACCGCGTAAAAATAGCAGCTGTTCTAACAGTCATTGCACCGATATTGTTAATGGGGCGGAGCGGGGACACGTGACTGAACTGTGCGTGCGTGCGTGCGTGTGTGTGTTGGCAAGCAACATCGCCACCGCTTGGGTACTGGGTCCTGGGCTTCTCTCGCTCGCCTCGGACTGATCGTTGCCGGCATCTGCTTGACCGTTGCTCTGTCCCGATCGTGTTTTCACTGTAGGGCCACCGTCACAACGCATGCCAATAAAGCCCTTTTCAATTGGTGGAGGGTGCTGACATTCCCCGTCGCTTGAACCTGGGTGCTGCCATTCACCGTCGCCTAAACCTGGAGCTGCGCAACCGAACGCTACCTCCCATCATGGCCACCAACAACACGCAACCTGGCTCTTCCACTCCATCCTCCAGCAACCTTGGTGTTCTTCGCTTGCGGGAGCCGAAGGTCTTTAGCGGAGATGATAAGACTGACGTGGAAGACTGGTTCACTAACTATGAACTGGTGAGCGCAAACAACAAGTGGGATGACGCAGACAAGTTGACTAACGTCATCTTTTATCCCCCTGACGTGGCCAAAATATGGTATAACAACCACAAAAAAGACATTACGACGTGGTCTATCTTCAAAACGTCGTTTGCTGACATTTTTGGCTGAGCCACGGTCCGCAAGTCCAGAGCCAAACAACGCTTGCGGACTCGCGCACAGAAGCCAACGGAATCGTTCACCAGCTACATCGAAGACATTATTGGTCTTTGCAACTGTGTGAACACCACCATGCCCGAGTCGGAGAAGATTCAGCACATCCTCAAAGGGGTGAATGACGGCGCATTTCAGATGCTCCTGGCCCGTAATCCAGCCACCGTTGCGGAACTTGTGTCACTTTGTGTCAAAGTTTTGACGAGTTGAGGAAGCAGCGCGCCCTGACTCGGCCATTTTCCTCACACGCCGACTCGCTCTCCAGTCTCACTTCTGTTCCCGACCACTTACCAACCCTGCAAGAGATTAAAGATTTTGTGCGTGAAGAAGTAGCTCGGCAACTGGCGTTGATTCCCTTCACGCAGCAGCCGCCGTCCTCTCGTCTGCCCTCACCACTCCGCGACGTTATTGCCGAACAGGTAGCTCAGCAGGCTGTTCCCGTCTCTGCCCACCAGCAGCCTGTGGCCATGCCTGTTCCCCATGCGCTGGCTATGCAGCCCGTGGTCGCACCTCTTACATATGCCCAGGTGGTACGCAGCAGACCCCACCAGCAGCATTTGCCACCCATGTCTTCAGTTGCTCCCTACTCTGCACCTCTTTCGACACCTTGGGCCGCACCGCGAGTCAGCAATTCCTGGCGCACTCCTGACAATTGACCGATCTGCTACGCTTGCGGTACTCCAGGACACGTGGCACGATATTGTCGCCGTCACTTCCAACCACTCCACGACGCTACTCGGCCGTTACCATATGACTCACAGCCCATGCACCTACCTGCTCTCTATCCCTCACCGCAACTCACTCTTCCCGCTCCCCATCTCCTCGCAGGCGATCACTGTCCCCAATGCGTCCCCGACCCGCTTCCTCCAACTGGGAAAACTGAACGCCGCAGTTCCAGAGGCAAGAACTGCGCCGTCGTCGAAATGCTCAAGTCCTCGCACTTCACCTGCTAACGTCTTCGCCATATTTGTCGATGGTGTTTCTACCTTTGCCCTCGTCGACACAGGTGCTGCCGTTTCTGTTATAGTCGCCCAGCTCTGCCGCTCCCTACGCAAAGTTACCACGCTGCTCTCTGGACTATCGCTTTGTACGGCAAGCGCTCAACCAGTTCGACCTCTCGGCACCTGTACGGCCCGCATATTCATCCAAGGCTCTATGTACGTTGTCGAGTTCATCGTCCTTTCGGTGTGCTCGCATGACGTTATCCTCGGGTGGGACTTTCAAATCATCATGCCGTCATCGACTGTGCACGCGCTGAAGTTCAATTTTCGCACCTGTGTGGCGAACTTTTGCATGAAACCCTTGAGCGGTTGCCAAAACTTGTCGTGCGGGAGGACACTAAAATTCTGCCAGCCTCTCTTGCCGTTGTCCCTGTTTGCTGGGATGACCTTAACGATGCTACAGTAATGTTTACTCCTTCCGAAATTTTCATGAGCCGCAGAGCCGTTTCTTTGCCTTTCGCTACACTTGACGTCACTGTTGGTTGAAGCAATATTTTCGTCCACAACCCCCTTTCTGCACCGCTTACGCTACTTGCCGGCGAATGTCTCGGTCGAGTGGAGTACCTTGATTCTTCTTTATTCCTTAATATGCCATACGAATCGTGCAGTAACGCCTCGACCGAACTTCATGCCCTTTCCCCACTGGAATGTTGTCGAGTGACATCTTCTCGAGTTCTATCGCCGGCACCTTAAGTGCTCAAGAACGCGCAGAGCTTCTTAATCTCCTCCAGCACTTCGCAAAATCATTCGACGTTTCTCAGCCGCAATAAGGTCGTACTTCCGCAGTGCACCACTACATTGACACTGGTTCGCACGAGCCATTGCGTTGAAGACCGCACCGTGTCTCTGCTGCAGAACGTCACGTCGTCAACGACCAGGTCGAAGAAATGCTACGCCGTGGTGTTATTCAATCATGGCACAGTCCTTGGGCGTTTCCAGTCGTTCTAGTTCGAAAGAAGGATGGATCGATTCGATTTTGCGTCGACTACCGGCGATTAAACAAGGTGACACGGAAAGACACTATCCATTACCGCACATCGACAACGCCCTTGACAGCCTCCAAGAAGCCGAATTCTTCTCCTCCTTAGACTAACGATCTGGATACTGGCAGGTTCCTATGGCAGAAGCTGATCGCCAGAAAACTGCGTTCATTACACCAAATGGCCTGTATGAATTTAACGTAATGCCATTTGGGCTTTGTACTGCTCCTGTCAGGTTTGAACGACTCATGGACAACACGCTGCGTGGACTGAAGTGGTCTGTGTGTCTATGCTACCTCGACGACATTGTCCTTTTCTCTCCCGATTTTCCTACACATCTGCTTTGGCTCCAACTGGTTCTGACGTGTTTAACCAACGCTGGGCTCCAACTGAACCTTAAAAAGTGCCGCTTCGCCGCGCGAGAGCTGTCCATCTTGGGGCACATCGTGTCCAAGCATGGTGTTCTACCCATGCTTCGCCGAGTTCCCGAAACCTACCACACTGAAATAATTACGCAGTTTCGTAGGACTGTGCTCGTACTTCCGGCGCTTCGAAATTTTGCGTCGATCATGTCACCACTGACCAACCTCCTACGCAATGGCGCAGACCTTTCATCCTGGTCTCCTGACTGCGACGTCGCGTTTGCCACGCTCCGTAGTCTGCTAACGTCTCCTCCCATTGTTCGGCATTTCGACCCAACAGCTGCAACGGAAGTCCATACAAACGCTAGCGGGGTTGGTCTTGGCGCTGTCCTCGCCCAACGCAAGCCGGGCTACTCTGAATACGTCGTCGCTTATGCGAGTC
This sequence comes from Rhipicephalus microplus, assembly GCF_043290135.1. Taxonomy (NCBI): domain Eukaryota; kingdom Metazoa; phylum Arthropoda; class Arachnida; order Ixodida; family Ixodidae; genus Rhipicephalus; species Rhipicephalus microplus. The sequence continues at coordinate 5,835,903 of NC_134704.1, read as the reverse complement.
GCACGCTCACTAAAGCTGAGGCCTATTACAGCGTCACTGAAAAGGAGTGCTTAGCGCTAGTGTGGGCGCTTCGCAAGTTCCGCCCTTATTTGTACGGTCACCCATTTGACCTGGTAATGGACCACCATGCACTTTGTTGGCTCGCCGCATTGAAAGATCCTTCTGGCCGCCTAGCTCGGTGGGCACTGCAAATCCAGGAGTACGACATTTGCGTCATCTATTGCAGTGGACGCAAGCATTCTGACGCTGACGTCCTGTCCCGTTCGCCTTTACCTCCCGACTCCGCCTGCGGAACCACTGATACCAACTTCGTCGCATCTCTCGACCTCGACTCCTTTGCCAGTGAACAACACAAGGACCCGTGGATCGCTTCTCTTTTTGACTGTCTCTCTGGATCGTCAACCACTGTGGTATCACAATCTCTCCGACTTCAAGCTGCTCATTTCGCCATTCGACTTCAAGCTGCTATTTCGCCAGTTACACCGACGCAACTGCACTCCTGAAGGTCGTAAGTGGCTCTTGGTTGTCCCCTGCTCCTTTCATGACGATCCCCAATGTGGCCATGACGGAGTTTTCAAAACTTACGAACGCATTCGCGATCGCTTCTACTGACGCGGAATGTATAATTTTGTTCGAAAATTCGTTATGGGCTGCCCTGACTGTCAACGCCGCAAATCATCTCCTTTCCCCTCGTTCAGTGCGCTTCAACCGCTTCCGTGTCCTGCCAAACCTTTCGTTCGGATCGGAATTGACATCTATGGTCCTCTACCGACAACATCAGGTGAAAATCGGTGGATCATAGTCGCTGTGGACCATCATAGTCGCTGTGGACGCTACGCTGAGATTCCCACCCTTCCCAGTGCCACTGCGCGGGATGTAGCGTCCTTCGTCCTCCATCGATTCATACTACGACATGGTGCACCTCGAGAACTACTGAGTGACCGAGGTCGAGCCTTCCTATCAGAAGTCGTTACGGCTTTGATTTCTGAAAGCCATGTTGTTCATAGCAAGACCACGGCATACCATCCGCAGAGTAACGGGCTCACGGAGAGATATAACCATACCTCGGCGATATATGCTCACGACGTGATGTATGTGACACCTGATCATACTAACTTGGATCGCATTCTTCCATTCATCACGTTCGCATATAACACCGCGGCACAGTCTACCACTGGATTTTCACCTTTCTTTCTATTTTATGGACGCGAACCATCCCACACCATTGACACTCTCCTTCCATACCGTCCTGACGCATCCGAATGCCCATCTGTGTCCGAAGCTGCCCGAAAAGCGGAGGAGTGTCGTGAACTCGCACGCACCTTTACGTCACAAGAACAGCAGCACCAGGAAGAAAACAACGCCGACTCTTCAAGAAGCCAGAGCTATTCCCCGGGATCACTTATATGGCTGGCTGTTCCTTACCAAACCCCTGGCCTTTCCTCAAAACTCGTCCCGAAGTACGAGGGTCCTTAGCGTGTTTTGGAGCAAACCTCGCCGCTTAACTCTTTCCTTACCACGCCACTAGGCATCGTTCACCGGTGAACGATGATTTCGCGCCCCTATTTTTCAAAAAACACCGTGCCTATGGACTTGTAGCGCCATCTAGGCGATGGTGCACACACTAGAATTGCTTTTTCTGTACGGTTCGCATTTTACCGCGTGGCGGTGATTTTTAAAGGTCACGCCCGTTCAAAGGTTGAAGCGCATGTGATTCACGCGATGGCGTCAAGATCAGAAACCACGCGCGCTCGGAAAAAAGCGATTTCGCTCGATGCCGACGCCTCGACGAGCGATCTTTTGAATTCCTCGAGTAGTGAGGAATCGGACAACGATGTCGAGACATCGGATTTTAGCTCCGATGAAGAAATTTCGTCAGATCAGCCGGGAACGTCAGCTGTTAGTCGCGGGTATGTTTGGTTTTCACCTTCTGTTTTGTTTGTCGTGTTCTGGAGCTGGCTGACTTGCTCTGTATGTGTCCCACATATTGTTATTATTATTTTAGCGTGTCTACTTCATAAGGGGGCGATGTGCTGCCTCCAGCACAAAGACACGTGGACTTCCGACCCCAGAGGGATCCGGTCATCGACCTCGGCATGGCACTCCGCAGTCGCGCACATCGGCTGACGAGAGCACTGGATTTTTTTCGCCTCTTCTTCACGGCGGAGGTGATCTGCGCAATCTGTCTCAACACCAACAAGTATGCGTGGACCCACATACTTGAAAAGCCGACATACAGTGAGAAAGACGGATCGTGGAAGGAAGTGACGCCGGAGGAGATGATGAAGTTCATCGGACTCCTGATGTATATGGGGATATTAGAACTTCCGCGTCTAAATTTGTACTGGAGTACGACTAAAATGCTTTCTGGACTTCTTCCGCCAAAAGTCATGTCAAGGCGGCGTTTCACCGCACTTCTGGCCATGCTGCATGTTTCGGATCCCGAAACGAACCGCGCTACCGCACAAAAACTAGACAAGGTGTCTTGGCTTTTTCAACACATAAATGACTGCTCTGCAACGTTTTTCCAGCCGTATCGCGAAATTTCAGTTGATGAAAGAATGATTAAATCCAAAGCGCGCTCCGGAATTCGGCAGTACATTCGAGACAAAGTTGTGAAATGGGGATACAAATTGTGGGTTCTTGCAGATCCGAAGACTGGCTACACCATTCAATTCATAGTTCACACGGGGAAGCGTGAAAAACCAAGCGCAAATGGGCTGGCATTCGATGTGGTGACGAAGCTTTGCGACAAATACCTTGACCGTGACCATGTCATTTACATGGATAATTTCTATACGTCCACATCTCTTCTTGTGCACTTGCTAGAACGCAAGATACTCGCGTGTGGCACTACTAGAAAAGATCGCCGCGGGTTCCCATCAGAATTGAAAAATATCATTTGGGAAAAAAAAGCCAAGAGAGGGGACATTCGCTGGCTACGGGTTAAGGGGGTATTGTACCTTCAGTGGAAGGATCGGCGTGTTGTGCATATGGTTAGCACAGCTCACACCGCTAACGCTCACGTGCTCGCTAAGAGAAGGGAAAAGAAAAACGGGAAGTGGGAGCAGATCACAATCGGGAAACCTAAACTCATCGACGAATATAATGCCGGCATGTTAGGGGTCGACAAGTCTGACCAGCTAATTGCTTCTTATAATGTTCTTAGAAAATGCGTCCGCTGGTGGAAGACGTTGTCCTTCCACTGCATTAATATCGCAGCTGTTAACAGCTACATTCTTTTTGAAGCACATCGGAGCCAAAAATCCAGAAATACCTGAACTTTCTAGGCTGTCTTGCTTCGATCAGCTTGCTTTTAGGACAGAACTCGTACAACTTCTTCAGATAGAGGACACCGCACCAGCTTCTAGGACAGAACTCGTACAACTTCTTCAGATAGAGGACACCGCACCAGCTTCTATTCCTCCCACCCCAATTCGGCCACCCACAGCTGTACAGCACCAGCCTGAACGATTGGAGATACGCCGCAACTGTAAGAAGTGCTACCAAGAAAACAAATCTCAACACAAGACGAACGTTTTCTGTCGCACCTGCAATGTCTATTTGTGCTTCACAACGAGAAACTGTTTTGGTGCCTGGCACACTTATCTCCCTGAGTGAACAAATTATAGCTCGAGAAGTTCTTCAGCTATAACTTTAATTTTTTCAATCCTAGTCCAATACGCTGTTTTAAATATTTTGCATCTCTCATAATTTTCCATAATCTTATACTCGGAAGATATAAGTAAATCATTACGACAGTTGTTGTGAACGTACCTAATTATTTGTGTTTGTCAATTTTTGTTACCTATTTAGATCTGCCAGTTCTTCCGTCAAATGTACCTTTCCAACCCTACATTTAGTACTTGCATTTTGGTATGTAGTATTTTGCTGTAAAGTTTTTTTTCTTAAAAAAAAAAAATCTCGTGTAGGACCAACTCAGAACTTCACTATTTCGCTATGCATCAGGCAATTTTTTTGTAACTCAAAAACAGCTTTGTCAATTTTAACGATTCTTATAAATAATGTTGCCCGGTGATTACTAAACATTTTGTATATTTCGAAATTTCTCAGAAAAATTTGTCTGAGATATTGCTTCGTTTTCAAATAAAATTTTTGAAATTTTTTTATTTTTTTGTATACGAATTTTTTTTGCCAAATAAATTTTCTTTTTGTTGTTTTAAAATAAAAAGCATTCAAAAGTACATTCATTCTTCTTTATTTTGATGTATTGCATGGCACTGTAAATCTAGTAGCGACGGCACAGAAAATTTCTAGCTGCAACATACAAAAATAGGCCAATTTTCCTGTGGTAAGGAAAGAGTTAATTTTCTCATTGAGCCACTATCACCATCCGACGACATGCGCCGGCGTGGACGTGACATCGTCCACGTCGCCTGCCTTAAGCCATATCATAGCCCTCTGCCTCCAGATTCTTAGGTCGCCAGGATGGCTCTTTTTCGGCGGAGAAAATTTGAAGAAGAAAACTCATCGTTGGCAAGCAACATCGCCACCGCTTGGGTACTGGGTCCTGGGCTTCTCTCGCTCGCCTCGGGCTGATTGTCGCCGGCATCTGCTTGACCGTTGCTCTGTCTCGATCGTGTTTTCATCGTAGGGCCACCGTCGCAACGCACGCCAATAAACTCCTTTTCACAGACAATGGTGCCTAGGAAAGTATAGGGAAGTTATTAGACCCAATTGTAATATAAATGTGAAGAAAGAAAAGTGTGTAAAAAGATAACTTGCCACGAGCAGGAACCTAACCTGTGACCTTCGAATAACACGTTTGATGCTCTACCACTGAGCTACCACGACGGCTATCCCCCCAGCCACTTCATTGGGTTTATATGTCAATTGAAACGTGGGAGTGTCAGTCAGTGCCACTAGTAGCTACGTAGGCGAGTGTGGCACACTATGAGCCTGTATGGCGTCACATAGCACGTGAACTTATTACGAGCTGGCAGCTGACCAATAGTCCCTCGTATACAACCTAAAGCCACCAACTCATCCAGTATGAGACCCTCGCTAATGAATCAAAGAAAGCAGCGTATACTTAAGGTCACGTTTTTTCATGTTTCACACAATATTAATGAGATATAACAGACAATAGTGCCTAGGAAAGTATAGGGAAGTTATTAGACTGAATTGTAATGTAAATGTGAAGAAAGAAAAGTGGGTGAAAAGGTAACTTGCTGTGGGCAGGAACCAAACCTGCGACCTCCAAACAACTCGTTCGAAGGTCGCGGGCAGTTTAGGCTAGACCACATGAAGATTGGGCGTGGAAAAGATAGCACTCAAGTACTGATCCAAGAGTAGTGCACATAATACGATGTTTAGGTTCGTGGCTGGGAAATCAACGAGGGCATAAGTCTGTCGACCTTGTGCAAGTTTGCGTAGTGGTAGCAAAGGTGAAAGCTCGCATCGGCAAGCTGAAGAGCTTTTAAATTTGCAAACAAGGTAGCAAATGCGATAAGGACTCTTTTTTTTTTCAGCAAGAAACTCATGGCGTACTTAATGAGCACGTGATTGCACGTTTCATGCAAAGAGAGAGTGAAACTTCCAGAGCAAAAGGGAAAGGGGGATAGCAAAAATGAAAGGGGAAAGTTTGGGTACTATGTCTAGGGCTCAACTAGCCTTAGCCTCCTGATGAACAAAAGTGTGCGCTGCACTCCCAGGTTCAAGGTGGCGAGTTGTGCCTCCCACTGTTCCATAGGTTCAATGAGAAAATTGGCTAAGTCGCTTGGCTTATGATCACACCCCTGAGATGTGGTACAGAGTCGGCCTATCGCCACACCACGGGCAAACCGCTGGGTAAAGCGTTAGATTTATCAATGTAACTTCAGTAGAGTGCATGTGCTTAGCCGGCAAGTGGCCAAAGCCACGCTGGCGCTGGTGCAAAGGTTATAGATGCCCAGGCAACCGCCCTTGCTCCTCACTCGGTGAGTCTGCCTAGCTGGCACAGTGCTGCCATGGTCTTTTTTTTTTTCTTCCCTCGCTTAAGTTAACGTAAGAGAGTGTTGTCGAATTGGAACCGTGCAAATACAGTACAGAACTACTGATCATACTCAAGTTTTGGTTGTGCCTGTAATGTGCTGAAATACAAGAAAGAAATCTCGTTGAAACTTTAGGTGCTCCTGTTATGAGAATAAATACGATATTATAACTGTTTGCACCTCGATGCTTTTGTGACAGTTGCCACTTTGTTGCAGGTTCTGGTTGCTGCAGAGTTGCTGAAAAATGCAGATGAGCTTGTGAAGTGCAAGATTCACCCGACGTCCATCATCAGTGGCTACCGCTTAGCTTGCAAGTGAGTGAAAGAGATATTTACAAAAGGGGCTGTTTGCCGTTCTCGTTTACTCATAAAAGTGACCACGTGCGATCGATTCCTTACAAAGGGAAGAATGTTTCATTATACGACAGAATAGGTCGAACCTCGATCATTTCAATTTTTGGGTGATGCGAATTTCTCTACTGTCCAAAGCAACTCCCATTACTAATGAACTATAGTTTCGATATTAGTGCCGCATTGTTTCATATCAGTGCTGCCTACACTGTTATGCAAGGCATTGAAATCACATACTCAAGTGCAAGCATGCGCACTGTGTCGCTGGTTTGTTAGCATCACCCACTACTGTGCAACTTCGTGTGCCTTTGTTTGAGTTACACAAATGGCACTGGCATCACACTTTCTCTGATTGAATTTACTCATGAGCGAACAGACGTCGCTTAACACGTGAAAGGTGATGGGGTTGTTCGCACTTTTTAATAAAAATATACAGAAAAAACAAAACAAAATACACTGGGGAAAAAAGCGGTTTGTTCACTAAGTGGATGTTTCTATGGATGGGTCCATGTACAACATACTCTTATATAGCAACCATTTGTTGTGGCACTTTAGAGTTCGCAATAGACGGGTTCGATCGTAGTACGAAACTTCATGGTATGAACATCGAACCTGCATATGAATGTCAAACCTGCGCAACAGTACGCCAGAGCCCAACAACAGCAGCCAGCACCTCTGTCATGTTTTGTAGTATAGTCGAGCCCACATATAACGGCCCCACTTAAACGAACTTTCGTTTAAAACGAACAATATCCGTGTGACCGTGAAAATATACATTGGTTCAATGGCACAAAATCACACTTACAACGAACGTCTCCAAGCGCCGCTGATCGGTTACAGCGAACGGAGTCACCGGTATGCTGACTTCCCGGGAAACCAATTTCGACCACCGATCAGGCATGCTGATCAGGCATGCTGATCAGGCATCCGCGAGGTGCCCATACATTCTTATTGTTAAACGCCGACCCTGCCTCCGCACCCCTCTAGTTGCCGCTCTCCCCGACCGTTTTTTGTTACGCACCCCTCTGTCATTTGTCCCCCCCCCCCCCCCCCCCCCGCTACTTTGAGCCAGAAAACAGAAGCATTTCTACTTCTGCTTCAGCATTCTCCTGGCAAGAGAAGTTGCACGCCGAAATGTCCAGCGCCGACACTTTTACAGACGACTGTGCAGTGGAGCCTCTCCGCTAGGGCTGCAGAAGATGGTGCCTTTTTTCTTTTCTTGAACAACACATTCATTCAACCTAGTGACAGCTTTCTTTTTTTTTCCTCTCTGTTCGCGCGCCGTGTTGGAAGGAGAAGGGTCCTTACGTGGCAGGGACGGAAAAGGGCGAAGCGTGACACGGACGTGTCGCAAATCGGCATTTGAGAGAGAGCAAACATTCCACCGCAGCCTTTTCTTTCCTTTTCATTTTTTTCGGGCGCAGCATTGAGGTGTCGCAGGTGCCGCCGCGGGATTGGTCGGGGTGCTGAGAGCATTTTCGGAGTGCGGTATGTTCGAATTAACCGTCACAAGTGCTTGCGTGTTCGAATTACCGGGCATTCTTACCCTTTGGAATACATATAGCTTTGACGGGACCTCGTCGTGAGTTCGAATTAGCCGGTAGTTCGAATTAAGCGAGTTCGAATTAATGATATTAGACTACGTTAATTTTGAAAAATAAATTTTTTGTCCCTTTTTACTTCCAAAGATCAGTCTGCTCCCTTGAGCCACCTTCACCGCCGTACACCGGTGACCTGCGAAAAAGCGTTTTAAGATTTAGAAGGGGCTGCTAGCATTTGTCACGGGACACAGAACAGTTCGTTCGACGACTCATGCATGTTTATACAGCATAATTGTGAGCACTAGTATCATTGCTGACATCTAGAAAAGTTAGTGGCAATTGTTTGGAGCACTGTGTAAAATTTGTGCAGCCCTAAAGAAATCAAACAAAACTGCGCGCCTTTTTTTTTTTTTTGCCACCATTAAGGTCAGCAGCTTGGGAGATCCACAGATGAATCCCCAGAGTCTGTCAAAGTGTATGACTGGCGTGGTAAATGCTAATGTCATTGTTTGCCGAGTAGGGTGGTTCAAAATAGTTTTATTGAAATAGCAGTGCTCATATTCACTCTGCACGATTCAGGGGATGTTGACCGGTTTGCACATAATTTTTTTTTCTAAATGTAAGGCTTCTTTTTGGTACTGTTCTAAATCTGGTTTTTTGTAATGAAACCCTTTCTCTATAATTTGCTCTAAACTTGGAATTAAGTTCTCCAAAAACTGCTCCAAGTTTTATTTTGGCTGTCGCACAGGACCTTTCTCCCACTTGAGTGCTTCATTCACATATTTAGCCAGTTACGTGCAAATGAGATTCTGGCGCAGCTCTCTCCTTTGCCTATGAGACTTTTGGAATTCACACCTACAATGTCACCAACACATGTGCAGCAATAAAAACTGTGCTTGAAAAGGGGCCCGGGAAAAAAAATGTTACTGGGCTGGTTGTTTTTCTCTGTGTTTCATTACGTGTGTCTTTAGCTGCAACAAATGTGTGTGTGCCACTTTTGGAATCCCTCAGGGAGGCGTGCCGATACATCCAGGAGCACCTGACCACATCAGTTGAAGAACTGGGCCACGAGAGCGTGGTGAATGCTGCTAAGACTGCCATGTCCTCAAAGCTGATCGGGCCGTATCCTTGCTTGTGGTGTTTGCAACAGTGGTTCGCTAAGATATAGTAAAAGTTTCCACGGATCACCTGTCCTCGATGATTAAAAGAGTAGTGGCCTGAATTTCTGCTGTGAGGAATCATGCTACACAGATGAGAGGACTGGTTCAGCTTGGGTCTCCACTGTTGTCGAGCTTCTCAAGAATCTTTGTATCTACTGCCAGTGGGTCCTAGTGCAAAATGTATTGTCCCATTCCTGCTCACCATCCCACAATCAAAAGGGGCCAGTGCAGAGGCCGAGACAAAAACCTAAGCCAGGCCCATGCCGAAGTTTAATGATAGCCGTAACGTACATTGCTTTAAGGTCTCGCAAACTCAATATCTTTACAGCAGGTTTTCTAGCTTTGTTTAGTTAGCTTGAAAAACCACTGCAGTTGAGTGGAAAACTTCATCTGTTTTCGCATAATGGGTATGCCGATGTTGTGAAACGAACTGCAGTGGTTCCACTTGTGCCAAATGTGCGACGAAAACTAACATCAGACATGCTTCACTGCAGAAGACGCTCTATGTTGCCTATGCGACATGATGTCCAATATGCCTTTGTGAAGCAGAACCTGAAGGCGAAATCGTGTTTACTTTGAAGTGGTTGACTGTGTTGTGAAGTGGCTTTAGTGTTGGTGAATACTGGCATGCACTTTTACAGAAGAGAACTCTAGGACACGGTTAGAAATTTTCTTGGAAGCCTGTTGTGCTGCTGTTTGTGTAGGAAGTGTTTTTTTCCTCCCGCAACATGTACTGCACACCATGCTTGCATTGCTCGTGCTACTACACCGTAGGCAGGCAGGCAAGCAGGTATGCAAATGCAGTGCCATCAGCCCTTTAATGCGAAGAACAGCTGTCAAAAGTACATCAAATATAATATTGTCATAAGATATTTGTGTTGAAGCAAAATAGGTCTACCTGCAAGAGTTCTTTGCTTCTGCTCATAGATTGAACCACATCCCTGTTGGGCGGCACGCATGACTATATTTTCAGAGCCAAACTAAAAATGAGATTCCTTTTCTGTTGGATGCACAGTGCTGGCAACCTGACAATTTTGTTTCCGAGACAGTTTCTTTAATAATACGTACTGCATGAGACCACCTTCTTGAACTTGGAGAGTGCTTTTGCATGAGGGGAACATGTTGCTGGGCTTTGAGAGAACAAAAGTGGTTGCATGAGATAACTTCTGTGCCTGTGCCTTGTCACTTGACCATGTGTCCCAGAGATTCGGACTTCTTTGCCAGCATGGTGGTGGATGCAGCCAATGCGGTCAAAGTGTCTGATGGCAAGGGAGGCTTCCGCTACCCCATCAAGGCTGTCAATGTGCTCAAGGCGCATGGCCGCAGTGCTCGTGAAAGCGTGCTCGTTCAAGGCTATGCCCTAAACTGTACGGTCGCATCTCAAGGTAAGCTGGCTTGCACTGGTGGAACTGCTGTCCCCAAGATGGCACTGAGGCACTTTTTACTGTTTGAGCGACTCTTCAAGAAACTGAAAAGACCCAGTGTGCTACTAGTGTGGAGCAGCGTATTGCTCATTCGGCTGTTATTTTTTTATTTTTTTTTTCTGTTGGACATGCAGTTAGAATTGTGATAATGACCAGGGTTGCTTTCATCTCATATCGACTATCTGCTGCTCTTTTGGCTACAGCCATATGGGACTGTGCTTAATTCTGAATTGGGCAACTCAGCTTTACCAATCTGATTTTATTTCTGCCACAGATTCTAGTATTTTAAATACGAAGCCTGTTTCACAGCACATTTCTGACAACCAGCCACCCTTTTAATTTAGTATCTCTTCCTAAAACAGCAATAGCTGCTCAAACTTAGCATTTTTTTCTGCCCCGAAAACACTTACGGCTGCTCCAATGTATGTTCCTAAAAGTAACTCATTACCATCACTGGGCTTGTTCTGTGGTTGAAAAATAGCAGTATATGCTCGCATTTGAGGAATCAATTCTTCGCTAGGTTGTTTTTATCATCTCCTGTGTCTGAGCACTGTTCTTTAATTAACCATGTAACTTCTCGTGCAGTGTTACTGCCCAAAGATCATTTTACTGTTGTTTTCTTTTGTATCAGAATTTTAAATATGTGGTTGCCACATACTTTTTTCTTTAATTTTGATGCAAGAAAAAGGTGCGTCGGTGCATTCATTTGGCATTTAGGTTAGTCCCCCCTTCCAAACCATCTCAATCCAGATTTACATTGTGGGGTCTCAATATGGCAAACAAGCGCCACGCCATGCTCTTGGAGTGAACGGACACAGCAGACGCGGTCGGTATAATACCAAACAACATACATACTTATTTAGCTAATTTATCACGACGATATCGTCTGCCGAATCAGTACATTAATTTTAATTAACACGCTAGGACATCGTTACACAATAACACTACAAACACACAATAACACACCCAAGGCGGCGTCACCAACGCCTGACTTACCACGTGGGCCCCCCGGCGTGCAGGCCTGCGGTGCCACGCACCAAGGACCCACGCTAGAGACAACCATTCGCGGCATCTGCCACGCGCAGAAGAGACTCGCTCAACTCTCGCCCTCCACCAAGGCTTGCATTCCGCCAGGGGTCACCACCGGCGCTACCACTGTCACAACCATGATGATGATGACAGCAGTAATCAACGCCACCTACTGCCCTGTAGTTGTAACTCAAAATGCAGCTTTTGGGTGAGACACGTGGGCCACACGGCGCAAACAACTTTACAGGGGGTGTCAGCACTCCCACAACTTTCCATAACTGATGATTCGACATGGAAACAGTGTATCGACAGTTTTATTTCACCATTAGAAGCTCACAGTGTGGTGATGTTTTCACACCGGAGGTGGAGTAGCCAATTTGGATTTTTTTTTAATGTCATGAGGTGGTGAGCATGCAGTTCTGCTGCGACCAGATGGCTTGCCTGCATCATCAAGGAGCTGGGGCATTCTGTCTGCCCTCACAGTCTGGTGCCGTCGTGGATGGCCGATGGTTTAGGGTACCGTGTACACTTCTGTAAAGGCCGCACTTTTTTTCTGCAATTTCGATATGGTGAGGGCCTCCCATGAAAATGTGATATTTTTGTTCAGTTTTGGATCAACATATGGAAAAACAAATTTAATTATTCCATATTTATTTATTTATTTTACAAATACTGCAGGCCCTGTTCGGGCCCAAGCAGGAGTGGGTAACAAATGTCAGTGACAAAACAGAATATAAAAATATAAGAAAATACAATACTAGGTGCAAAAATAAGGAAATTTTCAACATCTGGGAAAATATAAATAATACATAGCTATAATGGCATTCATACCGAAATACAAAAAATCTCTGCACTAATTAGGAACATAATATATTGCTTATTAAAAATCAAGTGTTAGGTCATTGACGAGATGGGTGAACGATTGTGTCGTGTCCGCATTAACGACCTCCTGAGGTAACTTGTTCCACAATGAAAGAGCATGAGAGAATAATGCGTACTGATGAACGTTCAGATGACTGAATGGTTGTCTAACTGTTTTATTATGATGAATAGGTCAAAGCGCACGGACGGGTTGGTTATGTAGCGATTGGGTGGAATTTTGAAGTGATCATGGTACAATTGATAGATGAATTTTAATCGAGAGACTATTCTATATGCCTAACAATGGGATATCTGGCATCTAGCTGCAAACATTCTCGTTAGATGTATTGAATGGTACCGCTGTTCACGCTTGGCTTGTTGCCGTTGCTCGAGTCATTCGCATGTTCATGAACCAAATCGCCTTCAGTGCCGTCCATGACACTGGAAATTATGGGGATATTAGAGGACAGCTATTGCCATCTGGTGGCTCCTGTGAAATCCGCTGTACGCAAGATGCGACGATGCTGCTATTTGTTGGAGTGCCAAGTTGGGGGGAGTGGCCCTTAGTCGAGTCTATACTGTATTTCTGGCTTTCGGCTGTTTCGTGTGCTTCTGCTTCCTGGCAGACTTGCCGAAAGTAATGGCATCTTCGGCAGAGGTGTATTGGCACCGTGACAGTGGAAGGGAAGTTACGTCAAACACCGCTTGAGTTTCATGCCCTGCTACAGGCCAGTTGAACGTGCGAACGACAACACTCGAATCCATGATGGCAGAGCCGTCTGTGAGAAACTCCATTCATCAGACGACAATTTCCAGCGTCCTGTATGTACTAAGAATGAAAGAGCAACCGACGGAAAACCAAACAATGAGAGACGCTTGTGAGACGCTACTTGTCGAGTGGGTGTGCGTCTGTTCTCCAGGCAGTTGTGCTGCATCAGTTCTGTACCAATTCGACGAAAGTTACGGTAATTTCCGCATCGCCTTCAATTTTTATTCAAATCCTGACAGCAAAAGTAGCCTTGTGCAAGTAAAGTTGAACGATGTAAGCTCACGCACGTTTTTTTCTTCCCATCCGGCCGTGTTCTGCGGCAGCGCGATCTGTAAATATGCCTAAAATAATGGAAAATCACCGCGTCGTCTACTAGCGCCTGCGGACCTAACCTAACCTAACCTAACCTTGGAATCGGCCCATTACAAGTAGAGTTACAGGATTACTGAGAACTGTGGGGCTTTGGGAAAGATACTACTCAAAAAATGGCATTTTTTTTTTTGCAAAAATTGTTGCGTTGACATTTTATCTATAAAGTTATTGGCCATTGAACTTCAAATATTACGGCTGAATTATAACTAGAAACTAGGTTCAGCTGCCCCGCCGCGGTGGTCTAGTGGCTAAGGTACTCGGCTGCTGACTCGCAGGTCGCGGGTTCAAATCCCGGCTGCGGCGGCTGCATTTCCGATGGAGGCGGGAATGTCGTAGGCCCGTGTGCTCAGATTTGGGTGCACGTTAAAGAACCCCAGGTGGTCAAAATTTCCGGAGCCCTCCACTACGGCGTCTCTCATAATCATATGGTGGTTTTGGGACGTTAAACCCCACAAATCAATCAATCAAACTAGGTTCAGCCAGATGACATCTGGCGATGTAGATAATGAGGAAAGCGTGAACTTAGAATTTAACTACACCAATTCTGCATGAAGATAAGTTGAAAGGTGACACACCTTGTATCAAATAATATTCAAAAAATGGCTAGCTTGAAAGTGTTACAAAATTGCAGTATTCACTAAGCAATAATATAAAATATCCAGAAAATGTACTGTGCCGTCTGGTCATCCTACTTTCATTCTTTCTTCTGACATTTTCGAGGCTGAACCAGATTACATGCCAATCCTTACCAAGGAACAGGAGCTGGCTCTACTTTTGTGTAACTACTTCAGGTTCAGTGTCTGCAAGGAACAATTCAAGATGCTGTGAAATCACTCGATAGCAACATCTGGCTTCTGTGTTTAAATACAGCAAGAATCCTGTACAATTTAGTACAGCTGCACTGGCTCTCTGCCCCTCATACAGGCACACAACCATGCACCAAACATGGGCAGTGGAGTGTTTCGTGCCTGTCGGAGCAGACCTCAAGCACACCGTAGTGCACTTTGTGTGGCAACAAAGTTTATTGTGGAGGCCTCCAGGAGATAGTGCAACTTAATCTAGTGAGTTTGCTGCTTTCGTTTGACAAGGAGGAGAGGAAGAGGGCAACATATAGTAATTGCCTCTAGAGAAAGAGAGAGAGAATAAAATAAAGTTAGGGAAGGGCAGGGAGGTTAACCAGACACTGGGGCATGCGGTTTGCTACCTTGAATTAAGGGTAAGGGGAAGAAAATGAGAAAGCGAGGAGCAAAATAGACGCACGAAAAAGAAAAAAGTGAGTTGGGGTGCTACAGCCTATTCAATAGGCCACTAACACGCAAGAAGTTCAATAAGGCCTTAACTGAGCACCGTTTGTTCTGACAAGGGTTGGCCGTCAAGGCGAGCTAATGCAGCAGCTAGCGGCTGTGTTTGCACGCTATAGTGAGGGCAGTGCCTGGGAACATGCTCTATCGTTTCATTGCTGCCGCAATGATCGCAAGCAGCACTGTCTTCGATGCCGATATGAAAGGAAAAGACTTTGGTGAAAGCAACACGAAGCCATAGTTGGCAAAGCACCGTTGTCTCAAGTCGAGAGAGTCCGAATGGAGGCCGATGTCGAAGAGACGGGTCCAGCCTATGCAGTCGCGTGTGCTGTAAGCACTCAGTGTTCCACACGGATTTTACTTTTTCATTAGCAATTTTTAAATTTTCATCGCAGCACATCAGTCCTTGAGAATGGAATAGATTCTTCACTGTCTTTGTGTGTTTATCGAGCAGCTGCATCAGCATGTTCGTCGCCCAATATGCCGCAGTGACTTGGAAGTCACTGAAATGTGATTTCATGTCTTTGGTCAAAGAGGTGGTGGAACAGCTCTCTAATTTCCGGCTCAAGTTGTTCATAAGTTTCCCAGCATAAGGCAAATACCAAACAAACGCTGTAGTGCGGCCTTGGAGTTTGTGAACAGCCTTCATTTTTCGGCTTGTTGATGTTGAATGACTTTGACTGCGCTACTTAGAGCAGCAAGTTTTGCAGCTGTCGATGACGTCTGGTGGGATAGCCGAGTCTTCGTCGTTGTCGCTGTTGCATGAAAGGCCGCCGACCCTGTAGACCCATTCACTGTAGTTGAAGCGTCAGTATATGATGGTTGCCCTTGCGCCAATAAACGCCATACATCATTATCATATAGATGGTTATGCTCACGGTACTTCTTGTACAACAAGAGAAGAGAAAGCTGCTTTAGTGCTGGAGATGAGAGCCGGGCTTTTGACCGTGTGCCTGAAACCGTGAGTTGAACCTGTGGATGAGTCATACACCATAGGGGAGTTGCAATTCTGGTTGGAGTTGTATGTGGGTATGCGTGTACGATATGACAAGACTGTCTGGTAAAAGTGTGGCAGCTTGGGCTAATTGGTATGACATGACGATAGTTATAGCGCGAGAACAGAACGACGGCAAAGAGTCCTTCGTGTTCTTCTTTTCTCTTTGTCATCGTTCTGTTCTCGCGCTATAACTATCGTCATGTCTGGCAAAATGTCAGACTGGGCTCTGCTAGCTTATCTTGGATTAGAAATTTCGTATCATGTCGCCAACAATTCACCGTAATTAATAACTGTGTTTCTCCCCTAGCTGATGTAACTTCTGGAGTCCCTCAAGGTAGCGTTCTAGGCCTTTTACTCTTCCTTATTTACATTAATGACCCGCCGAATAATATTTCCTCAAGTATTAGATTATTTGCATATGACTGTATCATTTATAGAAAAATAACATCTCCCTATGATCACCACATCCTGCAAATTGACATTAACCTTATAAATATGTGGTGTCGAAAATGGCTCATGGTGTTGAACTCTGGAAAGTGTAAACTCATTTCTTTCACCCGCAAACAATCGAACTCTGATTTTTTCCCTATGTCATTAACAACTCTGTCATATCTCGTGTTCAGTCATTCAAGTACCGTATTTACTCGATTCTACCGCGCCCTCGATTGTAACGCGCACCCGATTTCCACGACGGAAAAAAAAAAAAACGTAAGACATCGATTGCAACGCGCACCCATTTTTCTCGCTGGCCCGCACGATCACACCACTCGAAAAAACGACTCCTTTCGGGAGCGTTTTCCATTTAAATATGAGGTACGGGCGAAACTTGTGCCCATCTGACGTGTAACAGAGCATTGCCGTCACTGTAGTTTTACCGTGGACCGATGTCAGCACGCGAACTTGCTTCGCCCCCTTCTTCTCGACGGTTGTGGTGCCAGGCACGTCGAAGTAAAGAGGCGTCTGATCGGCATTCCCAATTTGCCCAAGCAGGTAGCCATTGTTGTGCCGCAAGTTTAGGACGAACCTCTGAAAACTGTGAAGCATTTCATCGTACTCCTCCGCAAAACTTATCGCATATGCCAATTCCCCTTCGGAGGGAAAAGCCTTTTCTCTTCATAAAGTTAGTTAGCCAGCACCTGCTCGCTTTGAACTGGCTCCGCATTAGACCTTTTTCTAAGGCTAATTGCATAGCCCGCACTTGGAGGAGTTCTGTAGTCACGGGCCGCTGTGCCGCTCGCTGCTCAAGCACATACTCGCTGCTCAAGCACATACTCGCTGAGCAGCTCTTTAATTTGGGGAAATCGACCCTGCTGTGGTCCACTGAAGCCTTTGCGTGAAGCTTTGCTGTCGACAATCTTCTGCTTTTGTTTCCGCCAGTCCCGCCAGCACGTTCCGGGAACTCCGGACGACCACGATGCGGCCCGATTTCCGTCCGTTTCTGCACACGCGATGACTTTTCTTTTGAAAAGCGGCATCATGGTGCACTCTTGTTTTTGGAGTTGGCCCTTTCGTGCCGTCGATGCTAATGCACTACAAGATGACGAACTCCTCAGCACACGTACGAAGTGCCGCACATGGGAAACACATAGACAGAAATGGCCGACGCTCGTAGGGGCGGCCATTTTGGAAATGTCGATGGCAATAGAATGACCGTATTCATTTTTTTTCCGTACTCGATTCTAACGTGCATGCGATTTATGAACTCGCTTAACCGGAAAAAAGGTGCGCGTTAGATTCGAGTAATTACGGTATCTAGGAATAAACTTGACTCACAATCTGTCATGGCGCCCCCACATTACCGCTCTCTGTGCTAAAGCATCACAAACGTCAAGATACACTCGTCGTAACCTCCGTAAATCGCCACTTAACATTCGCAAGTTCGCGTACCTTACCTTCATTCGCCCGCAGTTAGAATTCACGTAATCTATTTGGTCCCGTTATCAGGACTACCTAATTACTAACTTAGAGCTTGTTCAAAACCGTGCTGCTTGTTTTATTACCAGAAATTACGAACAAAAATTCAGTAGTAAAATAAAGCTTTCACTGCACCCTCTTCAGGTTCGCCGGTGTGTTTCCCTTTCATGCCTGCCTCATAGATATGTTCAAAACACCAGGCCACATTCCCTCCCTTTGAAAACCCCACTGCGCATGTCTAGGTGGCTCCATAATCAGGGCAGTTTCGAATGCATCTTCGGCAATACAAGGGTGTTTAATTGTTCTGCGCTGCCACATGCCATTCAGCTTTGGAACGATCTCCCTGCCGATATCGCTTCGATCACAAATCGCAAAGCCTTTCACTACTGCCCACTCAAACATTTCATGCTTACATAGTTACTTCTCATTTATTCTCTCTATATGTGTTTTCTTATGTTTTAAATTGTTTACCGTTATATTATGTCACATTGTAGTATTGTAAATTGTGCCAAAACTTTCTTCATTTTTCAACCACTGACTGTTCATGTTAAGTTTGTGTTTCGTGAACGCTCTTCCTTTGTTTAGTTTTTCTACTGGTGTGTTACTCTTGCTTTTCTGGCAACCGTTTACATCACAGTGCACTTTCCAGATTGTATCATTTTGATTTAATCTTTTTCTATATTTATCACGTCATATTTTACCATGTATTGCCCCTTTAACACATTGCTTCGATAAGGAGCCTGTAATGTATTGTGAATAAATAAAAAATGAGGCAGGAGGTTGGTCTTCTGGAAGTGAGGCTAGATGATGGGCAGGGGTGCGAGTAAGATGCCTCACGTGTGCTCTGAGCGCTTCCATTACGATATGCGTCTTGAGCGGGTGGTCATTTGCAATCGCAATTGTCTCAGCTGGTGACAAACATCGTAGTAGCTCCAGACAAACTCGCAGAGCCATAGCCTGGATGCTTTCGAGAGTGTGAATGCTGCTTCTGCAAGTATTGGTCAGCACAGGCAAGCTGTATCGCAAATAGCTGAGAAAAAGCGTCTTGTACAATTGTATCATTGCATGTACTGAGGTCCCACAGGTTTTTTCTCCAAGATACTTGGATATGTCAGCAATGTCTGCCAGCTTCTTCTTTAAATAAGCCACATGGGGGCCCCAGCAGAGATCTCTATCAATGAATACGCTAATTTATGGTGTAAATTAATTGGTGATGCTGTAACCTAAATGCTGACAAAATGTCAAGAAGCTGTTTTAGGGTCCCTAATGCTTGTATTTTGCTGTATTTGGAATAAGAGTTGGTGCTCCAACCCTCACACCACCAGTTGTCTTAATTCTAATGCTACTGAAGGCATAATTACTAGTATGGACACTGACTTTGTTCCATTCCTAGTGTTTGTAGAAACAAGCATTTTTGATGGGTGTCCTATTTGCTGCAGCCATGACCAAGAAGGTTCTTGGTGCAAAGATAGCCTGCCTGGACTTGAGCCTGCAGAAGGCTAAGATGCACATGGGTGTCCAAGTGCTGGTCACTGACCCCGAGAAGCTGGAGGCCATTCGTCAGAGGTGGGTGCTAGTTTTGCAGTTGTGAGAACGCACGGGCATGCAGCAGCGCACCAAGTACGCAGTCTGAGCCGTCTCTTGCAATCTCTGCAGAGAAATGGACATCACCAAAGAGCGTATCTCCAAGATCTTGGGTGCTGGTGCCAACGTTATCTTGGTTACAGGAGGTATTGATGACTTGTGCCTCAAGTACTTCGTGGAGGCCGGAGCCATGGCCGTACGCCGCTGCAAGAAGCAGGATCTTCGACGCATTGCAAAAGCCACTGGAGGTATTGGCATTTTGCACCGACGTACCAGCAGGTTGCTTTTCATTTTGTTCATATGGAAGCAAATTTGAATAGTAGCAGGATTCAGCACAAGCAGTGAAGTATGCCACTTTTCTATATACATGTGCCACAGTGGACTCGAGCTGGAGTGAAGCCTTTTTCCTGGTGGCTACTTTTGGCAAATGTGCATTCATTTGGTCATTTTGAATACTTGAAAACTTCGAAGACTTGCTACAATATTCAAAGTGCTCAAATACTTGGCCATGACGCTAGTCAAGCACTACTTGAGGAGTCTATGGCATTTACTCCTCAATATCTAATGCCCACAAGCGTGTGCAATGGACTCCAGACTGACGTTAGCTGGTGAACCCATTTTTCGAGAACATATTCAAGTGCATAGGCGGGACTTTTTTTTTTAGTTGGGATTGGCTACTACGCACTATCTAACGAGGCCTCTCTCAGCTTCTTGAAGAGGTTGTCAAAAGAAAATGGAGCCGGCCAGTTGTAATTTTTACTGCTTCAATAAACATCGGACATGCTGATTTCTGAATATTCCAGTGCAATTTTCAGCCTGTACTTAATAATTTCCATGTGAAACCCTACAATTCTCGTGATCCTAAAATGACAATGCGTCTCTGCTGGCTGTCGTAGACACTAGCAGGGTGACGTAACCTTAAGGTATTAGGAATTGTAATTGTAGCGTTGACCTTTGCCTGTTCTAAATTATTAAGTTTGTATGAAAGATGGAAATCAGTAATAAGATACTACAGCAATGTTATAGCTTGTAGTAGAGCATGAAGTTCAATATCCAACTGCACTTTACCCTCGGTGGATTGGAGGTGTCTCAATGCCGCCTACACCAGCACTCGTCTGGGCTTCAGGGCACAGTGGTAGAATATGACAAGCACCAGGATCGCAATGGAAAGGCTTGCATCTAAAGCGTTCACTGTGCTCTAAAGCCTGGTTACTGTAGCTATTTTTGTGGCTTTAAAACATTGTTTTTTTTTAAATAGATTGTAGTAACTGCCTGCCAACTTTGTCTACAACTTTACCAGGCTTCACGGAGCTTAAAATTTTCCAATTGGCATGGATAATCTCGATAAGACTCGCACAGTGCTGATCACGAGCGATTTGCTGTATCTTCTTTCTTTTTTAGTTTTAAGCTTGAAAATTCCTACCCCCATGTGTACTGAGTAAAAATATAGTTAGTTTTCACGTGCACAGCTAGGCTTGTGGGGGCCATTAATTTAGGATCTTCTGGCTGTAGCAGTAGTTTTGGAAAAAAATACCATTCCTTCATACTTGTACATTCATTAAAGGTTTTCTTGTTCATATTGTAGAGTGAACATATTGAAAAGGTTTTCGTTTCAAATGTGATTCATTTGGCAACGACGTGTTACTGTCATTTTCTCAGAACCAATCTGTATGCAGCAAAACGAAGAAATGAAGAAGTAAAAAAAAAAATTGCATGATAGCAGGACAACGTTGTCTGCTATCATTTGTGACACGCTTAATGCATGCGCAAATCCCCGCGAAAAGCTTACTCTTCATTGTATGCCTGTGCAGTGAACAGTGCTGCACTGCGAAAGTCTTCCCCTAAAACTCAAGACGTAAAGATGCAGTTCAAATGCTTGTAACGCATGTTGTATACGTACTTCTAAACATTGCAGAGCGGGTAAAGGGGCCCTCTAACACTATTCAAGCCCCTAACGAATAATTCGTGGGTTGTGTAGACTAAAGTACAGACTAATGCAGCAAGAACGGCCATGGTAACGACACGCAGTCAGAATTTGTTGGACTTAGAAAATTCAAAATAGTACAAGAAAAAAATGACCACATTACACACGCCCATGACATCGAAAAGCTGCCCCAATGAAATAAGTTGGAAGCGCCTACGGAAGGGAAGTTGCCACCCCATTGTTTTTTTTTTTTTTTTTCAAAGTATTGTTGACCTTGCGCCTGAGGCCTGGCTTGCCAGAACCTGAGTGGGAGCTACTGTGTCCAAGCGAGGCATTTGCTGCTGTTTTTTTAAACATTCTGAGTAACTCCCTCCTCTTATTTTGAGAGAGAAACTTGTGGGACTACCAGGACAGCCAAGACTGTTGACCCTTTGTGCATTGTTCAGTGAGCCGTCCCAGGAACAACAATGGTGCACCGCATCCCTTCAGCAACTCGCGCGCCCAAAGAATCGGCTCGCAAACTCTCAAAAGCAAGAAGAGATAAGAAAGAGAGAGGGGTCTTTCGTATGAATATCCCACCCATGCAAGCCAAAAATTCAGTGGTGAAATGGCAGCCAGCGTAGCGTCTCTGTCATGCTTTGTAGTCTGTGGGGTATCGATTTGGCAAGCGAGCGCCATGCCACGCTCTTGAAGTGAATGGACACAGTTGACATGGTCAATACAAACCAAAGAACAAAACGCATTTATTTAACTAATGTACAAGGACAATATCGTCCGCCGAATGATACATCAATCATGATCAACCCGCTAAGACATCCTTATACATAATTTCCCCAAAGCTCCTAAACATGACAAACACAATAACACGACAAACACACAATAACATACACCCAAGGCGGCTTCGCCAACGCGTGACTTACCACGTGGGCCCCCCAGCGTGCAGGCCGCGGTACCACGCGCTGAGGACCCATGCTAGAGACAACCGTTCGCGGCAACCGCCACGCGAAGAAGAGACTCGCTCAACTCTCGCCTGCCACCAAGGCTTGCTTTCCACCAGGGGTCACCGCCAGCGCTACATATGATGATGAGAGGGGTGACCAACGCGAACACAATGCCACCTACCGCCTGGTAGTTGTAACTCGAAATGCGGCTCTTGGGCGAGACACGTGCGCCACGCAGCACAAACAACTTTACAGGGGGTGTCAGCACTCCCACCTCTCCCAACTCTAATTCAAACCATATTCCGGAAAACAAAGAAATCAGCTACAGAAGCTCAAATAAAAAATGACATCACATGTTTATAATGTCTTTGCACCACGACACCGCCGCCGGTTGACACAGCTGCACTGTCTGGCTCGACTTCACCTCAGTACCGGTCCCACAACAGCAACGTTGCCGGCGGTGCGACGAACCGCCGCTAGCGCCAACACGTCTTCCGGTTGCGACCACCACTCACGAGGGCGCCGGACTGCAGGCACTTGTGCAGGTCCCAGGCATCTCCATCGCCCGACCTCCCGACCGCTTTCCTGGCCAGCAGCGCTGACGATGTGCAGAAGACAGCCAGCCACGGATTACAACACTCCCGCTGCATAAATTCCGAAACACTCGACGAAAACAATAAAGCAGGGCCTAGGGAAGGGAGCTTCGTGTTTTTCGCCTACGTGGTACGATGGTCAGCACTGCTAGCTGATACATCGGCAGTGGCCGAGATGCCTATCAAAATAAATAAAACAAAGGTAACTTTTGCTAATTTGTGCATTGCAAGATAAAAAAAAGTGAGGGAAGCAGGGTGGTACACCTCGACGTCACGATCCACCTAGTTGGACCACGTGCGACAGGTGGCTGCACAGTGCCTTAGGCCTAATGAATTGCTCGGCAACAACCGGCATACACCCAGCACCCAGCCTAGGCGCAGAAAAGGCAGCCGCGAGGAGACATCCACTCAGTGAGGTGGCCCTATCGCTCGCCGCGCACAGCAGCTTACCGAGCGATCGGCGTCCACCACCCCGGACAATGTCACGACGCCCTGGCGTCGAGCTGCAACACAAGACAGCAATGTCACCTGGTTCCCTGAGCCCAAAGAAGAAGCTATTTACAGAAAATCGGACCACCCATGAGGCTTCCGTATTTACTTGCTTCTGGCCTAGCCTACAAACCACGTGCTCTAAGCCTTGCTCACCCCAGGATGCAGACCGCATGGCTCTCGTCCTAATTCAACAAAGGTTTTGAAAACTAATAAAAAACTTGCGAGCAGAAAAAAAAAACTCAACCTGTCGACAAGTTCAAACACGTCACAAAACCTATCTCCTCACTCTAAACAAAGCACACCGCCGACGCTAGTAAAGAAGTCCCCCGAGGCTTACTCTACCCCGGCTCAACAAAAGCTTGTACCGAACCACGAAAACTGTCGTTTGATGCTCCAAGAGCTCCGTGTAGGGCAGCCAGTGTGGGGTGTCGAAGAGGCGAGCGCCATGCTCTTGGAGTGAATGGAAACAGCAGACGTGGTCGGTACAAACCAAACAATAACATACGTCTATTTAACTAATTTTAGAATCACGATATCAACCGTTGAATCGATACTAAATCGTTATCAACACGCTAAGTCGTCATTACACAAAATTGCCATACACTCAAACAACATAACACAAGAGCACACAATAGGCGGCGTCGCCAACGCTTCACTCACCACGTGGGCCAACCGCAGGCGGTCGCGGTGCCGTCCACGGCAGACCTACCATGAGAGACAATCGTTCGCGGCAACGACCACGCCCAGAAGAGACTCTCTCAACATTCGCCTGCCACCAAGGCTTGCTTTTCGCCAGGGGTCACCGCCGGCGCTACACCATGATGATGATAGGGGTGACCAACGCGAACACAACGCCACCTACCGCCCGGTAATTGTAACTCGAAATGTAGCTTTTGGGCGAGACACGTGTGCCAAGCAACTTTACAGGGGGTGTCAACACTCCCACAAGTCGCAGTGACCTTTTTTTTTTTGTAGTTGTTGTGGCCGCGTCTGTTCGAAAGTTCGATGAAAAAGCACAGAGAATAAAAATGAAATAGCTCAGTAACCGAAGTTTTGATCCTACACCATGATCGCTTCTATGGCGACAAACACTTATACAATCAAATGGCGACAAGCTTCCGACGTCATTTCTTTCCGAAAAGTTGTGACGAGTGTCACTACGTGGTGCCGCGGTCAGCAGTAGATGTGACTTTATTGCATGATCAAAATACTAAATCGTATGATGTCCACGCTTGGACCAATGCTAAAATTACCTCTAGCTATCGGTTTATGCAAACCACAAATAAAAAACAGGTGCTTCAACAGTGTTAGAGGGCCCCTTTAAAATCAGCCTAGCAGCCCCCGTGCGAATAAGTGGCAGCAATTCAAGCACTGCGTGACACGCGGAGTGCATTGCGGAAGCGGTGCATTTGACCGCCTGCATGTATTCTCACCATGTGTATTCAGTGAAGGCCTGTTTTGTAATTTTGCATATCACCCGAATCATCCCTGCTTCTACTACTGGTAGATGGGTGCATATGAAATCCTTTCAGCACCGCGCTCGTAATGATGTGATCATTCAAACCTCGGTGGCTCAGGAGGCCTAGCTGTGTCGCCATGTTTTGTTGACAGACTTTAGGTTGGCTGACTTAGAGGTAATGCGGGCTGGGGAATCGAAATTGTGCTATTACAGCTAATAAATTATCAGAATACTGTTCAGAGGCCGAGGGAGGGTGCACCTTCGGTTAAAGAAGCACATCTCTCAACGTTGTCACTCATGCAAAGCAGGTCTGTCAGGCTTCCCATGATCCTGGGCACACCATCGCAATGTGTTGCCCTCAGAGCGAAGCCGCCTGCTCACGCTATATGCAGACGTGAATGCAGCTCTACATTTGCATCATCCTCAATCGGTTTCAGTAGGGCATCACTCCATTGCTGTGAAACTCGGTGCCTGCATTTTTTTTTTTCCAGCTCAGCTGCTGGTCAGCTTGGCCAACATGGAAGGGGAGGAGTCCTTTGATGCCAGTATGCTGGGAGATGCCGAAGAAGTGGTCCAAGAGAAGGTGTGCGATGACGAGCTGATTTTGATCAAGAAGTGAGTTTCATTGCATGCATTTGTGCTTTTGGGTGTCAGTTAAATGATATGTGCACTCGCTCATCGGCCCTCTTATGAGGGGGGACGGAGAGTAAAATAGACTGAGAAGGCGATTTTTCAATTTTCATTGCACGATATTCTATCATTAGTGACAACTCCTTTCACGAAGTGGCATGTTTTTATGTGCACTGGAAAGCCTTTAAAAATGGCCCCAAACGTCACTGATCTAGTAGCTGCATTACAGCAACTCAATCTTTAGTTGCCGTTTACTCTTAACACCACTTTTTGCCAGAAAAGGAACATTTTCTTCGTAAGCACTGAAGCTATCGACTGCAAACTTTTGTGACTTCTTTGTGAATAACATGCACCCTTTCTGAAGCAAAAGCTGCCAACATTGTATTTTACAAAAGCTTTTCTTTAAGAAAAAAAAATCTAAAATTGTAGTCGTCATACATTTGAATTTTAAACAAAAGAATGGCAATTTTGGTTTAGGATACCCTTGGCACATTTAACAAAAAGAGCTTTCACCATTTTACATGCAAAATACTTTTCAGCAATGTTCTTAAAATAAAAATAGTAAAACAAGAGAAAGTGGACGAGAGGTTAACTTGCCACCGGCAGGATTGGAACATGTTGTGAAGGGTCATGATTGCATGAGCCTGTGGTAGGGCAGTATTTTAATTAACCATGACTCATAACTCAGGTTCTAGTTTAAGGGGGCAGACTGATCTTAAACATTTTTTGTTTATTTCTTCAGTGATCTTGATCAAACTGCACTGGATTATGCAGTTTTTTCTGCTGATTTTAAATATTTAATTAGTTTTCCTATAATTAATTTTGTTTCTCAAGTAACTCAAGTTCACCTCCTATTGTTTAAGGCCACCATAGAAAAAAAGTGCCTAATTAAGTGATATTTAAGATATGCCAACATGGACGAATGACTATAGATTGAAAGTATGCAAGTTTTTGTTTTTAGGTTTTTCTTTGTTATTTTACAGCACTAACCATTTTCAAAGGCAGTTGTAATTGTGTTAGTTTTAATGAGCAAATAATTAAAAAGGCTTGTGCTCTAAATTATGCTCCCATAATTGCATTCAACACATATACATGTTTTCATTGCAAAAAGAGTTATTGTTGTACCTGCCCTAGCTGCAGAAATATTGAGGCCTCAAAATTGAACAGTCGTAAATTTACTTTTTTGAGAAAAATGAGAAAAACCTAAAACACACAGCATCTTTAAAAAACAACAATCATGGTGCGCAGGTTTTGCAATCCTCATAAAGGTGCTCATAAATTCGTAGCAGAGCTTCTAACACAGGTGCCAGCCAATTATAAAGAAGCCTCGAAGTCGGTCCCCATTCTTTTCGCAGGTTCTGCATGTTAACAGCACCAAAAATGTGGACAGTTAGAATGACATTAAAAAAATTATCACTTCCTGGTGTGTGAAAATTTGCTGAAAGATAGAAAAATACTTGCAGCAACCAAATATGTCAATTTTACAAAATGAGTTTTCTTGTCACTTTTTGGTCCCAAAGACCAGTCTGCCTCCGTAAGAGAGCTTTTTTTTTTCCTCGTTCAAAAGCTTGTCACTTTGCCAGTAGCATTGCACTTTTTGAAATATCCATGGATACTAATTGTGGGAGGTTCAATTGTATGTAGGTATGTGTTAAAGGTCAACAGTAATTTCCTCTGTCCTATTGCATTCTTGGCATTTTTGCCACCAGTGATAACTCAGCTGAGTACCCATGTGTTCTCACCCCAGCGTCTTTTCATGATGTCCTCAGGCCTAAGGTGCAGACAGCTAGTTCCATCATAATACGTGGTGCCAACGACTTCTTCGTGGATGAAGTGGAGCGATCTATCCACGATGCCTTGTGTGTGGTGCGCCGAGTGCTCGAGTCAAAGACTGTGGTTCCTGGAGGGGGGGCCGTGGAAGCTGCACTCTCCATATATTTGGAAAACTTTGCCACTTCATTGGTAAGGATGTCCTGGCTTTGTACAAGCTTGACAATGTTGCATTTGTGCATGAGTCATCAGCAATCACGTAGGGGCGTCACGCATGACCCAGGGGAGGCACTCGCTCGTTTCGCTATGCGCCTTATGTTGACTTGTCTTTCCTCCTGGCCGAGTTCGTGCAGCTGTGAGCAAACATTTTTTTTTTTTTTTTTTTTGCGGATAACACGGTCAGGAACGAATGCTGACGAAGCAGCCAGTTCTGGTGATTTTCATGAGGCAAGTGAGAAGTGGTCTTTTATCGGAATTAGTGTTGCACTGTGGCTCGTAGTGCTGCCCCATTTGGCGTCGCTGATCGTAATGGTAAGACTACGATCGTAATGGTAAGACTACGAAGCGGTGCGCGGGCACGTGGCAGCAACTCGTGGCAAGAAGCACATCTGATCCAAACTTATCTCTTGACTTACGTTTGCTATGGGCCAATAATAACATGCTGCCCGCCAAACATTGGGCACTGGAAGATCCGAAGCAAGTGAGAACAAGTCTCTGTGATGGTGTTTGAGCAAAGGGTGTCTGCTTGCAATCTCCCTAGCGGCAGTGCTTGCCAAAACCCGAGGAGTGGTTCATGACACCATTCAGTTGGCGTGAGAGACCTTTGTAACTTTTTTCTAGCGAATCTGGCATCTTCAGGCTTTTCAGTAGTTCCTCTCTTCAAGTTGTACTTATCAGTTTCTCACGTAACACCTGAGTGAGTCGAGTGGTGGTGATTGTGGACTTACATGTGTCACAATTCATAGAGCACAATTGCCACTGCGACAATACAATGTTGCCCAAATAAGCTTGGTAATTTGTGCGTTGGAACAGATCCCTCTTCTCCTCCTCCTCCTCTGACAGAGCTCCCGTGAACAACTGGCCATAGCGGAGTATGCACGCTCGCTGCTGGTCATTCCAAAGACGCTGGCTGTGAATGCTGCCAAAGATGCGACCGACTTGGTCTCCAAGCTCCGGGCATACCACAACAGCTCCCAGACCAAGCAGGACCATGCACAGCTAAAGTGGTGAGCAGAAATGGACACTGTTACTACCTTACATGTTTTGGCCACTTGAGCATACTGCCCATTATTATGTCTGCAAAGGACCAGCAAAGCTCTGCTTCAAGTTTTTCTGGGGGACTTACCGCGGTATTCATGAACTGACCTTAACTTATCGCGGTAAGGCTACTTACGAAAGGACGAGGAAAGTATAAGAAAAGTACTAGGTGGGTTTCAGAAACCTCCCTTATCCTGTCATAGCGCCCGTAACTTGTCAAGTATAGGCCTTGGGTAAAAGGGTAGGTAAATTTTTGCAACAAAATCACTGCCTTGAGCAGAAATGATTTAGCGTCCCTGCAAGAAACCAACAACAGTGTGCATAGAAGCAGCCAAATGTAATCAACAGGAATGTTTGTTTAGGCACTGGCAGTTTTTGGGGCAATACACGTTTTTCGTCTGGCCACTTTTCTGCAACTCCCGTCGATGCAGTGGGGTGCCCAGGACACTTTTGTTTTTTTGACGTCTTGTATGTTTTTGCTGTTTGGTGGTGGTATCGTGCTCGCTTTGGTGCTTGTTGTTCCTTTTTTCCTTTTTTTTTTTGAAATTTCACTAGCATACCTGCCAAGTTTTAAGATTTTATCGTAAAGTGCTCTATTTTCGGCACATTTTTACGACTATCAAAACAGCAACTGTATATTTACGATTTTTCATGTTTCCTGTCGAAAAACTCAAAAACCAAACGCTGCACCAAACAGTCAACTCGATCAGCTAAATTTAGCATTTTTTCATGAGGCCATGCAGGCAACACTGTACTGGCTTGTATTCGTTTAGAGTCAAAGCCAAAGTACATCGACTTTGCGGATGGCGAAAATGTGCTCGACTTGCTTTGTTACCTTTTGTGCTGTGTGAAGCACGTTGCAGATGTTTTTTTTACGGAGCTGTAGCGTAAGCTTACAAGATGTCTCAGACGTACTTTCAAGTGCTTAATTGCAGCTATTCGACTGACTTTTCATTTATGAAGAGCTCGCGTAAAGGTGAGTGGTACGCATTTTGTAATTGGTGCTGCTGTGACATGAATATTTCGTATGCTGGTCGCCGGGATATTATACTACATATGAGTATGAAGAAACACAAGGACTCGGCAATACTTGTGCACTCTAACGATAAACTTGGAGGGTACTTCAGCAAAGCGGATCTCGATACTACAGTTAAACCTGGATATAATGAAATTGATAAATTCCCGGGAAAATTCGTTACAGAGAGGATTTCGTTATATGCAGGTCGGTACGAAAATTCAGGAAAATAAACACGCAAATTAAACAAAAAGGGGACTGAAGGAAGAGCAAACCAAAACACTTATTTCACAGTAAAAAACTGCATTATTATTGCAATAGCAATTGTGAAGGAAATGGCCTACACAGCTATCAACGAAGTTATAGGTAATTCACGGCACACTCCGTTCTCTGTCGCCACTGATGGGAGCAATGACGCCCGCAACGATGCAAAACTGTATCCAATCATGGTGACATTCTGCGATAGTACTGTTTGCAGTGCCTTGCTCGCGATGCCTGCCCGCGAAGGTGACTCTATAGGACGAAATATCGGTGCGCTTGTTGGGGATACGCTAATGAAGAAAAAGATACCGCTCAAGAACTGCATCAGTATGGCATGTGATAATGCGCCAGTCATGATTTGATTGAAAAACGCAGGGGCAGCTGTGCTAAAAGAAAACCATCAGAACATTAACATTATGGGGTGTTATTGCCATTTGATCAATCTGGCTGCACAGAAAGGCTCAGCATGCCTTCCAGTGAATGTGGATGAGGTGCTAGTTGACATCTTCTACTACCTTGAAAAAAGCTCAAAAAGGAAGCATAAGCTTAGAGTTTTCAGTCTCTCCACAATGTAGAGGCCAACAAAATTTTGAAGCATGTCAGCACCTGAGGGGTCCCTCAAGTGCACTTGCTTCGTGGAGTGCTTATAGCAACTTGGTTAGAGAGATGATGTTGCGTTTTGTGAAACCGTCAGTTATTAAACAAGCTGATGTGCTGAGAGACATTAACTACAAATCGTCTGTCAGACAGAGAAATGATGAAAATATTGTATAGTCAAATCTCATTCATTCGAAGACGCTTGAAGGGTCAGTATACAACCCTGAGGTCCAAAAAATGTTTAAAAAGAGATATATGTGCAGTTTTTCTTTGCGAACATGGTGCTGAAAGAATTTGGAAAATACATTCTATATTAAGGAAGTTACAGGGGTTAGAACATCAATCTAAGATGGTTTCAAATTTTCGTGCGGGCTCGCGCCCTTCTCCCTTCCATGAAGGGGAAGGCGTAGCCCATCGTCGTGACTCCGCCCACTTTGGCTACGTGCCACCACGTCGGCAATTGACTTCATCGGCGAACTCGATCAGTCGCAGCGCACTTCCGCGTGCTGCGAAGCGTGGTTGTTTGTTTACCGTTTGCCGCACCAGCCGTGGGTCAACCGTGTGAGCGTCAGGCGCGAAGTGTGGACCACAAACGATCAGGTCCCCGACGTACGTCGCTGGATGGCCGATTCGCTTCAGCCATGCAGCGCACAGGGCCCCATTGTGAGGCGCCCGGTGCCGATGCTTCTCCGCTGCTCAGTCACTCAATTTGCAGCCGTCGACAGAGCAATGCTTTTTACCTGTGTTGCTCACGTCAAGGGCGAAGTACGTTCGTATGTGCGTACAGGCACTGTAGTTGAGCAAGGAGTATACACATGCAGGCGGCAACTGCGAGGCTGGTTCTTTCACAGCAGTACCAAGAAACAAGGGACAGTTTCGTAGCTGTGGGTGGGAACAGGAACTGACGTTGACTTCACTGCTGTTTTTTTACACCTGATTTAGACCAATCGGCGAGCTGTGTGCTATGTCGCGTCGCCGATCGCAGGGTTGACGTCATTGCGTGTGCAAGGGGGTCGGTCGGTCAGGCGTAGGAAAGATGCGCGGGAATTGTTTTTCGAAACAGGCGCTCTGCGCGGTGTGCAGCGCTGCAATATTCGGAAAACGTTATCGCTGCGGTCTAATCTACAAATTGCCGAGCTTGTATAGGGGGTGTAAAAAAAAAATCGGAGCTTGTTTACTGGACCTTTAATTTTAACTTCCGGTTAATTTGAACTCATGATGAAGTCCCATCAAAGCTATGCGTATTTTAATGGGCAAAACGCCCAATAATTCTAACGGGCAAGCGCTTGCGGTGGTTAATTCGAACATACCGCGCTCCGAAAATGCTCTCAGCACCCCACCCAATTCCGCGGCAGCACCTCCGACACCTCAACACTGCGCGCGAAGGAAAGGAAAAGGAAAGAAAAGGCTACGGTGGAATCTTTGCTCTCTCTGAAACGCCGATCTGCGATGCACGTGTCGTGCTTCTCCCTTTTCCGTCCCTGCCACGTAAAGACCTTTCTCCTTCCAACGCCGCGCGAAGAGAGAGAGAGTAAAAAAAGGAAGCTGTTGTGGGGTTGAATAAATGTGTGGTTGAAGGACAGGAAAAAGGCACTATCTTCTGCAGCCCTTGCCCTTTTACGGGAGCACAGGTCTGCGTCTTCAGTGGAGGTCTCTCACGTGCCGGTGTCACGCTTCTCCCTTTCCCGTCCCTGCCATGTAACCCTTCTCCATTACGCGCTGGCCATGCTGCGGCTGCGTAGTGGAGAGGCTCCGGTACGCAGTCGTCGTCGTCGTCTTTGGAGAGTGTCGGCGCTGGACATTTACGCGCGCAACTTCTCTTGCCAGGAGAATACTGAAGCCGACGTAGAAGTGCTTTGCAAGCTGCGTGCAAAATTGATTGACTCTCTGCAAGGCATTTGTGTGCAGACGCGCATCACCGATCACTTCGAATAAATTACGGATGTCCTGTGATTTCTGAATAAATGTAAGTCTTCTGAAACTTGCCCCTCGTGTGTTAGCTCACTGCACATGCGCCACTGCATGGGGAGCCCTCCATTTTATTAAGTTTCATTCATTCGAACTTCTTTTATTGCGAACAAATTTTCGGGTCTCTTCGAGTTCGAATTATCGAGATTCCACTGTAATTGGAAGTTGGATCAGGCATACCTTGCAAAGCCTAAAGAAAAAGCAAGGGAAGAGCTTTTTAGACATATAAGGAGGTTGTTCGATGGAGCAACAGACTACATTATCTTGGAATTTCCGTTGAAGTGCGAGCTGTTGAAAAGCGTTGAAACACGACCGCCTGGATCGGGAATTTGTGGCGGTGTTCATTCGGCCGTCTAATTCGGACGGAGGAGGTGTAATTGCAAAAGGGGGCGTGGCCTATTCGTCCGACCTATGGCGGCGCACGCCTACTACCCCTCCTTTCCTTTGCTGTCTATGCGGGGTGGTTTGCGGTGCTTGAAGATGTCGCGTTATAGAAACCGCAGACCGCTGGTTAGCTGTACACCTTATTTTTCCTCGCTCCAACCGCCTCAAATAAACAAATAGAATTGATGGTGGCTAGTGCTGTATTCTTTGTTTTTTCTTTAGCCCCTGCTGCTGTCTTGACGTTGGTGACTGAAGCGAACACATCTGTTAGCCAGTTTTCAAAAAAATGTTGGTGCCCCCCAGTGCAGCACATGAGTAAAAAAATATACAGGAGAGTGAACTCACCCGTGTGACTTAAATTTATTATGTTGACTGCTTCCAGAAGAGGGAAACGATCCAAAAGATAGCTAAGCTGCATTGTGGATGTTAGCAGAGATACTTTGAGGTACTGAGGCCTTCAATGCGCAAACTTACCTGCTTTACTCTCAGACATTTTTTGGCAATGAAGAGAAGGCTATGAAAGTGAAGCTTCCTGCAAATGTGCTCATACGCGAAGCAGTCCGGTTTGGCACGCAAACTCTGTGGATAGTGATGGCTGAGCGCAACCAGCATCAATTTGCATACAGGCGATGCTTAGTGTTTGAGGTACATGTAGAAGACTGGTTTTTTTCACGCGTGGAAAAACGCAGTCGCACAAGAACACGCACAAATGAGCACACATGCACACAGACAGACGAGCGTGCTCACAAACATATTTGTGCACACTGACTCACGAAAAAGTGCACACACATTTGCACGCACAAAAGAACACACACAAACTGACGAGCGCACGCACGCTGCAACACATACAATTGTGCCCACAGAGGCAGACGAGCGCACGCTCTCACACACACATGCGCACACGCTCACGCGCGGAAGGACACACACATGAGGCGCGCGTGCACTAGACCCCATACAAAAGTGCGTGCACATACACATACACACAATCGCCTCTCCAATCGCTAGCACTAAGCCTTCCCTTCTCGGCGGAGACCTACACTTTACCGTAAAGAAAGGCCGAAGTACAAACACCATCTTCATTGCATCTACCCCTAATTTCTGTTCGCCGACAAGGCAAGTTTTCCGCTCACACACAGATGCTGACGGTATAATATCTGGGAAACAAGCTCTTTAACGATGTCTCGCTTTAAAATAACATCATTCACCTAAGCCAAAGTACTTCGGTAATGGGGTGACTGATCCCAGGCACCCTATAATTCGCAGGCGACTAGCATTGTCCACGATTTTCACGTTCATAGTTGCCTACCATATAAACCGGACTATAGGTCGAGTGGGAATATAGGTCGACCCCCCAAGTTTAGGTTACCGAAAAAGAAAAAAAAGGAAAACAACCCAAAACTGCCAAACCACATTTATTTGCGAATTGGGCGCACCGCACCCCGATCGTCGGAGCTCCCCTCAACCACCATCGCAACTGCTCCTATTTGTCCGACGAAGCATCATTGTCTTCTGAAGACGAGAGTTTGTCGCTGGCCGCCTCCCACAGTGCATCGTCTTCAGTGCCATCCAGCGAGTTGCTGATGCAACATTTCTTGAAAGAATTTTCCACCATGGAATTTGGTAAGGAGCGCTAGGCGGAAAGCACCCAGCCACAAACAGTCGCGAGTGGAGGCCTCTGTAGGCGGGCCGTCGGTGTCTTGGGGACATCCACTCTTGGTATTTGTTGCGGGACATCCACTCTTGGTATTTCAGCCGCACTTGGTCCTTGAACGGCTTGTTGAGCACAACGTCGAGCGGCTGGAGGGTAGACGTCATACCACCTGGTGTCACGGCGTGGTCCGTTTTCCCGTCGCCGAATGCGCGTTTCACTGCGTCGGTTAAGTGGCCACGAAATGCATTCAACACAAGCGTGCTGCGAAGACCCAGCAGTGCACCTGGCCGACGGTTCCACACCACTCGTATCCATTCGAGCATCATGGCCTCGTCCATGTATCCCTTTTTTGTTGACGTGAACGACAACACCGGGCGGAAACACTTCCTTCGGCATTGTCTTTCATTTGAAAATGACGAAGGGTGGAAGCTTTCTACCATGTGAAGCGAGAGTGCTCGTTGCCAGTGGACAACATCTTCACATCCTTAATGCCGCGCTGCGTGATCGTGGTCCACGAAGGCATGTCAAACCACACGGGGGTCTCATCGGTGTTGCCAATCTGCCCCATAATGTAGTCGTTCTGCTCCAGAAGCCGGTTCACGAAGCGCTGAAGGTTTATGAGCTTGTCTTCGAAATCCTCCTGCAACTTTTGACAGATGGATGTGCACCACCGGAGAGAAAATCTGTTGCGGGCACGGGAGCAGCGCCAACGGCGTCGCATTCACCCGTGTTGTTTTCACCATGCAGGCTTTGCTTGCATTGCTCGTGTCATGGCTGCCCGTGGTATCGTGGTGCTCCGATTGCTCGTACGCACTCCCGCAAAACGTGGTTGGAAACAGCCACTACGCCTGCGTGCAGCTCCTAGGAAGACCTGTCAACGCAACTTTCATCGACCCCGACACGTGGATGGAACTCGACCTTCGGTTCCCAGCCCAATCTTCAGCGACATCATCTTCCCCGGCACACATATACGAGCTGCCCCACCCGGCAGGCTTCAGTGGGCACGGGAGCAGCGCCAACGGCGTCGCATTCACCCGTGTTGTTTTCACCATGCAGGCTTTGCTTGCATTGCTCGTGTCATGGCTGCCCGTGGTATCGTGGTGCTCCGATTGCTCGTACGCACTCCCGCAAAACGTGGTTGGAAACAGCCACTACGCCTGCGTGCAGCTCCTAGGAAGACCTGTCAACGCAACTTTCATCGACCCCGACACGTGGATGGAACTCGACCTTCGGTTCCCAGCCCAATCTTCAGCGACATCATCTTCCCCGGCACACATATACGAGCTGCCCCACCCGGCGCGCTTCAGTGGGCACGGGAGCAGCGCCAACGGCGTCGCATTCACTTGTGTTGTTTTCACCATGCAGGTGTGTAACAAGTATTCATTGCATGCTAGAAAAAATGATGATCCATTCCTATTGCTGTTCCCGTGCCCACGGGTGTTGTGCGAGACCGTTGCTGAGTGTTTTTCTATGGCCTCATTACTGCTATGTTCAGGCGACGTAGAAGAGAATCCCGGGCCTACTACTCGCTCTGAATCATTGTTAGAAGTTGAGTCATTGCCTGATAACCCCGCTGAACAAATGAAAATTGTGTTTCAACTGCTGAAAGATATTCATTTACGCTCATCTCAAAGTTCGAAGAGTCAAGCAGAATTAGTAACAGAAGTAAAAACGATTAGGACCGGCCAAAAAGGAATCGAAACAACAATGACAAATATACAAAGCCGATTAGATCAAATTGAAAGCAAGTTAAAGGATCTCGATGCCTTTAGTGATCGACTATCTACCGCCGAGAAATCTATAGAAGAACTAACCACTGAAAATAACCTTTTGCAGTTGCGTCTAAACGAACTAGAAGACCGGTCTCGCCGTAACAACTTAATATTTCACGGTATCCCTGACGCCAAAGAACCCTGGAAAGAAACTGAGTCGAAGGTAAATACCTTACTAGCTGATGCAGATATGTCTCTCC
Source organism: Rhipicephalus microplus (assembly GCF_043290135.1). Taxonomy (NCBI): domain Eukaryota; kingdom Metazoa; phylum Arthropoda; class Arachnida; order Ixodida; family Ixodidae; genus Rhipicephalus; species Rhipicephalus microplus. The sequence continues at coordinate 5,799,694 of NC_134704.1, read as the reverse complement.
CCAGTAACGCCATCGAACAGGCCCACCGTCTCGGTACATACTCCCCAAACAAGTGTCGCCCTGTCATAGCAAAACTTGCCAGTTTCAAAACAAAAGAGCTTATTCTCTCGAAGCGAAAACATTTCAAAGAAAGTGACATATCTGTATCCGAAGATTATTCACCCTGCACTCGAATTGCTCGTAAAAAGTTAATTGAATTTGGCAAAAACTACCCCGGATCCCCCGATTTTCAACTGCGCTACACTAAATTGCATCTAAACCGCAAAATCTACATTTACAATGCAGCTAGCGATAGCATCGAACAACTTCCGTCAAGTAGCCGAAGCTCTGGTCCTATCAACGACACTTTGCTACAAACGTCACCGTAGGTAAACGCAAGGGGCAGTGGCCGACAGACTACGCCTCGTGTTTCTGTACTTTTTACTAACATAAGAAGCATTCTAAAGAAACACAACTCATTATCAAGCGCAATAGACTCATGTTCTGCCCACATAATCGCATTAACTGAAACTTGGCTTCCTGAACACGTGCATGATTCGGAAATTTTCGTAAATGCGTCACATTTTACAGTCTATCGATGTGACAGAACGGAGCGCCGAGGTGGCGGAGTGTTGCTAGCTGTTTCGCGAGACATTCCTTCATCTCCCATTCATGTGAACAGTAACCTAGAAATATTTTTCTCGTTATTAACGCTCGGTCATCTCAAAGTAATCATAGGTGTGTGCTACCGCCCACCATCTTCGTCCTCTACGTTCGTTAACGAATTGCATGATTCTGTCAATATTATTATCAGTCGATTTCCATCGTATCCATTGTTCCTTCTTGGTGATTTTAACTTCCCAAATATCAAATGGCATACCTCCCCTCCGATTTTATCACCCTCTTCAGCGCTTTCTAAAGATTTCCTAGATTTTTGTTCTGTCTTCTCTTTGTCACAGTTAGTTACCGAACCCACCCGAGTATCATTTACCACGACAAATACTCTTGATTTGATCTTAACCACCCATCCAGACTTTGTTTCTACTATTACCTGTTTACCAGGTATTAGTGACCACTCATTGCTCACCTTTGACTTCACGCTACCCCTCCTAAAAGCACCAGAATGAAAAAAACTATTTGCGATTACAAAAAAGCTAACTTCGATGCTATAAATCGTGAATTATCTGAATTTACCGACGTCTTTCTGACCGATTTTAACAACCGTTCCGTTCAGTCTAACTGGGATATGTTTGCTGCCGAAGTTCATCGCCTCACCGTAAAGCACATACCAACCTACACTATTGCTAGTCACTCACAATCGCCATGGTACAATACCACTATCAAACGCCTGTCTAACAAGAAAAAACGCCTTTATCGTTCAGCTAAGCGCTCGCCAACTAACGAACGATGGGCCGCTTATAATACCGCATCTAGTATTTACGTCAGGGCACTCAAACAAGCTAAAGATAACTTCGTCTCTAATGTATTGCTGTCAATGTTAAAAACAAATGTAAGAAAGTTCTGGCGCGTTATCAATCCCCCAAAAGATAATTACATCTTATTGCAAGACTCATCTGGTGACACAGTTCCCATCAATCAGTGTGCAACAGCCCTCAACAACACATTTGCTGCCCAGTTTACAAAAACATCTGATGTTCCACTTCCTTCCACCTTTTGCTACAATCACCTCCCCATGCCACCAATTCTAGTAGACATTTCTGGTATCGCTTCCCTTATCAACAAATTAGGCAACCATTCTTCCCCTGGTTATGATTCGATTAATAGTAAATTTTTAAGAAATACTGTAGAAATTAGTTCCATCATATTAGCCAAGATATTCCAGCAATGACTCGACACTTCTACTCTCCCATCTGAATGGAAAATCGGGAAAGTAGTTCCTATTCATAAATCTGGTAGTAAAAGTTCCCCCGCTAATTATCGTCCCATTTCCCTTACCAGTACGTGCTGTAAGCTATTAGAGCACGTCATATTCACAAACCTTGTAAATTTTCTTGAAAGTAATTCCTTCTTCACGTCATCTCAGCACGGCTTTCGTAAATCGTACTCCTGTGACACACAACTGGTATCATTTACTAACAGATTACACCGCATTTTGGACAACTCATCACAAGCTGATTGCATCTTTTTAGATTTTTCCAAAGCATTTGATAAGGTATGTCATAAACTTTTACTTCACAAACTAAGCCAACTGAAACTTGATCATAACGTGTTTAAATGGATTGAATGTTTTCTCACAAATCGCTCACAATTTGTTTACGCTAACGGGTATAATTGTTGTTTTACTGAAGTACACTCCGGCGTTCCTCAGGGATCGGTAATTGGGCCTCTCTTATTTCTAATTTATATTAATGACCTCCCCTGCTACATTAAATCCAGAATTCATTTATTTGCTGATGATTGCGTTATTTTTCGTGAGGTAAATAACATAACCGATTCGTGTACTCTTCAATCTGACCTTAACACTGTTGATAATTGGTGCCGTACATGGTTAATGGAATTGAACATAAACAAATGTAAAGTCATGCGCGTGTCCCGCAGTGTTTGCAGTCAATTTACTTACTACTTAAACGACATACCTCTTGAATCTACTAACTCGTACAAGTACTTAGGCGTCCACATAACATCCAATCTCTCTTGGGCAATGCACGTCGAACAAATAATCAACAAAGCTAACCGTACGCTTGGGTACCTACGCCGTAACTTTTCCAAAGCTCCATCTTCATTGAAATTAGCCCTGTACAAAACATTAATACGACCTAAACTAGAATATGCTTCTTCGATTTGGGATCCCAGCCACATTAATTTAAATACATCGCTTGAGCAAGTTCAGAATAATTCCACACGCTTCATATTATCGAACTACAATCGCACTGCCAGTATATCTGCAATGAAAAATAATCTGTCCCTGCCTACCCTGTCACTTCGAAGAAAAGTTTCCCGCCTATCAACTTTTCATAAGTTGTATCACCACCCCATCTTGCGCGACGAACTTATTTTGCAACCCCAGTATTTTTCCAACCGTGTCGATCACCGTCACAAGGTTGGAATTATCACTTATCGTACTAACACAGCTGCGCAGTCGTTCCTGCCTCGTTCTTCTCGCGAGTGGAACCACCTTCCTCCTGATATTGTTGCTATTAACGACAACCATCTTTTTCGTGATACCGTAGCTAACATTGTATACGCAGGACCTATTTAATGTATTTTTGTTTGTACGCTGACTTTTGCTTATATTCGTACTAACGCTGTATTTTCCCTCCCCACCATGTACCATGTGTTATTCAATGTAATCCACTCCCCTCTGTAATGCCATTTGGCCCTGAGGGTACTATAAATAAATAAATAAATAAATAAATCAACGCACCCAAGAGTTCGGTGCACGAAACTCTTCTCTCGTGAGCCCAGCTTCTCGAGCGAGTTCCACGACTTTCTTGCAAATGGTATCGACGGTCACTGGCAGCGAGAGCGCACGAACTTCCCGCTCAAAGTTTCCTAGCTTATCCTCCAGCTGCGGATGAACGGCATTTCGTCCACGAAACGACATTTTTCGAGGATTGCACATCTCCAGTTTCTCTTTCTGCGCCCTCCAATAGCGCACGCTTTTTTCCGATACACCAAAGCGGCGCTGAGCAGCCATATTCTCGTTCGCTTCTGCGAAGTCAACAACATCTAGTTTAAACGCAGCTGAGTACTGCCTCCTTGCACCGCTAGACATATTCAGTGAACGAAAAAAAAAAGGCCAATAAAAATGCAGCGCAATGTCAAGCGGAGAACAAACTGGGAACAGATCGGAAGCAAATCAAGAACACAAAGAAAACAGACGGAGAAGAAAAAAGAACTGCGATTGGATTTGGATGCGGATGTGGCCGCGTCCGGCTTCACAAGCCGGACGCGGCCACATCCGCATGCGAGCCACATGTTGCCAGACAGTGTCGCACGTTCGGCTAGACAATGCTATAAAGACGAGGGACGACTTTAGCTTAGTACTTCATAGAAAATATCTCTACTTATATTGCGGTTTATACGGTACATGCGGCTTGCGCTTAGATTAGAAAGTCACATTCGCAACACTGTCGTATTGTGGGAGCTTAGAAATTATGAATGTCGTGCATACAAGAAAATTTCACCCATCATCATGCAGTGAAAACGACTGTAGCATTACCAGTACAGTCGAATCTCATTATTTCGAACACGCTTAATTCGAACTTCCGGTTAATTCGAACTCAAGATGAGGTCCCATGAAAGCTATGTGTATTCCAATGGGCGAAAACACCCGGTGATTCAAGCGCCCAAGCTCTTCCGATGGTTAATTCGAACATACCGCGCTCCGAAAATACTCTCAGCTCCCCGCCCAATCCCGCCGCGGCAACTGCGACACTTCAACACTGCCCGCTAAGGAAATGAAAAGGAAAGAAAAGGCTGCGGTGGAATGTTTGCTCTCTCTCAAAAGCCAATCTGCGACGCGCCTGTGTCGCGCTTCTCCTTTTTCCGTCCCTGCTACGTAAAGACCCTCCTCCTTCCAATGCAGCGTACGAAGAGAGAGAGGAAAAGAAAAAGAAAGCCGTCGCTGGATTGAATGATTGCGTGATAGAAGGAAAGGAAAAAGGCACTATCTTCTGCAGCCCTTGCCCCTTGCGGGTGCATGGCTCTGCGCCTTAAGGGGGCGGTCTCTCCTGCGCCAGTGCCGCGCTTTCCCTTCCCTGCCTTGTAACCCTTCTCCTTTCAACGACGTGCGCGAAGAAATAAAAAAAAAAAAGCTGCCATGGAGTGTTGGTTTTCTCTGAAATACCGACCTGCTTTTCTTCGCGTGCAGATGCTCCTCCTATCTCGTCACGTGCTGGCCATGCTGCGGCTGCGTAGCGGAGAGCGGGAGGCTCTGCTACGCAGCAGTCATTGTTGTCGTCGTCTTTAGAAAGTGTCGGCGATGGACATTTTCGCGTGCAACTTCTCTTGCCAGAAGAATGCTGAAGCCGAAGTAGAAATGCTTTGCAAGCTGCGTGCGAAATTGATTGACTCGCTGGAAGGCAAACGTGTGTAGGCGCGCATCACCGATTACTTCAATTAATGGCTGATTTCCTGTGATTTGTGAATAAATGCAAGTCTTTTTAAACTTCCCCCTCGTGCGTTAGCTCAATGCACATGCGCCACTGCATCGAAAGCCCTCCGTTTATTTAGCTTTCATTAATTCGAACAATTTTTCGGGCCCCTTCGAGTTCGAATTAAGGAGATTCGACTGTACTACATTTTAGTTTTCCAGCTATGTGATGCTGTGACAGAGCTGGACTGGGTAACATAGCTATATATGCAGGGTCGACAGCGGCAAAATGCATTCCTTGTAGAAGAAGGCTGCCTAAATCGACTTGCACCGATTTAAGCGGCAGTGGGAGAAACGATCGCTACAACAAAGAATAAAAAGCGTGGCACATCACATAGTCGGTCGGCTTAAGGGAGGACCCTGTACTTGAGACGAAATGCCAGATATTTTCATTTATTTGTAAAAAACTTGCAGTGTGATTGAGTTCTTGATGCTGATTATAAAAATGTAAATACTGTTTCTCTAAACTAATTAGTTTCCTATTGTTTGCCAGTATGATGGCACAATAAATTTGTATTGCAGAGCTACTATTGGCACATGCCTGTCTACTAATGAACATAAGCCACACAACAGTAGGAGTGCTTTTTGGTTTGATAATTTTAGCAAAGTCTGTCGCACCTTGAGTTTCAGTGCTGTAGACACAACCACTTTATGCTCCCATTTCTGGCAAAAATAAAATTTTTAAAGATTTTAATAAAGAAATTCACACCAACCAATGTGTAAACTATAGATACAGCTACATCTTACAACAAAAATGACAGTCCTAGCTGCTCTGAAGGCAGAGATATCTCTTAGACAAGTTTGCAACTGCAGCAAAATTTGAATCCTGAGAAATCATGCTAAAACATAAGTTCACTTTAGGCAGACAGTAGCATGGAAGAACTGTTTATTTACAATGATTTGCAAATTCAGCTTTCTCAGTAGGCACCAGGCATGTTGTCCTTCTGTTTTGCATCACCTAAATGACTTTTTTTCAATGCCCACTGCATGTTTTCCGCAGAGGCACACTTGGAAGCTGATGCGGTCGCCTTGGGCTCGTCTGCCAACTAGGCCGCTTATCAGTTCAGTAACGCCTATGTGCGATGAATGTGCGTGCGTTATCCGCAATCCGTTGTATAATAAAGCGACGTTTTTCGGCTTGTCCAGATTGAGTTATTGATGTTGCATTTGCTCATAATTTCAAGGCTGCAAGAGCAGCGAGATGTTAGTTTTTTTTTTACGTAAGATTGCCACATTTTTTAGTGGAGGCCGCGGCTTAATATGTTTATCATTGCGGATGCGTCGTTACAAGCACTCTATTTGTTGCCAGTAACCTCCATTGCGCAAGCGGTGAGCACGTTCGTGTGTAACTGCCGTGTCGCTACGCGCCGAATGAAACAGCCGGAGAAACACCGCCACGCGCGCCTAATCTAGGTGGTCGTGGTTGAAGTAGCAATGCTTAATTCAATCGAAGATGCCAAGTTTTCTGATATCAAATACTTGGTCAACCCCTTCCAAGTGCTCGTACCACTTCAAGAGCGGCAAGATATGGATTCTGCTCTGGACGACGTTCAGGCACAGTTCACGCTCCTTCACTTGGAAGCACTACCCACTGAAATAACTAAGGGACAGGGGATCGATGAGCAATGGCGAGCAGTTTCCGCTTTACGAGGAGTGGATAATTGCTTGAAGTATGCTAAACTTCCGAAACTCACGTTGTGGATCCTAACACTCCCGCATAGTAACGTGGCGTGTGAACGAATCTTCAGTAAAGTCAAAAGGGCACATACCCAGGTTACGGTTACGGCCTCCACGTTACAAAAAAACTGTGGAGCAGTTGCTTATTGCAAGATGCGCCCAGTCTAACTTGGGAAAGTGCCATGAACAGGTCTTCGAGATCGATTTTCTGAGAAAGGCCAAGGCTGCAACGGCCTCTATGCTAGCCCACGCCACCACTTCTGGGACTTGGAAACGTTTCCTGCCTCTTGCAAAAACGGCATTTCAGTATTTTCATACCCAGCTTTAGTATTTTTCGTCATCTTCTGCAGTACTTTGAAACTGTGGGGTTGGCAGGTCTGCACTAGACTTATTTGATGGTTCGAGCAGTTCTACAGCATTTCTTTTAAGAACTTGCGTTTATTGTGGAACGGTGCACTGAAGTGAATTTCATTGACGAAGTGGCTACGTCCTGACGTATTTTGTCAGCAAGTACCAAGACTGATGCTGTGTGTTGTCAGAGAAAAATGAAAAATAAGGAAGCAGCTACAGCTGACACAATGCATCTGCGAACGGCCAACCAAACAACCAGAAAAGTGTTTGTGCCACCTTGAGAAGTTTGGCCGGTACAAGAAAAAGCATTTTTGCAGCCAAAGCAGGTATCTGCCGGGCTGTATACTCTTGACACAGGCGGCTATGAGCCAGTGACAAGGCCGTCGCTCTCAAGTTGAAACGTGCCAATTTCATAAAAGCGCAGTGTGATGAACAACTGCATGGGACGAGGCACAGCGAACCTATGACCATGGATATTCTCCTGTATAAACAGAACAGCGAGCACATTCTTCACGGCACTGTTTGTGAAGCGGGGGCGGCACAAAAGCTCCTGCTTGTCGTATAGGTCTTAACCTAGTTTCGGCGATGGTTGAGGAATCGCTGCAGCGGTGACATGTACGCTGTGCTGTTGAATATTTCCTTTTTGTGGTCCACATAATAAACAGAATACGCAAAGTTGTCGTCCCACACCATGTTGTTTAGGAAGCCTTAAGGTAGGTCATGGGCTACCTTAACCGAGCCTTACTTAAGTATGAGGAAAGTTCTGTAGTAAGTATGAGGTAGGTTCTTGAAATGCATTAAGGACGGACTTATGGCTAAGGTTCACTTGAGTCATAAAGATAAGGTCAAGTTAGGTTTGTGAATCCGTACGGGGGTTAAATGTTATTGCAGTGCAGTTTCATCTAACTCAAAATAGCAGTGCTGTGCAAATATTCAAAACTTCCAAGTTTTCTTTTTTCAAAACAGCCTTTTATTTTGTTCAAGCTTGTGAGAAAGTTATTCAAGCTCTTCAAACGGCAAAATTTTGGTGGTGCAAATTGAATTCAATTAATAAACCTCAAGTGTGAATCATATAAATAATTTTCAAACATTTCTCACATTTTTATAACACCGCATTTACTCGCGCAATGAACGCACTTTTTACTCGAAAAATCGGAGTGAAGTTGGGGTGATTTTATTATGCGAGGCAAATTTTATGATAACTTCTTCGGTATGAGCAAATAAAATGCGTAAATGCAAAAAAAAGTTAGGTCCATTAGGAACGCACTGCAAGTGTTCAAGGGGGGCGGGTGTGCGTTGTTATGAACTTTGAGGATGTGATCGCTGGCACACGCACTATTTAAGGCTGGTGTACCCTTCTGCCTTGTTCTCTCAACGTGAACAGACTGTGCGAAAAGGGCTTTGCTTTCTAGAGTGCCAATGAGTTCCGATCACAAGGCGGCCACCACACCATCGTCGTGCCATTTCGGAGGTCCATTAGTACGTGCCGTTCGTGCTGTACAAATAGAATCACACTAGTCTAGAGCAGCGGAGTGCGTGCATGTCAACACTGATGTTGGCCGCGGCTTCCACCTCACATAAGCTACAAGCTATCATTGATGCTAACATTACAGCCCAATGGTCTAACACGCAGTTTGACAGTGTTTGGTAGCATTACGCCGTCTCTTTAAATATTTCTGAATCGACGTTCAAGAGATGTTTTGGGTGTCTCTAGTCACCCAAGTCGCGAATATTGAACACTGCACCAGCAGCAAGTTTTTGCGAGTGCATGGGCCATGGAAATAGCAACCCTCCCGTTAGCACTTCATAATTACGTCAAGCCTTATTATTTCGTATAACACAATTGATTGGTATCGATTCATTGCTAAGAGCGTAAGTGAAACTAACAAATTGTATCTTTTATATTTCGATATTGCCAATATCGGGTAACTCAAAAGAACGCTGGCTAAAGGGACAAAGATTGCCCCGCCGCGGTGGTCTAGTGGCTAAGGTACTCGGCTGCTGACCCGCAGGTCGCGGGTTCGAATCCCGGCTGCGGCGGCTGCATTTCCGATGGAGGCGGAAATGTTGTAGGCCCGTGTACTCAGATTTGGGTGCACGTTAAAGAACCCCAGGTGGTCGAAATTTCCGGAGCCCTCCACTACGGCGTCTCTCGTAATCATCAGTGGTTTTGGGACGTTAAACCCCACATATCAATCAATCAATCAATCAAAGGGACAAAGATTACTCTAGTTGCCGAAGCTTTCGTTCTGTCAGTTATCTAAACGCGAAGCAGAGGTTAGTAGCGCGGAAAATTTACAAGCAGTCTAATTATGCCTCGAAACAGCACGCGCCAGCTATCTTCAAGCGAAGCTGCAGTTTCCACCCCTCCCTTTAAAACGAAACAATAAATGCGATGCCGTGATATTCAATATTTTTTAAAACCGTCAGCCATTGACGGTGTAAAAAGACTTATTGAGACTGGTTGAGTAGAACCAGAGATATTGTTGTTCCAATGTGACACCATCGGAAATGCCACCTTGGGAAAGCAGGTAAAAACAATTTATTTACACACTCTCCCTCCAAAGAAAAAGTATCTCAAAATGATCCAGGGGAGTAATCGGGATGCATTTTGTCATGCTGCCTTTTATTCACTGCCTTAGTAAGGCCAAGTGATGCTGCCCTTTTTCTAGCAGAATTTGTGCTACGCCGCAGGTCCTTTTCTCTTGCCCTGTTGGACCCTGTGGGTATTATGTTTACATTCAATACTGCTAGCACGGCCGTAGCAGCGTGCTCATTACCAGCATTAAAACGCAGCACAGCCTCCGCTACAGCTGCCTGTACTGCAATCAACGACCAGTCCTGGTCTTTTGCCAGTAGGCTCCAGATTACCGAGTGGAAAGACTCATTTGAGTTCTGGGTCTTTCCCCTGAGGCATCATTGCAGCAGTCTCCTCTCCGACAATCACTAGTAAACCGGCAAGAGAGCTGCAGCCACATCACTAGGCAAATTATATTTGTGCTTGGGCTCTGGCTTCCCTTTAGCCTTTGCTGCATTGTGGCGGCACCAAGATTGCTCACCAGTTGGGCGCAGTTGGTGGTTCGGGCAACTGTCGCTAGAGGTGACGTGATGAAACGTTGCCATCACTGCCCGGCTCATGGCTTCAACATCACCTACGTGCGGTTTTAGCGCTCGACCATAGTAGACAGCCAGCCTGTCGATCAGTTCGGCAGTCAATCTCCCCTTGCCACCAAGGCTTCGTTTGCCTTCCCCCTTGTGTTGTTGCACTAGATTACGTAGTGCAGTACCCATGCGTTTCTTGACGTGGTTTACGCAATCCATCTTCTCCACTTTAATGTAGCCATAAATTTTCGCTTTTTTTATGGCGTTGTATGTGCGGCTGTCACCATCGCACAGCACCGTACTGGAACGAAGGTCATGCCGCTGAAGTGATTGTTCAAACAAAACGTTGCGGGCTTCTACCTCCATTTGGCCAGACTTGCATCTTGAATTCTGGCACTGGTGGCTTGACTTCCAGATATCATAGCCCTCACTGCCTGGCTTAGGGCCGTTCTCACAACCCAAACAAAAGTTGGACATCACATGGTAGTCAATCACGTATCCAGTAGACTGTTCGACAACCGTTCCAACACCAATGTGAGAGGAATGCCCCCTTGTCAACCGAGTGCCGTCATAGTACACGGCAATGTTCTTTTTGTGCCCAAAACACATTTCCTCGTATAACTCCTTTACTTCACTCGTGCACCGAGTCAACGATCGCGGCAGCTCGGGTTGCAGCCGTTTCTAAGGTTTGTTTCAAGGGCCATTGAAACGGCTTATTGTGCAGCCCCAGCCGCGAGAGTCCCATCGCCGCGAAAATATCATTCATAGCTGTCTGGCCGTTCCCACTGCAGAGCATCACACGCGTGGATAAAATGTTTACTGCAAATTCATTGCAGGACTTATCACCATTGACTCGGCGAGAGTTTCATGATGTCGTGACTTCACCACAACAGTCGCAGTTCAAGATCATTTTTTTAGCGAGGCCATAGTCGCGGTCACCCGTGACTAATTTTGCGCACCCGCCACATACTCTGCAGCGTAGGGAAGCAGCGAGCAGCTCATTCAGGACCTCCATGTCAATCATCACTTACGGAGCTGCAGGGTCCGCGGCGAAGTCCAATGAAGCGTCACTTGCACCGGTGGAAACTGTAGTCTTTCGCGCTGTTGCCGGTGTCGACTCAAGTCTATGAAGAATGTCCTGCTCACGAGCACTTACTTGCGCTATTTCGCTGCTCGCACACTGCTAGAGCCGGCGCGAAGAATGCCTTCGTTCTTGGGCGGATCGCTGTCAGCTGCATCGCTGCAATTGCTTACTGATCGCTTGTACAGTAAAAGCTCGTTAATTCGAACTTCGCGGGGATGCCCAATGAGTTCGAATTAAACCGAATTCGAACTAACGAAATTCACTGAAAAAACAGCAAGAATTGAGATCGGTTTGTTTGAAGATGAGACAAAATATTTATTTGCGAAAGTAATCTGTGATAACTTTCTGCTTCCTTTCTTTGAAAGTGATTGCCATCGCTTTGTTTTCCAATGCGCGAACGTGGCGGAAGGCATCCTCTTCATCTTCCTCGAAGCTGAAGAAGAGGCGCGCGACACGCATAGCCTCCATTACCTCCGAAGCTGTCGGACGCGTCGGCGCCTCATCCTCCTCGTCCTCACCCACGTCGACGACGAGTGCTTCCTCGCCAGTCACCTGGGCGATGATATCGTCGTCGGTGATAGTGCCACAGACCACTGCACTGCGATCTGCATCGACGTAGTCGCCGAAGTTCACGTCCCCCAGCGCATCCCGCAGTCCGGCAGGAATGACGTCGGCCTCACGCTCATCGAGCTCGCCCGCTGTGCCCTCAATGGCCACACAAAAGCCACTGTGGCGGAAGCAATTGGCAACAGTTGTTGCCGTGACCTGATCCCAGGCCCGCACCAACATATGCATGGCCGAGAGCAGCGTCACGTCGTAGCCTTTTGTACCGGCGGCGCACAACACCAAACGCTCCAACATGTGGCGCCTGTAAAAGCATTTCAAGTTCTTAATGACCCCTTGGTCCATTGGTTGCAAGGCTGCCGTTGTGTTCGGCGGCAGAAACGAGAGCTTGATCGCCTTCAAGTCCACATCAACCACGTGCGCTGAGCAGTTATCGACTACCAAGAGCACGCTTCTGTGAGCTAATTCAAACTTGCGGTCAAGCTTTATCAGCCACTGTTTGAATATTTCCCGCGTCATCCATGCCTTGCTGTTGGCTGTATACTCTGCCGGTAGTGTGCGGATGTTCTTGAAGCAACGAGGCTTCAGGGCCTTCCCTATGATCAGCAGCGGTAGTTTTTCTGTACCATCCATGTTTGCTGCGACCAAGACAGTAACGCGCTCTTTGCTTCTCTTCCCGCCAGCACAGGTGTCGCCTTTGTACGTCAACGTTTTACTTGGCAGCAGCTTATAAAATAATGCCGTTTCATCGGCATTAAATATATCGCGGGGCGAGTACTCTTGAAGCAGTTCTTGCAAAGCACCGCTTTGCCACTTTGCGCATGTCTCGCTGTTGACTTCTTTGCCTTCACCAGACACAGTGCGGAACACAATCTCGTGTCTCTCTCGGAAACGATGAAGCCAGCCCTCCGAAGCTTTAAAATCATCTATGTTGAGGCGAAGCGCGAAGTTTGCTGCTTTCGCCATAACGATAGGGCCGCTCAGTGGGATGTTTTGGCTCCTCGTTTCCTTGATCCACGTGAGCACTGCGCGCTCCAATTCGGGGTGCTTCGCTGAGCGAAGCCTCTTGCGACTGCCGGTGAACGCATCAGTTGCGTAGGCCTCCTCAATCGCTCTCTTATTCTTGATATATGTTGAAAGAGTGCTTTTTGGGATTCCATGCTTCCTTGCGATTTCAAGCTTGCTTGTTTTCCCACAGTCCACTTCACAAAGGATTTCTACCTTTTCCTTGAGCGTTTTGGCGCTCTGTCCTCTTCCGCGAGAAGTCATGTACACTAAGTGCGGTATGCTAGGTCCAGCAGTCGAAGGCAACACCGTCACAAAACCCACGGCACTGAACAACTTCGTAGCGTTGACGCACACGAGGCCTAGCGACTGAATGTGTGGCACACAAAGCACACGGGGAGGCGTCCAACACGACCACCACACGATGCGAAGAGCGCGCGCAGTCGCCCACAGAACACCCACGCGTAGCCTGTCGCAGTCGTGCAATGACGCCACGTGGCCACGTATCCAGGCACTAGATTGGATTGGATTGATTTGCGCTCAGCCCTTGCGCCATCTATCGTAGAGCCGTAAAAGCTTGCGGCGGAAGCATAAAAATACTACCACGCAGCGGCGCGCAGTTCGAATTATCAATAGAGGAGCCGATGCGCGCATGAACTAACGAGTTGGTTAACTCATAGACGCCTATACATTGTGGCCGGACCATGACCATCAGTTCGAGTTAACCCGAAAGTTCGAATTAATGAGGTGCGAATTAACGAGCTTTCACTGTAGAGCCTCGTGATGGCATGCACGCATCTTATGGGTCGCTATCACCTGCGCTGACGATATCGGATGCCCCGACACCGCGAGTCGCCTGCTCGTCGATTGTAGTGCCTTTGTAGAGCGAACCGGTATCACCTCCATCGCCGTTATCGGGCACCGAAGCAACGACGGCCGCTTGCTGATCGGTCGTGGCAACCCGTGATATCGTGCTGTTAGCACGTTTTTTTTTTTTTTATTTTGGCTCTCCTTTGGCCGAACTGATACACCGAATGATGCTTTTTCGGTCCTCCAGGCATGTTCGTCGTATCACCACAATCAAAGTAAAAATGGCACCTCGAATAGCCAGGTTTACAAACCTAACGCTCTAAGCCAATCAGACGGCGCCATTCTAGCCATGTGATCCCAAGTGGCCATTGATGTTTTACTACGTATTTTTTCTTTCTTTTTTATTTCAAGAGGTGGCAAGCTCAGTGTTGCTCGACCGAGCGAAAAAAAAAAAAAACCCAAATGCGAGAGCTTTTCAGCGATACCAGAGTCCTTCAATGCTTTTCTGGTCACGAAACTCCGCCCGAAGGTTGATATAGGGACAAAATCTGTCGCTAGAGGCGCCACCCGTCGTATGGGGGCCACAAGCCGCCGCCACTGCTGGGCTTGTATGCGCACTGCGGCGGACGTTTCGACGCGATTATGTGCGTGCCGTTCTTCCTGTTACCTTTTTTTAAACGTCTATGAATGCATCAATGCCACCAGATAAATAAGTTGAAACGGGATCCAGTGTAGACGACGAATGAGAGCTGTTTACTTTGGAACGCACGCGTAGTTTACTTGGAAGGCGGGCCCACCTTATAAACAGCAGCGCATTAAAAGTTTTCTCACACCGCGCGATAACGCATTGTGTCAATAATTGTCTCATAGCCCAATTATATGCATACTTACGATGCCTCGAAGCGGTACTTGCGAGCTATAGCTCGCAAGTGTTGAAAGACGATGCTTATGCTCCGTGCTCTTGATGCGAGCAGCTACTGCTTGATCTGCTCGACAACATGTTTGTATTTGCGCCCGGCCAAAGGGCGATTATGTTTATGCGGTAGGTGAGCTTTTTATTCTGGTAGGGCCGCTAATAGGGGGAGGAAGGTTACGAAATGAAACACGACTGGGTAGTACAGGAGCAATCACATTGTTTTATATCCGGCTCGCCTCTCGTGCGCTACTACCCAAGTATTCAATTGAACTGAATGGTTGAGCCAGAAGTTTTATTCCAGACCTTTCAATTGAGTTTATACCCAAATGCGCCGTTGTTTTGGACACACGTTTGTGAGCGCCAATCGTTTTTTTGACGCGGGGACTTTCGATGCCGAGGGCTTTCGCGACCGCTCTAAACGTGCCCAACATTTGATTGATCACTTCTTTCCACGCAGTTTACACGGGACACCCGCCGCTTGACGTTTCCTTGTGTTTACTGTTTAGGGCATTATTATTTACCGGCCGACAACCCATGATTTCTCCGGAAACGGAAGTACAGCAGCCTAATCTGGAAGTTCCTTTTGATGCCAGTGCTAGCCACTTGGCCGCCTCTGGCACTACCGAGGTACCTCATCACACATTCGTTTTTATTTTTTGGGTGGGAGGGGGGGAAGGGCGGTTATGATTCAAGGCATGCAATAAATCTTAAATTTGGTGCTAATGATACGCCGCCTAGTAGTCAGGTGTGCACTTATGAATGGGAGATTAACATATGGTGCATGTAATGGGGAGAAAGTTGGAAAACATTTATTTACACAAAATACACTGAGAACAACACTTTGGAGAAGAAAAGCACTAGAAAGTATTGCAGCTGTTTAGAGCAATGTTTCACAATCTGTGACTCTACTGTACAATGTGTATTTCGTTTCATTAACAGCTGCACTCTGCCTTAGCTCACTGCCTAAAATAAACTGTATTTGAATATACACTATTTACACTATATGCAGATAAATATGAATAGTACGAAAATATTACAGTGTAATGTATACAAGATATACAACACTATATACAAATGGGAAGGCGTGCTCACATACACAGCCATTATGCTTAACACTGTGGCTTCCACCCACCACTTGCAGGGCATGAACTGCGCACAGTTGCCGGCGAGGCTTTGTTTTTTTCTCGAGTGAAGAAATGTAATCTACATCTCAAAAAAAAGTGTACAACGTCAGCTGTTGTCCCTAAAAAGTGCAACAGACAACCTTCACTTGCTGACGCTGTGCGGCTGTCGAGCAAAATGCCCTCAACAATCCTCGCGTACACGTCACCGCATGCAACGTTTTGCACAGTGTACGTCTCTACATGTTCTTCAACAATTTTCAGGAGAGCAAGAAGATGGCTGCTAGGTACTTTCAATTAGCCCCTCGATTTTGTTTGTAGCTTTGTCAGGTACGCCGGGAGCCCGTCAAAAATTCTTGGAACGGCGGTCGTGCGAAGCCTCGGTCTCTCTCGCTGAAGCGACACGACCACCCCGCTCACGATGTGCTCGTCGGTTCTCACAACGTCGCTAGCATCAAAATGCTTTTCGCACACCCGAACGTTCTTACTTTTGAAGCTGAAACCGCCAGCTTCCAACCGCGGTATAGCTCGCTTCCATTTCTCTCGGAGTTCGGCGCTACTTGGGAAACAGAAGAGCGACGCCTTTTCTTTGTTGCTTCGGTATCCGGAGCTGCAACCTGTCACACAGCACGTCTTAGGCATTGTTCATTCGAATTTTCATGCCGTCCACCTTGAGCACGGTGCACTGGCAGATGAAGTTCGCGTTTCGCTGATGCAGAAACCGCGAGCTGCCACCACACAACGCCGTCGGGATGCCGCCGCGGCCAGTGCGTTCCGCCGGGCGCAGGGGGGCGATGGCCCCCCTAGGACGGCTTGCGCCGCGTAGCGGCCGCTCTTGGCACCATATCAAGCTCTCCCATAGAGTGACGGAGAAGTTTCGTGACCAGAACGGTATTAAGGGACTGTGGCGATACCAAAATGGCCGCGTTCGAACGGGCCGTCTAAGAGTTACAGGCAGCCGAAATAAGCACGGTTTGTCCTCAATTTAAAGGGCTGGGGGCGTGCCAACGCATCTTTAAGGTGGTAGGCCACTCAAAAACAAAATTTTTTTTAAGGGCAGGCAGCGTTGAAATAACTTTTTCCTCCAAACAAGCATGTCTTATTTAAGTAACTAATGGGTGGCTTTATTCAGTAAAGCTTTGACATTTGTGTAACTAATGGCTGGAGCTATGCAGTGAACTAGAATAAATATTATGCAGTGAATATCAAGGAAGTAATGCTAAAAAAAAAACGAAAAAATGGGGAAAAGGAGCCAATTTAGACAACCTGTTGGAGAATTCAGCTGTGATCTGAAAAATATTCGATGGATTTCTTTTATTCTAGTTCACTGCACAGATATATATGTTGTAAATCATTGTGCAAAATTTCAGTTCAAAGTATACGCTGAGAAATACATTATGAAGGTTTGCATCGCAACATTTGGAGCAAATTATTTTCAGAAATACGTAAACGAAGATTTCCGAGCTTGTAAAAGGGGTCACAATCTTCGCATGCAGGCCTAAAATGCACCAGATTCATAGCTGGGCCCTTCTGCGAAAGCATTATTGTCTCCTTTTGTTCAGATGGCTGCTCGTCTTTTCCTCCTGGCCTGTTTTGTCCCATCCGCTGACTTGCATTTAGTATTCTGCATGCGCAGGTGATACCTGGCGATGCACGCTTTCGTTGTGTGGTACCCTGGTTCTATGCCAGCTTGCCTCAGGATATCTAGGGTGCTTACACTGCCATTATTAAAGTGTGCCACAGCATCATGCAAGGCAAACATTACTGTAGGCAAGCTTACGTAGACCTCTTTCGGTGCCCACTACCATATTAGACCATTGAAACACTCATTAGCATTTTGAGTCTTTCCATGAAGGCACTTCATTAGAAGTTCATCAGAGCAAAGATCGCTGAGGACAGTTTTAACTTTGTTGAGCACATCATTTGGAAGTCCTCCTTTGTGTACATATTTCCCTTGGCCGAGTGCTTCGACCCTTTGATATCCGTACCAGCTTTTCGGTCCAAGTGGACACAGGCCATGTCTCGGCTGCTTGTCGGTAGATCTGCAATGAAGAAAACTGGCAAGGGTAGCCTTTTTCATTGCAGAAATATTGCCCACATTAGCCCTTATGGCGATGCCATAGTAGTTTTGCAGGCGGTCAATGAGGGCATCAGTGAGCTTTCCCTTACCACCGAGTCCACGGACTGTCTTCTTCAGTTTTCTGAGGCAGCAGCCAACACGCTTCTGGACATGCCCAATACATTCCAGTTTCTGCACACTGTCCTTTCCATACATGTCTTTGACAGCGGCATAGCTCTTGGAATCACCATCGCCGTAGTACTGCAGGTACTTCAAATCTCTTTTGCCTTTCGACCTTTCAAATATTTGGTATAGACCGACTGTCTCCATACTGCCAGCACTTCCTTCATGGTTTGCTTGACAGGAAGTGTGGTTGGCCTTCCATTCCTGGTACGAAGCACTATCTTGCCTCAACTTGCTTTTGGCTTTACAAGACTTACACGAACTAGAAAGGGCATCAACATCAATAACCTTTCCTGTGTCAACATAAATCACAGACACACAACCGTTCAAAGATGAATGGCCACACTTCTGCCACGTGCCATCACCTGAAACACCACACTCGGCACTCCCCACAACACGACGAACTTCCACAGCAGCATCAGTCATCGACTTCGACACCACTTCTCCTGCCGCTGCAGAAAGCCGAGATGACAATTTGTCGTAGGCAGAGTGACGTGGAGGAGCAGGCGTGTTCATCACTTTGGAAAAAGTTTTCCCACCAGCGTGCCCTTTTCCTAACTGGTGCATCGCGTAAACCAGACGTAAATTGTTCTCATTGGCACAACCCACCTTTCTCGTCGTATGAAATGGGCGCTTGAACCCACAGACGGTACACATGACCGCACAAGCCGAGCATATCCCTTGGTGAGCGCGTTCCTCGAGCTTCAGTGTTGTGTTCATGCATTCAGAACATGCCAGCGATGAAAACACTGAAGAAAGAATACCAATGTCCATTATCCTGTTCCCTTGGAGCGCAGAATTCTCTAGTGGAGCTTGGTACGCTTTGTTTATGTCCCCAAGCTTCTTCGCGGTCGCCGAATTATTGGCGTCTGTGTCAGTAGGCAGCCTCGTCGTCGTGTAGCGATTTCTAGCAGACTGGCGCTTCCTTGTCTTCTATGTTCTGCACTTCTCCATGCTGGTCGTAATGTGGTCCAGGTGGCCTAAGGATACAGCCCTAGTAGCGTTGACACGTGGAACAAATGCAGAACGAAGCCTGACGTAGCCTGATCAAGGCAAACAACAAAAATTCCGATGAGCATCGTGCGTCCCCCTTGTGGCTATTGTTAGAGATTAACGAAGACTTTTAAACACAAAGTTGTATTTAATGACATCATCTTATATAACAGTCACAATAAAATGCATAAAGTATTTTGAATAGCATTAATACAGACGAAACAACACTTGCTTTTGAAAGCAATTTTTCGAAACCGAAACCACAGTTGGAAATGTGGTTTCGGTTTTGCTATAGGAGCATGAAGTATAGAAAACTTGCTGTAACTCGCAAACTAATGACGCTAGGGGGATAATTTTTGTTGCAACATATATGTGAATGTTTGGGCGTGCAAGAAAAACAAAACCCTAAAAATTTATTTCGCAAAAAAAAAAAGACTTTTCAAGGTGGCTTACCACCTTAATTTACTGTTACACAGTTAATACGCGGTATTTTGCAACTAAAATTTGCAGACAGCTACCCGATGGTAGAAGGAATACAAAAATGACACTTTGGAAAATTCGATTTTTTACCATATTTTTGGGTCCCTAGAGCAGTGTCTCCCCTTAAGCCCTCAGAGGTGAGCCGTGCCATGGCGGCAAACAAAGTAAGCTGCGGGTCACTGGGCTACTTTGTGCCAACATGACTGGTTCTGACAAGCTGTCTCTTTTCATAATTGGCAAAGGTACATCCCCCCGCTGCTTTAAGGGGAAGAGGCAGTTCCCAGTCAAGTACACGGTCAATCGCAAAGCCTGGATGACCAGGGAGATTTTTGCAAAATGGCTTTTGGAATGGGACGAGAAGCTGGCAAAAGCGAATCGCAAAGTGTGCCTTGTTTTAGATAATTGCACCACCCAGCACAACGCTGCCGCAATCCATAACATTGAGCTGCTGTTCCTCCCTGCAACTGCACAGCAAAATTACAGCCGCTTGACCAAGGCCTGGTTATGTTGCTGAAGGCAGGTTACCGCAAGCGCAGAGTTGACAGGCTTCTGCTCAACATGAGGTTGAAGCGGGACACCAATGTTGACTTGTACAACGACCACGATCGCATTTTGCTTTCGACATGCTTCATTTGTCGCAGCACCTGACGCCAGCGATGAGCCATCATTAGACGAGTCCGCTGCGCCAGACGGTTTTGCCACATCGGACAAAGTCTCGGCGCCATGAACGGTTCTTAATGAAGCCGGTGTCCTGCTTGACAGTGAGTCATTCTGCGACTATGTGAGTGCGGACTCGGAAGGTGTGGCAACGGAACAGCTCCCCGATGACGACATTGTGTGCGCTGTCAGCGATCTGGATGAGACCAGTGTTGATGACTCCGTCGACAAACGAGAGACCGCCGTGTGGGCGACCAACGTGTCGGCAACGTCGAAGGCATTAGATGCAATGGACGTACTGCGCCGCTACTTCGACGCTCACAAGAACGGAGAAGACTGCTTGAACATTGCGGCCACAGCTGAGTGAGCCATCACTCGCATTAGGAAGATTCACCAGCGTTCGATTACGGATTTTTTGCAGCTAAGTCTGTTTGAAGTGCGATAAAGTAAGTGCGTGACATTCCCTTTTTATTTGCGAAATGCGGTTATTTTGTTGTGTACCACCGCGAGGCAAGATGCTATTACGCCTGTTATTTGTTTTGGGTAAGTACAGCACATAATATTTGCAGTAAATACCCCCTGTGGCTATAACGAAATATTGGTTATAACGAGCAAATCGCGACAGCCCTCCAATTTCTTTATAACGAGGTTTAACTGTAATATTATTTGGACATGTGTTTCTCAGGGTGTCCAGCGGTAACATATTCTGCTTAAAGGCCAATTGCGGCGAGTTTTCTACTATGTCAAGGTAGTGGTGTTTTTATGTTCGGAAACACTCTTGTCACGAGCCCAACAGCTGAAATGCTCAGGAAATTTGAAAATGATATTTAATAATGCTATTGCGGTTATAAGCAAAAATGTGCAATACCGAAACCGAAACCCAACCTAGCGCCCTGTTTGCGTATGACGTACTGTTTGGTAATAACAGGAGGCCGTATATAGGTCCCGCCGGCGCAGAGTATAAAAATTGTGAAATCCAGACCAGCCAGGTTCTGGCCAAACACCACAGGGGAAAGAAGAAAGCTTTCCAGTGCTATACAAATGCCAAGCACCGCTGCCGTCGCCTTGTGGCCAGCACATTAAACGCTGTAGTGGCCAAAGTAGTGATGCCATCGGCTGCATCACTTGTTTACATGCCGAACTTGACGTCACAAAGACAGTGTCGCCAATAATTCTGGCAAGTGAGGTGAGCTTTTCGAGCCAATCTTTAATATTCATTTGCAGACAATCAGTGCATCTCTCAAGCCTGTAATTTATCATAAATGACGGAAATCTGCAAAGGAATGTACCCAGCGATCTTCATTGAGATCTATTTATCGATTCATTTATCGAACGAAAATAGCAACGACAACTGATATATCAAACTCCATGTGCCTCAAAAGTGCCTCGGCAAGTTGGCTTTCCCTCGCGGTGGCGGCAAAAACTGCCGGCGCTACCCTAGAAAAAGTTGGTTAGACCCGGTTGTGCATGGGCGAACACCCCCTTGCAAGAAATGATCCTGGCCCGCTCGCAGGGCTGACAGGCGATCAGAGGCTGTCAGGCTTTCTCTGAGGCGCAGAGGCAGTAGAAGTGAGTGCGATTTTTTTGTTGTTGTTGTTTATACTTGTGTACCTGCAGCTGCCTGTTTTCCTTGAGTCCTTATTCAGCGTGGTCTGTGCTGGTGGTGTTGCCTATTGGTGCTCTGTGAGCGGTATTGGCGCACTGTCATCATGGCTTGCACAAAGAGGCAGAATTTGCCGTTCGCCGCTAAACTCGAAAGCGTAAATACTGTATTTACTCGTGTAATCCTCGCACTCACATAATTCTCGCACCCCCCACATCGCCCAAGAAAAATACGATTTTTTTTTCCTCGAGTAATTATTGCACCCCAAAAACTGCCACAATAATGTGGTCTGCTCGTTCCAGCTACTGATGATGATAGCAGGCGCCATCTCTTAAGCATCAAGCGTACTATTGTGCGGATATTCAATCCAATTCAAGCCAAGCCAAGCTGAAGTGGCCAGTGCGCATTGCGGCGTGTTTTGTATGTTGTGTTGGTAATCTTGGCACGTTATGGGGCGATAATGAAGCCACACGGCTGCTTCAAGTTGCAAGTGATAGATCATGCACAAAACGGCAACAGGGCCGCCGGTAGGCCCTTTGGAGCCTACGAGTTTCGTGTTCGCTACTGGTGACGGCAGCTGAAAGCCACCAAGACGCGTTGGGCCTGCCGTGTGCCTAAAACTGGGATTGATGGTAAACTTTATTTCTTCAGAAGGAAACTGCGGACGATTCTGTTAAATAGGCATCAGCCCAATACTGACGTCCTACGCTTACCTTTTGAGGGCTCCTGTTAAGCGCCGACCGCTACCGCTACGCCCGCAACGCCCACAAGTTTCGGATATGGTATTCTAATTCTCGACTATTTGCTTCCACTTTTTGTGTCTAAAATAAATCTTGCTTTGTGTTGAACCTCTGCTTTTATTGTTGAGGTAAGTTCTACTTAGTACTTCTTAAAGCTTGCTGTTAGTTGCTGGCGTGAGAATCCCAATTCGCGGTCACTTCGTTTTATTTTTCGCCCTGTACGTTTTTGTGGAAAGTTTTTTCTGCATAATTCTCGCACCTCCAACTTTGCATCATTTTTCCGCTGCGAGGATTATGCGAGTAAATAGTGTATGGTCGAGCGCAGTGAAAAGAAGTCCGACATCGCCGCCGCCTACGAAATTCCAGGGAGCACCTTGAGTACTATCCTGAAGAACAAAGCAGACATCAGGGCCAAGTCGGACAAAAGGCCAGGTGCCCGTGGCACCCGACGTGTGCGCACTGCAGTGTACGAAGATGTTGAAGCGACAGTTTACAAGTGGTTTGTGAACGTTTGGTCGCGAAACGTCCCTTTGTCCGGCCCTATGATCGAGCAGAAAGCCAAGGACATTGCTTTCCTTCTTGGCAGGAATAATTTCCAAGGCGGTTCAGGCTGGCTTCAGCGGTTCAAAGAACAGCACGACATCGTTGGCAAAGCTGTTACAGGTGAAAACAGAGCGGTGGACCTGGACAGCGTAGACAAATGTCTCGAGGAAAACTGGCGAGATATCGCAGCAAGATATCCAGCCCAAGATATCTTTAATGTGGATGAAACCGCTCTATTTCGGCAGATGTTGCCAAACAAGACACTTGCATGTCGTGGCGACAAAAATTGTGGCGGCATGGTAAACAAAGATTGTGTGTCCGTGCTGTTGGCAGCTAATTTAGATGGATCGAAAAAGCTTCGACCTCTGGTTATCTGGAAAAGCACGGCACCGCGGTGTTTTCGAAATGCGCTTCGAACTCAAAAGCGTGGATGACCGGGGAGCTTTTTGGCAGGTGGCTATCATTGTGAAATGATGATTTGGTAGGCGAAAATCAAGGTGTGCCTGCTCGTGGACAATAGTTTATTGCACCAGTGTAGTACGACCTTCAGCAACATCGAACTGCGTTTTTTGCCCACGGACACTACGGCTGTACTGCAACCACTGGATCAAGGCATTATACGCGCAATGAAAGCCGGCTATCGGAAGCGCCTGGTGGAGAGGCTGCTGCAGAACCTTCATGTCGGCAGGGAGCTGAAGATCGACCTGCTTGGAGCTATTCCTATATTGAGTAGATCATGGGCAGATGTCACGAAGGAGACCATCCAGAACTGCTTTAGGCATGCTAGCTTCCCCATGCCTGGTGATGACACCGAAAATTCTGACAGCACTGAAAACACCGCAGGTGTTTCTGCCGAAGTTTGGAACGAGCTGGCAGAGTTCTTGGGTGCTATCGACAAATCGACATTCGTGTTCGTCGGTACGGACTGTGAACCATGATGTTGCCATCATGGGTCAGCTGCAATATGAGGACTACATTGCAGACGTCGTGCCGACCACGAGCCAAAGCGACAGCTATAAGGAAATCGACAATGGCCCATTGCCTACATCCTTTGAAGTGATTAGTGCACTTGCGTTTGTCCAGTGCTATTGCTTGAATGTGGAAGGTTGCGGCCTCAGCTGCTGCGACTCGTCGACAACGTGGAGGTGTGCGTGCTGTCACATGCTGCGAAGTCGTTGACACATAAAAAAAAATCCGGGACTATTTTGTTCCACAGCAGGGCACACAAGTAAGCCACCATATTAATAAAGTACTTTTATTTATTGCTATGTGCCTTTGTGTCAAATCCTATATTGAATTATGCCATATATAAAACGAATAAACGTTTTTTGGCGAGTTCGATATACGCGGGTTCGACTGTATCACTATTTGCTCAGCATCACTCTTTCTCAGAGCTGTCTCTGTATTCAGAAGATTTGTGTGGCAGAGTAAACTCGCCCTAGAAAAAACGTGTCAGTAAGCTGCACCTGTAGAAGACAATGTATTTTTTGGTACCTTCTACTTAGATATAGAAAGGCCAAGAAATGTGAAAGCTTGGCCGAGATGCAAATTTTTTCGTTTGTCCAGCTGAGCAATCTGGACATAGGCAAGATTCTTGTATGTGTCATTGTGTGTGAAAATCAATGTTACAGGAGAATGCACCTCCATAGCCCCGCCGCGGTGGTCTAGTGGCTAAGGTACTCGGCTGCTGACCCGCAGGGCGGGGGTTCGAATCCCGGCTGCGGCGGCTGCATTTCCGATGGAGGCGGAAACGGTGTAGGCCCGTGTGCTCAGATTTGGGTGCACGTTAAAGAACCCCAGGTGGTCTAAATTTCCGGAGCCCTCCACTACGGCGTCTCTCATAATCATATAGGGGTTTTGGGACGTTAAACCCCACATATCAATCAGAATGCACCTCCATATGTTGCGCCACTATAGCAGTGTCTCAAGAGTGTTTGATAATTCGTTTGCATCTGTATAAGTATTGCCAGTCCAGCTTTTGAAAAATGGATTTGGGCTTCCTTTTTCGCTGATTCACTTGTTGCATTTTTGGGGGGGGGGGGGGGGGGTGCTAGTTTGCATTTTTCCTGCAAATGTAGTTATTTTATTCATCATCACGTTCACCAATGGAGGTTTTCCGTTCAGTCATAGCATGTTTATCGATGGCTTTGAGTAGTCGAGTGTTCAGTCACACTACACACATTGGTGGAATCAACCAGCAATTTATCATGTACTGGCAAATATGCCTTCAATCGAATGACTAGCCTGTATACAATTTTGAAAAGTAACTTGTGTGCTTTCATTCTAAGTTGTGCATATTTTTGCTTTAGATAAATAATTTTAAAGCTCCCCTTTGTGGCATTTTTTAATCATAATTAAGAATATTTCCAATAATGGGCAACAATCATCTCTAATGCAGCACTTGTTTCTACAGGGTTGGCTTGGACCTGTACGAGGGAACAGTGCGTGACAACCAGAAGGCTGGCGTGCTTGAGCCAACCGTGTCCAAAATCAAGTCTCTCAAGTTTGCTACTGAAGCAGCCATCACCATCTTGCGAATTGATGATCTCATCAAGCTCGAGCCCAGCCCATCAAGTCATGACGATAGGGATGAGTGCATGTGAGCTATTTCCCTTGACATAAGGCAGCACTTATCGGGCCATTCGTTGCTCTACCAGCAGAGATGTATTAATAAAAAGTTTCTTTTCCTCACACGTGTCAAGTGGGCTTTGTCTGCACAACTTGCAAGCACACATAGCGGCAAACAATCTTTGAGAAAATCAAGGGCTAGATTCTCTTTAGTGTGTGAAAATACAAAACATGAGCACCTCTCCTGGCGTTTCTCATTTTTCCCCCGCGACATCAGCTGCACTGCACGGCTGCCTTGTTCTCCATCGTGCTGCCCGTTCTTCCTTGTCTTGCATTGAGCAGGATTTCTTTTTGTGTGTTTCAGACTATGGAGATGACAGTGTGTAGCCTACAAGCACGAAACCTTGATAGGACTTGGTGCTGAAATTGTACACGTGTGTTTTGAGGGTTGGACTTTTTTGCCAGAATGCAGTTCAAGAATGTGTACTTTCTTATTGCTGAAGTAAATTCTTCAAATGATCTCATTTAAAAAAAAAACTTGGGAAATTTTTTTGCGTGACCGGGAAGCGGCAAAACATTGCACACATCTCCCCATGAAGGGAACCCCAAGTAGTAAGCGATAAGTTCTGTAAAGAGGTACTCTTTATTCTTCGCCCTGAACAAGACTCCTTGTCGCTTCCGGGTTTGCTTGCCGACGCTGCCATGCCGCGGCTGCGCAAGCTAGCCCTCACCGCCCCTGGGTCTCGCTTCAGAGATCCGTGTCTTCAGAGATCCGCTTCAGAGATCCGTGTCTCGCTTCAGCTTCGCGACCTCTCGAATCCGGGTCTTACTGGTGCGGCTGCCGCTTTGTGAGCCCTCGCCTCCGCCGGGCTCATGCCTTCGTTCGTACTACTATGCTGTGTGAGAGAGAGGGGTAAGCGCTTTATTATAGAGGAACTGTATATGCTTTGCATATACAGCAACTCTGTGGTCCCTCTATTTTTCAAAGGTAGCGAAAGCCATTGTACAAAAAGGAAAGGAAAAATTTTCTTCCCTCCCGCTACGTTTCTGCGCTTTTATGCTGCCCCATTGGACTAGGCCCGGCATGTGACCAAATATCCCCAATGAGCAAAATCCTTAGTCATTGCAATTTAGTCATCGTTGTGCAAAAAATTACTGCAACGTTTCAGAAAAATATTTTTATAAGTGCTCAGTCTTCCTGGTCAGTCCTGGCACGGCCTATAGGTTTTGGAAATTCATTTACCACAAGTCGTTAGAAACTTACTCTCAGAAAGTCGAGCTGTATTTTAGGGTTAATTTACCAAATTAGAGGATATGATAAAAATAGAGACATGGCAAGCAAGTAGTGCCAATCGCTGAGTGAATTAACTTGGCAATATTCTGCGAAAGGGCCCATATGCAAACTGTAATTTTAGATGTAATTTGTTCTCTAACCCTTTCATTACTTTTTCTCTTGGAAGTATATATGCTTATTTAAAGCAAGTTTTCATTCCTTGTGTTGCTGGTTTTTTTTATACTTTCTCAGTCTTTTTGTTACTTGTTTTCTGTATTCAATAATAGTTATTATAGTATAGTTGCTCTGTGGCTTCTCTCTGATGCACTTTATTATTTTGTTGTACTTTTAGGTACATATTCCACTTGTAAACAGGAATCTATCCAGAACAAGGAGACCACGCATTTTCCGCCACCGATTGGATTTTTGTTTACGCCAGAAGCAAAATGTTGTAATACGACGTAATTGGGCCGTATTTCGTTAGCTAATTGCGGGTGGTGCAATAGCTTTAGATGTGTCGTCATAACTTGGCTGTATTTCGTTTGCCTAATTGCAGATGATATAACAGTTATGGATGTGTGATAACGAAAATGACAAATAGTTATTTTTATGTGGGACGCTTCATTACTGAGGGAAGGACTTATCCGCTGTTCTCACCCAGTTGGTGACGAACGCAGGAAGGTCTGCTTGCAAGCTTAACGTTAGCCAACTAACAAATAAAAATGTTCGAGCTATTCTGCGAATAAAAGAGAGACACACCAACATAACCTCTCATAAACTGAGCACACTGGAAGAGTCTCCAATTAAAGAGCAATGTGCACAAGGCGGACGTGATGAAACCAAATTCACAGTTCAGCACAGTTAAGGTCCAAGCAATGAATACGATACGAAGCAAGGCTAGAACCACAAGAAATGTAGTGAGCACGGGCTGCAGGGCATCTCCCATCCATAGCAGCACGTTTTTCCTGTGTCTGGGAACGTATGCGAGCCCGCCTTGCTTCAGTGCGACCAGCATTGCAGATAGAGCTGTTTCGCAGGTGTTTGTACAACACGGTGTGGCATCACAAAGGATCAACTACATCCAGCGTTTTCCCTGGCGTTTCTTTCCTTGGCATCTATCGAGGTCAATGAAAACGGTAGCGAAAAGTACACTTCCAATGTTTTCATCGGACACTGGGCGCCGACGCCGGAAGCAGCTGGACGGTGGGAGAAGCTTGCTTGCTTGCTTGTTCTTTAATATGTGGCTCCCACGCACCACGGGGGTTTGGCCAGAGAACACATATACCACTTGGCCATGAAAGGAAAATTTAATTATTGTCTATGAAGAAGTTAAACATTCGTGAACAAAAAAAGGAATGCTTCTTATAAGTCCAGTGACAGTAAGCCAGTGGTGTGTGGTGTATATATTGTAACATCGCTCCTCGTGTATAGAGAAGGTTTATCGAGATCTGAGCAACAGGGTTCTTGCCAAGCGTGTCGGTTGGGCTTAATGTTGAGCCTCTTGCCTTGCTGGCATGGCCAAGAACCGGGCAGCGGGATCTTTTAGTTAGTTAGTTAGTTAGTTAGTTAGTTATGCATTTGAAATCATTACATGGAATTGCAGTATAAAGCAAAAACAAATAAAAATGTATGAAAATGCTACACGAGCTAGCGGCCAGGCATTCGGATAGTCTCGTAGCCGAAAATATTAACAATAGGCTAGCAACGTAACATTTTTGTTATCATTATCTGTGCACACACAGCAGAACAAACCTCCCTGTGGCAATAACCTAATGTAATCTCTCCACAAGATAAAATTACTGCCATGTTTATTTTTAAACCTAGCTTCTCAATTGGGTCGATCACCTATCTTTTTCTTTGATGAGAATATCTATGACAGAATAAAAAGAAATTTTATTTTTATTTTATTTATTTAGTACATACTGCGAACCATAGATGTTTCAAGTAGGAAGGGCACATCACATAAAAAAACAAGAATAACATGCGCCATACCTAATGCAATTCACTCTACTTAATTCACAATGAATGGGGATCACTTAATTTGCTCCAATCAGACACTGTCCGTGGAAAGAAAGAATACATAAAGACATCAGTTCTCGGCAAGTATGGGGTAAGCAAATTGGGATGGTGATGTCGGACCTGCCTATTTGATAGGAAAGATACGGTGATGGATCAATGGCGAGTTTATTGTTAAGTAGCAAGAAAACGAAATCAAGCCGTTGTTTGAGTCTGCGCAAAGCAAGTGGCTGAGTGCCATTTACAGTCATTAGTGCAGAGGGTGAATCAGACGGTAAGTATTTGTTATATATAAAACGAGCTGCTTTCCTTTGAACCCGCTCAATTTTATCAATATTAAACTTATTGTAAGGATCCCATACTGTGCTGGCGTATTCTTATTTAGGCCTTACAAAATAAAAATAACTAAGAAGCTTTACATTTGGAGGGCAATTTGTGCAGTTTATGTCTTAAAAAGCCGAGTTTTCGGAGGGCAGCTGAACATACGTTGTCTATGTGGACATTCCAAGATAAATTGTTAGTCATGGTCAAGCCCAAATATTAATAGCTATTGACCTCTCTCAGGGTTGACGGCCCTAGTTGGTAGATATAGTCTAGCGGATTTTTTTTACGTGTCAGACGCATACAGACACTTTTGTCTACGTTGAGGGTTATTCCCCATTCATTACACCACTGATCTATATAGGAAAGATTTGTGTTTAGTTCGTTTTGATCATGAACAGAGTAAATATCACGAAATAAAACAATCATCGGCAAATAATCTAATTTGTGCTGTAGGTGTTATGACATTGACAATATCGATGATATAAATGAGAAAAAGCAATGGCCTCAGTGCACTTCCCTGGGGCACATCTGATGAGACATGAAGAGATGGTGAACGGTGGTCATTAGTGGCAACAAACTGTGACCAGTTAGTAAGATATTCAGCAATCCAGTTTCAAGAATATCTGGAAGGCCAATCCGCTTAAGTTTTTGAATCAGTTTATCGTGAAGTACTCTGTCAAATGCTTTACTGAAATCTAAAAAAATTATGTCAGTTTGCTTATTGTTATCAAGATTTAGTGCAAATGAGTGGATTACTGTAACCAATTGCGTTACTGTTGAATATCCCTTTCTGAACTCGTGTTGAAATTGTGTCAAAATAGAATGTTGGTCTGAAAAATTTACTATTTGGGTTGCAATTATATGTTCAATTAATTTACAGCAGGATGACGTTAGAGATATAAGACGGTAATTTTGAGGAGAAAGACTGTCCCCTTTTTTGAATACGGGACTAATGCGAGCGGCCTTCCAGTCACCTGGTAGCTTTGATGACAACAATGAAACAAAAAATTTTATACAGGAATATTACGACATGTTCAGCATACCTTTTTAGAAACATATTTGGCAGATCATCTGGTCTACACGATGTCTTAGACTTAAGGTTTAAGAGCATCGCGAATACGCCAGAGTAAGACACAAAAGATGCTTCAGATGGATCGAACACTTTACCGCTTGGTACGTATGTACTAGAACCAGAAAACACACTTCGAAAATACGTATTAAAATGCTCAGCCACCGCTTTCTGGTCCGTAACAATCACGCCCTCAATTGCTATTTCGGTAACGGGTTTCTTTTTGTCGGCAATATAATTCCGGAATTTACTTGGGTCATTTTTTATAAAATTGGGCAGCAGTATCATAAAGTAGCGATCTTTGGAGGAGCGTACAGCCCATGCAAGGCTGACCTTGAGGGTTGAAAGAGTACTAGTCTGCGCTTGCTTTTTTCGTAATGGCTTTATTTTTCGCTTTAAATGAATAATATCGCACGTAATCCAAGGAGTTTGTTTGTGAACCTTCTGACGTTTATTTGGAATAATGTTGTCTATGCAATGGTGACACATTTCTTTAAATCGGTTCCACAGTGTTCTGACATCTTCAGCATCAAATACAGCAAAACACGATTCCATGTAGTCTATCACAGATACGTCATCTGCTCGTGAGTAATCTTTAGAACAACGAACCGATGATTTTTTATCGCTCGGGCATCTGGTAAAGGGAACGGATACACTAACCAAGTTGTGATCGGACAGGCCCTGTTCCACGGAAACAGTGTGCTGCTCTAGTTCATGGCTAATAAATACCAAATCAAGAATGGAACTACAGGACGCATGCACACGGGTTGGCTCTTTCACAACTTGCATCAGCTAATGAGTAAGCATGACGTGGAACAAAGCCTCCGTCTCTTTTTTGTTCAAGGGCGCCGTCGTAAAGCGATCCCAGTCAACAGAAGGAAGGTTAAAATCACCAGCTAATGAAATTTTCTGGTTGCGAAACTGGGACATATGTTAACGTTATTTTGCCATGCATTCAAACGTAGCCTCGGGCGGTCTGTATACGGCATATAAAATTAAGCTATGGCTCCAACAAGACAGTCTGATGCATACACACTCTAGTTCATCGACACTTGAGATAATTGTAGCCGGTATTGTGTCTTTCACGAGGGCGGCTATCCCACCACCCCTTTTAGCTCTGTCTTTCCTAAAAACTTTATACGAGGGTGGAAATACGTCATCGTCAGCTATTCCAGGGCGCAACCAAATTATCTATTATTTCTATATCTTGCAAAAGAGACATAACGGAGATGCCGAGAGTCCAGCTTTATGTAACTAATAAATAAGGAGCAGAATTATGCATCTTAATCTGGTGATTGTAATTTCTAACTGCCGAGATACGCACCACTGTTTATTCCAGCAAAATCTTAGATGTACGATGTCTCTGACTTTATCCAATGATAATTTGTCTGTTTCCTTGTGCAAACAAGCATTTCTATATCTGAGTGCTGTTATATAAGCGAAATCGAATAAAATAGCTAAGGGTCCGCTTAAAGATGCTTTGGCTAATGAGTCTGCCATCTTATTCGGATAAATCTCGCTGTCGCCAGGTACCCATAGCAAGTGGAATTTTCTCAGGTTTGCTGGTTGTAAACTACTTATCATGGTCATTAATGTCAATTTTTTTGCTACAGAGAGTACAGTACATACTGGGAGAGAATCAGTAAGCAAATAATTCAGCAATGAATATAGGCATATAATCTGGTAATCAAACTGAAAAAGACCAGTCGAAGAAAGTACAGAAGATGGCTACTTCAGCCTTTTCATTTAATACCAATGCATCCGTTGCAATCATTTCGTTTATGGACAGATGAGTCCAGTAGTCTTGTAACTGATTATTTAAATATCGAAGGTGCATTTGTTTCGCATTAGAGGGAAAAATATCAAATTCTATTTCAAGTTTTGTATTAGGCATACTTGTTGATGTCATCTGATAGATATTTGTATTCAGAGGTTTTAACAGCGCTTGAACAAACTTAATCTGAGGGGAGTGTAGTCTTGATCATTGTGTTCCAAAGAGTGAACTTGGTTCTTGAATAAGAACGTAAGACGCTTGTCTCACAGGTGAATTGTATAATTTAAAGAAAGTTTGAACTATAAGTATTTTAAACAGAGTTAACAAAGGTGGAAGTAGCACTTCCGCATACAGAACATTATTTGCAACAAACTTAAGGAGTCCAAGACACAAGCGCAAAGCTTCTCTTTCTAAGAGTATTAACTGTTTCATCTTATATGCCATACTGCCAGAAAATAATACGCACTTGAATTCCATAATAGGCCGCTCATACATCTTGTAAATCATTATGAATAAACTCCTTTGCAGTCCTGTTTTTCTGTTTCCAAATTTTCGTAACTACCCCAAGGCACGTGTCGCTTTATAGCCAACTTCGCCTATGTGGCTTCTCCAATTTAACGTTCTATCATATACGATGCTTAGGTATTTCAGAGAATCGACCTGGGGAATGAGCTCGTTACGATACATCAGAGAAGTGTTGAGAATATCCTTGAAATAGAACGGCAGAAGTGCACTTTTTTTAACGTTCAAAGACATATGGATATTGTCAAGCCATGCTTGCAGCATGTTCTTGTAATTCTGTAATGCTTGATACAATAAGTGCAGATCACTGTTCGTTGCAAAGAAAGCAATATCATCTGCATACACAAAATTTGAATATCCTGATGAGTTGGAATGGAACTTAGTAATATATTGGATAAAACAGGTGATAACACTGCGTCCTGAGATACACCTCGTGTCTGCTTATATCCTTTAGAAGAGCATCCACCCAAGAAGCAATAAAATTCTCTGTCTTTTACAAACTCTGTAATCCATGGTGTTACATATTTTGAAAAGCAATAGTCTTGCATCTGCTGGATTAGAATAGAATACTCGACTTTATTGTGCGCTTTAGCAAAGTCTAGAGTCACTGGCGCAAAGTATTCGCGTCGACGCTGAGCCAACTGTATGTGACTTTCCAAATCCACATGTACATACCAAATGGAGTATCCCGATTTAAAGTCAATTTGACCGGGCTTTAATATTCCATGTTAACTGATATATTCATTATACGGGCATTCAAGACTTTCTCTTTTTCAAGACCAGGTTAGACGTTAATGAAATAGGCCGTATGTTATCCAGAGTAAACATTCCCTGTTTTTTTTAGTATCGGAATTATTTTGGAAAGCTTCCAATCGGACGTAATCCAAGAATTTGTCAGTGAATAATTAACTATATTACGGATTTCATGTGGGGATATTTTGTATAGCACTTTTGTCATTGTAGAGGTCACCCCATCAGTCCAGGAGCAGCGGGCGGTAAGCACTTTATCACATCCGCCAGTTCAGCTAAAGATCCGAATTCCATGTCCAGGTCTTGAGGCTCTCTAGACACTCTCTGCGTAGCCGCATGTATGAATATGCAGAGACGTTGCACGCATAAAATACCGCCGAACCATTGGAAAAGTTGATGACGGCAAACGGGAGGACGATGGCTCGGTGGTGCGCACTAGCTATAGTTGGTTGGAACAGGAGCGTCGAGTTAGTGGCAGCAGGGAAAACACGGGCACTAGGACGGCGGACAAAGGCGTGATGCGGACATCAGCTGTGGCAACCACTTTCGAGGGACTGTGGTGGCCGATATCAAGGCACGGATTCGTCAACATGATTTCATCAAGAGCGCAGTCGACGAGGGCCTGATGGGTAGTAAGGAAATCCCATCCTAGTATGAGGTCGTAAGATGATTGCGGAAGAACAACAAAGTTGACAGCATACCAAACATCTTGAATAAGAACACGTGCTGTGTACTGAGCCGTCGGCGCGATAAAGTAAGAGGTGGCTGTATGCAGAGCAAGTTTCGTAAGCGGCGTTGTAACTTTTCTCAAATTGCGACACAGTTTTTCACTAATTACAGTAACGACGGCGCCTGTGTCGACAAGTGCACATACAGCAACACCTTCTACTAGCACATCGATTTCGTTGGGCGGACAAAGAAGAGGTCTTAGAGAGTTCGACGATGCAGTTCTTGCCTCCGGAACTGCGGCTGTCAGTTTTCCTCTCGAGCGGGGCTTGTGCGCCGAAGCATCGGGGAGACAGATCGGCGACGGGGCGGTAATGACCGGCGAGAGTCGACAGGGCATCGTGGGGACAACGAGTCGGCAATAGGAGAAGATGGTGACTGGGGATTCTGGGTAGCCTGGTAATTTGAAGAATTTCCACGGTCCGGAGGCTGGAAGTTGGGACGGCGACAGTAGAGTGCTATATGTCCCACAAAACCGCATGCGAAACAGATGGGTTGATGACAGAAGGTGCAGGGGGCGAAGTAGGATGGGGTGCCGTGTATGTAGGCAGGCTCGTAGGGTAGGAGGACCCGGTGCCTTGGTATGCGCCAGAGACAGGTCAGGCTGGTGGTCTAGCAATGACGGCAGCGTAGAGACAGATGGCAATGAAGGCAGTGCCTGCGTGACCTGTGTCTCAATGACCTGGCGTAGACGTGGGTCTAACAAGGTCACTGGCTCGGATGCTTCAGCCACAAGAGAAAGTTGACGCGCAACTTGTTCACGAATGAATTGTTTGATGTGGGGCAGTACGACGGTGTGATCAGCAGCGACGTCGTGCACGAGGGCGGAAACTTCAGCTGTATCTTCAGCGGCCCTGAGCGGTCAAGACACGCTGCTTACACGACTCGTCGTACTCCTGATAGAGCTGGACAACGTCGGTGACAGTCTGTGGGTTCCTAGCGACGAGCATCTGGAAGGTATCGTCGTCATTTCCTTTGATGATGTAGTTGATTTTGTCATGTTCGGTTAAAGATGCATCGACGCGCTTGCAAAGAGACAAGACATCTTCGATGTAACTTGTAAAGGTCTCGTCCCTGCGCTAGACTGCGTCCCTGCGCTAGACGAAGCCGGCACACGGCGGGACAACTGAAGACCGCGACGATGGTGGTCTCGAAGGCGGACCAGTTGCTGATTTCGCCTTCGTGGTTCTTGAACCAGAGGCTAGCCACATCAGTGAGGTAAAAGCACACGTTCGTGAGCTGGTCGCAAGAGTTGCATTTGTTGGAAGCGCTTACAATATTGCCACGTGCAAGACTGCACGTGGCAATATCTGTGCAAGACTGCTGCTGTAATCGGACTTTCCGTTTACTGGGCACAGGTTCGCCCAAATAAACAGTT
The DNA here is from genome assembly GCF_043290135.1 of Rhipicephalus microplus. NCBI lineage: Eukaryota > Metazoa > Arthropoda > Arachnida > Ixodida > Ixodidae > Rhipicephalus > Rhipicephalus microplus. The sequence goes on along the minus strand of NC_134704.1, from coordinate 5,764,311 downwards.
AAATCCCAACACGAAGTCTCTCTGTCTTCGGCCACGTCACGACCCCGTGACAATATCGTACTCAACGAGCCAGTCCTCGACGCCTTGTTCGTCGTTGTCGCGAAAATTGGTGGGTCGCGTTGCCGAGGCACGCCAGTACAGAAGACTGTCGTTGGTGGGGCAGCTTGAGAAGGGCCAGGAGCAGTCATGGTGAACGATGCGAGTAGCGTTCTATTGCGAAGTTCCAGGTTGATGGGAACCCCGGCTCCTCCACCACTTAAAATAGAGGTGGTGTACGTCGAGAAAGGTTCAGACGCAGCTTGGCGTCTGAACCTGAACAGCGTGCGTCATTCATATTCATTACAATATATATATATATATATATATATATATATATATATATATATATATATATATATATATATATATATAACAGGATTGATCACTGCCTGCCTACACTTTTGACACTCAATAATAGAACTACCTTTATAATACAAAACATCGTCATAAATTTTCTGGCTTCCAGTGGCGTTACGCCGATAGAATATTTGGAAAGCAGCACAATTTAAGCTGTCGATACAAATTGAGAACTGAGAATTTGAGAACTGAGAATTGAGAATGAATTTACACAGATTAACAGACGGGCTATATATACAACTGGCATTTTTTAATATTGTTACCACATATATAATTTAGGTATGTGCACCTGTGTAGCGGGGAACAGGGTGGTGGCAGAAGGAGAAGACCTTCGGTTGGTGGCAAGAGTCTTCAGCACCCTCTCTAGTAGATATACAGAGCCGAAGTGAAGACAAAGATGCAGATACAATAAATTCAGATGACATGGATCTGGACCCTAGGTCCCTGAAGCGATCTCGGTCCCCTCTGTCAAGGAAAACTAACTCATCAAAACAGACAAAGAACAAAAAGTATCTGAAGGAAATGTAGGGCCTTTCAAAGAAAGATTATTTTAAAGAAAGCATTCTACATAAAGCTGTAGTGGAAGCTGCTCTTTCGAAACCATAGGGTTGCTCAAGATTCTCCATTGGAATCGCCGATCAATTTATTTTGCATCTACGGATTTGGTATACTTGACTTCTAAATTCGCTCCTGATATTATAGCATTACAAAAGACATGGCTATCTGCACATAATTTGTTCCCGTTAAATAACTTTCGGTCTTTTCGACTAGACCGTCCATTGAGAGGTGGAGGTCTAGCTTACTTTATTAATAATAGAATTAGTATAAAAGTCAAATGTTCATATAAGCATATGTCGCCAGAATGTGAATTTTTGGCAGTAGACATTACATTAGCCAACTGTAGTCCTTTCACCCTAGTTAATATGTATTTTCCGGATAGAGTTCAAGACGCACAAAGTTTGGATCTAGCTACAAAGTCGTGGTGCAAGGACAAAGTCTTAGTTGGAGGCTTTAATTTCCACCACATGAGTTGGGGTTTTAGAATGAATCTGAGTGGAAAACGCTTGTGGGAGTGGACATTGGCTAATAACCTGACGTGCCTCAACATCAGAACCCCCACATTTATTCATAATCACTCCAGGTCAGCCTTAGATTTAAGTTTTGTCAGTTCGGCTATTACTACTTTTTCTTGGAAAGCGCTGGACTGTGGAACCAACAGTGACCACTTACCGATAAGTTTTGAAATTTTTTGCCCGACAATTCCATCTTGTTCAAATGTACGAGTATTTGTAAATTACACTAAATTTAAGAATGATCTGAAGTCAGCATTGGCTTTTCACTCGGAAGAGAATGATAATACAAAAGCACTGAAGATAAACGCAATCATTAAAAGAGCTTACAAAAGAGCGTAATTTACTGTTGAATCCACAAAAAGGGCATATAGCCGTTGGTGGAATGATGAATGTACAAGAGAGCACCGACGACGTCAGGGAACTTGGAAGCAGCTCATACATAATCAGTCCCCTCAAAAGTGGGCAGATTATAAATTCATTGCAGCAAGCTTTAAGAGAACAGTAGCTCAAGCTAAACAAGAATATGATTGAAGACATGAATATCTGTCGAAGCCTAAACATATGAAAGCACTGTTCCAAGAAATGAGAGCTCGGAAAATCTTGCCATCACCAGTTAATGCGGTTTATGATAATCTGTCGGCCCAAGAAACGACCATAACCTTAGAGGCAATTGGTAAAGGTCTGGAAAGCAGATTTACCTCAGTCGTGCCAAACAACGGGCACAAGTCTACCACAAAATCTGACTTTGACGAAGTGACACAGACTGAAGTATTCAACGTGAATAAACATTTACCCTATGCGGCTCCTGGCCCAGATGGAATCGCAGTTCCCATGATTAAAATTCTGTTCAATTTATTGCCCAGTGACGTGTTTATTGTTATAAACTACTCCTTAAAAGAATTCATGGGGGTCGCAGGATTGGAGGATAGCAAAGGTCATGCCTATACTAAAAAATCTAGGTATAGGATTAACAGTCGATAATATCAGACCCATTTCTCTTACATCTAAAATAATCAAACTAGTAGAGAGGATCCTACATATCCGAGTAAGTATCTGGATGGCCGAAAATTTAGTAATAAAACCGAACCAAATCGGCTTTCGTAGTGATTTCTCTCTTTGGTGTGCCCATGCTGATTTAGAGAGCCGAATACAGCTCGCTTGAAAAAGAAGGCAATACGCTGCTTTAGTAACGCTTGACATAGCCTAGGCGTATGACAGTGTGGAGCACTTCATTTTGTTAAATACGCTAAAGAGATTGAATTTTCCACAATATTTTATTGAGTGGGTGGCAGAATTTTTAAAATCAAGAGAATTCTACTGCGTCAGGGATACTTGTTCCTCATCTAGATTTAAACAAATGTGCGGAGTTCCCCAAGGAGCAGTCTTATCTCCAGTGTTAGTTAATGTTTTAATAAGCACAATTCCAACAGACCAAGATGTTACTGTCTACATTTATGCTGATGACATCGCATTCTTTGCTGCTGACTGTGATATTTACTCACTACAACTAAAATTACAAAGATATATTAACATGTTAGAAATTAGGTTGCAGTCGATCTCATTATCGTTAAATGTCAGCAAAAGTGCGCTCTTGGTATTTCCGCTTGCAGACCCAATTTCAATTTCTATTCTATATAAACAGGAACCCATCCAGCAAGTAGACTCTATAAAATATTTGGGAATCATTTATAATGACAAACTTAACTGAAGTCCACACATTGAGTATATAACTACCAAGGCACAACGGGCCTCAGGCTTAGTGCAAAAGCTATGTAACCGGAAATATGGGTTACGGAGGCACACCTTGATAATGTTGTACAAGACGTACATGCGCCCCATCATGGAATTTGGATGTATACTATTTTTGGGTGGCCATGCTTATAAAACAAAACCTCTAGTTGTCTTGGAGCAAGAAGCACTGTGAATGTGTCTGGGACTCTCTAGGTTTGTGGCTATCAACGTACTGTACCAGGAAGCGCGCCTGCCTACACTACTTTGTTGATTTCGCATTTTGACAGTACAAGCATTTTTAAAATTTTATAGCTTACCGGCAAGAAGACCTCGGTATGATTTTATCGCAAACCCAGACGCCTTCTTTTTTGCTCATTGCCCACGGTTTCACACACCCCAGATAATGTTTGTACAAAAGAATCTACAAAGTATAAATGTGAATGTTAAAAATGTAATTGAGACTAATGACTCGAATTGTCATGTTAGAATTTAATATGATGATATTTTTCCCCGAAGCATCAAGTTACGATCTCTCAAATTTTTAAATAACATATTATTAGATTACTTGAAGTGTGCAGAAACTAAAAATAAAAAAAAAATCACAGATGCTTCAGTAAATAATTAAAAGGCAGGTGTAGGCATTACCTCTGATTCGCTTGACTGGTTCTTCTCACTGAAACTGCCTGATTTTACTCCAGTTTTTGAAGCAGAGCTCGTCGCGATTATTTTACCTCTTCAAAAACTTCCATCAAATTAAAACAACGCACTCATAATGACAGATTCTCTTTCAGTTTGTGCAGCTCTGACAGCTTCCGAGAACTCTTAAATTCTAAGGATATCGAGAACATTAGTACCACCGCAGTTGAGACTCCCGAGGTTACTATGGGTTCCGGGACACTGTGAACTAAGATTAAATGAACTGGCCGATTCCTTAGCACGAGCCGCACTTAATAGCCCAGTTTTATTTATACTGCCAGATATTGAATATATTACAGCAATAAGATATCGAAAATCAGCAATCTGCACTGATATGATAGAAAAAGTAACTACATGGACAGAATATAACCACCTCAAGTTTCCTTGGCGACTCCACTGGAGCCAGTCAAGAAAGCTCGAAGTTTTAATTACTAAATACCAATGTCGTGTCCCCCCCCCTAAACCTGTATATGCACAGAGCTGGTCAGACAATATCACCCCTCTGCGCATTCTGCGGAGAAATGGAATTAATAGAACAATATTTTTTTGTATTGTTGCCGATACGATATACTTAGAAAAAGGCTTGTAGTTATTCCATTTCTGAAAATAGGTGTTAGATTGGCAGCGGCAACTGCACTAAGCTTTGGTGCCTCAGTTTTGGGACATTGCCACAGGGATGCTTTCAATGCCGTTTGTGGTTATATTCAGGCATCCAAACATATACCTTTGTGATCTTTTAATAAATAATTATTATTTATTACAAAAAAAATTCTAAATTTTGAGGTGAAGTAAACGCAGCTGAGTGGTAATCACAACACCTGAAATCTCAAAATTTCTCAACTTGACTTTTCCATTATTTTTTTTTTTCGTTTGCTCTCTTTATATGTCGTTTTCCTTACATTAGTCATATTATAATACAAATTCATTACACATAGTTATAATGCTCACAGTAAAAATGCACTACGCTTTCTTGACCAATCCCCCTGAGTGGGTGAGAGCCATGAGTCCAGGGAAACAAATAAACAAACAAAGGCAAGAGCTAGCGGTGCGTGTTCACTTCTGTATACCGTCGAGTCGACCGTTATGTAGGATCTAAATAAACCCCTCTTGTAGACGTAACAGAGTGGTGAAGGTGCTGGGTACGGCACGTCGACGTACCACGGAGCCACAGCTGTTCGGAATTCACCGGAGCCGTCGTCTTGCCGGTCTGCCACCGACAACAGTCATCATGGCCCAGAGCGAAGGTCAGGAATCAACCGCCTCAACTTCGCGCAGGTCTACGCTGGCTACACCTAGGCATCACTACATGAAACCCCGCCAGTTCGCGGGAATGGCAGGAGAGATGTGGCCGCGTGGCTAACGAAGTACAAAAGGGTGAGCCGGTACAACCCCTGGAGCTCTATCGATCAGCTGGATAACGTCGCGCTGTTTCTCACGGACACTGCACTGATGTGGTATAAAAACCACGAACAGTCCTTGACAATATAGGCTCTTTTTGCTCAAGAATTGAAGAAGTGTTTTGGTGACTCCGACTCAAAAAAGAAAAGCGCTGAGCGGACTCTTGCTCGAAGAGCTCAGACTCCTGGAGAAACGAGCACTGCTTATATAGAGGACGTTCTTAAGCTTTGCAAGATTATAAACCCGCAGATGTCTGAAGAAGACAGGGTCGGACACCTCTTGAAAGGCATAGCGGAAGACGTTTACAATTTTCTGATAGGCAGGGATGACCTCACCTCTATCTCCGACGTCCATCATCACTGCCGCACATTTGAAAAAATCAAGACTCATCGCATTGCCCCAAAATTTGGTAGGCTGGCAAGTGTGACAACGGTTGCCAGGGTCGACATGAGCCCGCCCATCGACCTTGCCGCTACTATTCGGGCAATAGTGTGTGAAGAGCTGCAACGCCAAGGTGGTGGGGTTGACGAAGCCATTCCTTATCTACCTACCAATCCACCTTACTACACGGCGGCGCCATTAGCTCCTTTGCCACCATCGGTATGTGTGACAGACATCAGCGAAACTGGAACTACAGGGCCACGTCGCGACTCATTCATGGCCGACCAGCGATATGACCAACGATGGATGGATGGATGGATGTGGCTGCACCCTTTAGATCAGGCGGCGGCTCACGCCACCTACCCGTAATACTTAGTGAACTAACCAATAGATTTATCTTTTTTTTTCCTTTAAATTATGAAGTTGAAAACTGGTACTTTGCAGTGAAGGGTTTAATTTTCACTCGTGCCTTGACTTTAGCCATTAATCAGTTAACCTTCTTCTAGTTAATTCTACCCGCTTAAAGTCTATTTTGCCCTCCCTGTTCCTGAACCCAAGTGCTTTGAAAAACTCTGCGCCATCATCCTGAACTATAGAGTGAAGCCCTTTACAGAACATTATCAAGTGTTCCGCAGTTTCTTCTTCCTCTCCACACGCACTGCATACTGTGTCTACCCTTTCGTATTTGGCCCGATATGTTTTGGTTCGCAGTACTCCCGTCCTGGCCTCAAACAGTAGAGAACTACCCCGAGTATTATCATAGATCCTTTCCTTGGCAATTTCCTGCTTAAAAGTTTGATAGATCTCTAGTGCGGACTTCTTAATCATGCCAATTCTCCACATGTCAGTCTCCGTTTCCTTAACTTTCTTCTTAACGATAATTCGTTTTGGTTTGGCCACCTGCTGTTTTCTAAGTATTTACCAGTCAATTTCCTGGTTCGCTTCCTCCATTTTGTATCGACATTCTTCATGTACAAGTAGCTGAAAACCTTCCTAGCCCAACGCTCCTCCCCCATTTCTCTCAATCGCTTCTCAAATTTTATCTTGCTGCTAGCTTCTCTGCCCTCAAATGATGTCCATCCCATATCACCTTGTACTCCCTGATTTGGTGTATTCCCTTAAGCTCCTAAAGCCAGCCTACCTATTCCACATTGCTTAATTTCTAATCTTGCTTGAACTCCTCATCTCATGCACAAGACCGCATTGCCGAACGTCAGCCCAGGAACCATGACCCCTTTCCATATTCCTCTCACAACATCATACCTATTGTAATTACTCAGTGCCCTATTTTTCATCACTGCTGCATTTCTGTTATTTTTAGGCATCACGTATATTTCGTGTTCCCTCAGGTACTCGGTCCAATTGTTTATCCATATGCCCAAATATTTGTATTTATCTGTTATCTCCAGTGTGACTTCCTGTATTCTAAGCTCACAACCTTCATTATCATTAAAAATCATGACTGCTGATATTTCCTTACGGAATCTAAAATCTAACCTATCTCACTCATTACTGCAGATATCCATAAATCTCTGCAAATCTTCCTTGTTGTCGGCCATTAGCACTATATCACTGCGTAAATTAATGCTGGTAGTGCCTGATCGATGAGTTTTCCTTGTTTGACGAAAGAGAGGTTGAAGCCAAGTCCACTTCCCTCTAATTTGGCCTCCAATCCTTGTAGGTACATTATGAATAACAAGGGTGACAGAGGACACCCCTGCCTAAGCCCCCGTTTCACCTCTGTGGGCTTGGATACCTGTTTTTCCCACTTTATAACTACCTTGTTACTTTTATAAATTTCTTTTAGAAGACTAGTGGCTCCATCTTCCACACCTAGTGTGTCCAGTATTCCCCACAAGTCCTTTTGAATCACGCTATCGTACGCTCCCTTGATATCCAAAAATGCTAGCCAGAGGGGCCTGAGTTCCTTTTCTGCTATTTCGATGCACTGCGTCAGTGAGAACAGATTGTCTTCCAACCTCCTGTATTTTTGAAATCCATTCTGCAGTTCCCCCAGCAACCCCTCATCCTCAATCCTTGCCTGCAGTCTTTCCTTATAATCTGCATCGCCAGTCTGTAGACCAATGATGTCACTGTTATAGAACGGTAGTTGTTTATGTCAGCTTTGTCTCCTTTTCCTTAATAGATCATGCTCATCCTGCTAAGTTTCCATCCATCGGGGACTTCACCATCGATTATTGCTCTGCTCGCTGCCTCTCTCAAAGTCTGTTTAGACTTCGAACCTAATGTCTTTATCAGCATAATTGGAATGCCATCTGGGCCTGTTGATGTACTACTAGGAACCCTCTTCTCAGCCCTTTCCCGCTCTCGGTGTGAAAATGTAGCCATTGTGCCACTTGATTCATCTTTGCCTATTGTGGCGCATAATGCACTTTTTTGTTGAAATTTTTCTGTCACCCTTGTTCTTATACATTCAATAGCTTCGTCCCTTTTTAGCTTAGCGCCTTGAGCTGTAGTTATCAACCTCTTCTCTATGCTTGTTTCATTTCTTAGGGAGTTTAGATGATTCTAAAATTTCGCAGCTGCCTTTCTGTCCTTTTTATAAACTTCTGCCAGTCACTGAGCACCTTTTCTTCTAATCTTCTCATTGATCAGGTGGGATGCTTCCCTTCTAGAGCTTAGAAAGATGTCCCATTTTCTTTCAACATCATCTGTCGGTTCACCCTGCTGCTTAGCATGTCTGTGTTCCCTAGAGGCTTCCTGGCGTTTTGCTATGGCTCTCTTAACTTTCTCATCCCACCAACTATTAGGCTTGTGTTTTCTTTTCCAAGGTGACATGTCACATGCCTTAGCAAGCTCTAGCTGAAACGGTCTAATTAGATTTGTGTATGTCCAGACTGTTTTATTATCCTCAGTGATTACTTTCTCAATTTGTTTAGTAGCAATTTCCATTTGTCTTTCTGAATGAAAATTTTCCTGTAGTTATTCATCTTGTCTCCTTCCCACTTTCACTGCTCTTCGAAAACTTAGCTTGGTACGTTTGTGATCACTACCCAGACTTCTGGAGCCACCTTCATCTATGTGCATTCCCATGAGCTTATCATACATGCTATGTGACATCAGTGCATAATATATCGTTGACTGCAGCCTTCCTACCTCACATGTTATTTTCCCTTCACACTTCTCAGTACTGTTGCAAATGATCAAATCATGCCTTTCACACATATCTATGATCATTTTGCCTGTTGAGTCAGTATACCCATCTATATCTTCTGTGTGTGCATTCATATCTCCTAGTATAATTGTCTTGCACTCTCCTCCTAATTCCTCAATGTCCTTTGATATACAGTCCACCATTGCCTGGTTTTTCTCTCTTGCCTTTTCTCCCGTCCACAAGTACACCAAACCAAGAAGTGTCATCTGCCCAACTACTTTTCCTCTTAACCATAAATGTTCCACGCATCCCTGCTTGACTCTTTGCCAACCCATACTTTTATGTATGAATGCACCGATTCCACCCCCCTTTTTGCTGCCTTCTGTTCTATTGCAATATTCCCATACGTAGTCCGCATGGCAAGGTGGTTGCTCCATGTCCTGAAGATGTGTCTCCACAATCCCATATACCATCAGTTCCTCCTGCCTAAACTGCTCTTCTATCTCTTCCAACTTTAACGTATTCCTGCCACCCTGCATGTTAATATAGCCTATGTCTGACTTAGCTCGGCCCTTGTGCTTACGTTGATTTTTTCTCCCATGGACTCCGTGTGGCTCGAATATTTGTGCCCCTTTAGAACCGTCTTCGGCTACACTGTTGGCCTCAGAGGTCTGGGCCCCCCTAAAGAAACTGTGGCTTAACGACCCATCCTATTACCAACCCTCCTGCCCGTCGCACCACTGTAGCGAATGCCATCCTGTGCAAAGGTGCGAACGCCGGGCTCGTACACATCTTGGTTCACCTCCATTTCGTTGTATCCGAGTTGCTGGCTCACACCCTTGATCACACAGTTGGCCTCCACTACCCTCCTTTCAATCCCACGAGACTGCCCCAGACCTCTGGGACTGTCTATATGGTCACATGCACACTCCCAGAGGCTTCTCAGAGCTTACGCATCCCATCCTTTAACTGTCTTTGAAGGTTCTGATCCTTGCCCTTCAACACATCATTGAGCCCAGCATGAATAATGACGAGATTTTCGCCCTCCATGCTGTCCTCTACAACCTCCTGAGCTTTGGCCAGTGCATCCACCATGCCCTTCCTTGACTGGGCCTCCACCCTCACTCTCCCATCTTCACTGTCTTGAAGACGCCATCCCTAACCCTGGCCACGTTAGAGTCCCCCACCACCAGGACCCTTCTACGCTCCAATGTATGGCTTCCTGTTTGTGATGGTGCCCCTGTTTGCTTCACCTGTTTCTCTCTCTGCCGTCTGTCCTGTGTTCCTGCCCTGCTCGAAGACTGCCGCGCCACCGAGCTGTATGTTCTCGGGGCCTGCGTGCTGTGGCCACACACTGCGGCCCCCTGACCTCCCTTCTCGCCTGTTCCTTCCCGCCTGTCACCTTCTCCGCTACCCATGCCTTCCGTCTCACACCGCTCGGGGCCGGGGCAAAGCGCCATCAGCTCCTTTACCCGCTCCTCGAGCTCGGTCCGCCCTTCCCGTTCTTTTCGAAGGTCGCCCTTCATTTACTCTAATAAGCTGTCGGTAGCCTCCTCGCGCTCCTCGAGCTGTTTTTGGAGTTCTGTTCTCTGCTACCGTTCCGTCCTAAGCTCCCCCTGAAGCCCCTCGATGCTAGCCTCCGCCTTCAGTGCATCGCACAGCCTGCACACAAAGCTCGCCTTCTGCCCGTCGGCTGAACTCGTGAATGCTGTCTCATCTAAGTAGCATCAGCGCTTGCATTCTTCGCACTGCACCAGCTCACTCTCGCTCGTGGTTTTCCTAGCCTCCTTAGCCATCGCCCGCCCGACCATAGGACCGAGCGCCCGATAGCCCTACGTTCAACCCTAATCCCGCTATCCAGCCGCCTACGTCCTACCTCAACAACTGTTTGAAGCCGCCGCCGACACCGCACGCATGTGTTCGATTTCGCTAGTAGCCTCTCACTAGGTCCTCTTCGTGTTCGGCTCTAGCTGCTTAACAACTAACCGGGCGCCCCGAACTTCTTCAAAACAGCCGCCTAACACGTTCACGTGGTCACTAGGTCAACGTCACTACAACGTTGCCCGTGTCCCACACCAACGCCTCCTAGATTTCCCGTGCCTGCCGGATTATCGGTGGTCACTTGGGAAGCGGCGGTCGTCGGAACTATGGTAGTGACGCCACTCAAGTAGGGGTGTCTTCAAATAGGTTTTTACGTTTTTGTAGCTTATATGGAATAAAAATAACGTTAGAAAGTTTTAAAAAGGCGTAATTATAATTAAATCTACGTAAGTGACGCCGTCCTTCAACAAGCAACTTTTTAATACAAGGCATCCTCTGAAAGTAGTAGCAAACGCCAAAATTGCCAATCTCAAAGGCTAAGTACAAAACCTTTATTCCTACGCAGGCGGCGCCGCCTTAAAAGACTGGCGTTTCGCGTTCATTTGGCAGGCACAAGAAACCTAGGAGGCGTTGCCCACACCTACAGTACTCGCAACGCTAATTATTAATTGGAAAAAAATAATGATGTTCAGAAACACACAAAAAAATTATCTCTTGTTGCGCGCTGCTTCTGTACCTTGCACAACCTTGCACGACCTTGAATCTGCCGAACAGGCGGAGCGCGCGAAAACACGTCCGCACAGCTCGGAAGTAGGGCGAGAGGGCGAGAAGACACCCCTGCTTGAGTGGCGCCACCACTGTAGTTCCGAAGACCGCCGCTTCCCAAGTGACCGCTAATTGTAGCCGGTGACTCAGTACCATTGAACTACAGCGCCGCCGTTACTGTCAACCAAGCCGTCGGAGAATCAGCAGAGATGCGGCATGGCCGCCTCGTTCATTCCACTGCCCTCTTCTAGTACCCTGTAGCTAAGCTCAAGCGGCTAGCGCTTGTGTTGCATTTTGGTGTAGTGCGTAGAATATACTATATTCTTGACACTATAATGTTGGCGCTGGGCCGCCATTTCTGTCTCCGCTTGTGGGCGGTAGGGGTCCCGCCACGCGCGGAGCGGGAAGCGCGCAGCAAACCAAAACGAGCAGCGGCCGTTCCCTTTCGCGCACGGTTCTGCGTGACGATCGTCTCTACTTCAGCGGCGTTCGTCGCTCGCGATTCAGACTTGCGCAGAGCGATCTTATTGATTAGGCTATCCACACTTTCGCGGCAACAGTGCTGCCACCTATAGCCCCGGTCTCGCCGCGAATACATAGTCGTGGCCAAGGCTACACTAGTTAGAACAGTGCATAGATGGCATATCGCATGGCACATCGACGCTGCGCGGTGAATTATTCTGTGCGGTTCTCAATGTGTCGACGCCAAGTGAAATGATGGGTGCACGCTTGCAAACAACAGAAGACAGCTTGTCGCAACGCTATCGTTCCGGGGAGCAGAGCGACGAAAGCTACGACAAAAAAAAAAAAAAAAGAGATAGCATAAATTGGCACATATTTAAGTTTTTTAAAAGTCTATACGCAGCAAAGAAGCTATTTGTATGCGAGTAGGTACAGTCCGGCCCCAGGTGTATTTTCTATTGAGACCAAGTGAACAATGATTTCCTTGCCCTCGCAGATTTCGCGAGAAAACCTCTGTGATTAGAGTACTTTCTTGATATCAAAGGTCACAGTGCAACAGTAATGTCAACCATGATTTCGAGAATATCTGCCTGAAAAAAAAATGTGTTCGAAGTCGTTTTGCCCACGTGCAGCATAATTTACAAAAAAAATACTTATTGCGTATCGCAAGCATGCGTGAATGGGGACAGTTAACTAAAAAATGTTGACTAAAAGCTGTCAGGGCTGCTCGCTCACATATGGAGCTGACATAATAATTCCCTTAGGCATGCAGTCATTTTCCACGTTGTAAGCGGAGCCGTCCTTGACTTGTGAAACGCACTTTGCCCCTACGAGGACTAAGCCATCTATGCTTAACAATTAACGATTCACGAACAGGCGGGTCGTCGCAATGACGCGTTTTCAACGACTAATTCATTAAATAGTGAGCAAACTTTATTTAACCAGCGGATTGAGGCGTGGGCCTAAGCCGCGCCAGGGGTGGTGGAGAGACCCTGTCTCTCAGCCGCCTCCCGTGCTCGCTGGATGGCCCATATTTGATCTGTCCGATCTGAGCTGATCAGCGCGGCTCTCCACCGCGCCCCAAGCTGTTCTGGGGAGACTGCATTGGCGTCCTGTATCTGTGTGCATTCCCATAACATATGCTCTAGGGTGGTGCGTTTCATGCTGCATAGCTTACACGAGTCATCTGGGTATAGTTCGGGGTAGATGCGATTTAGGTGCTTCGGGTTGGGAAATGTGTTTAGTTTGAAGTCGCCTCCAATCAACCTCCTGAGATCTGTCTAATGTCGAGCTAGGTGGTGGAAATCTGCGCCTCGACTTTTGGTAGAATTGGATAATGTCGCAGAACCTAAACATTCTGTCCCTCTCCCACCACTCCTCTCCTCCCAGTACCTCATGTGAAGCTCCATCGTGAGTGTGGTAGGTGATACCTCGCGCTACGCGGTGAGCCTCCTCGTTGAGGTTATGAATGAGGGACGACATGGGGTGTGGGCTGGGAACCATATAATATACCTTTCTTCGAATTCCTCGGATGATATGAGATTTGCCTTGCGGAAGAGTATGTTGGCTGCCTCGGGATATATTCTTCCTCGTGCATAGTTACGGATTGCCGACTGCGAGTCGCTGATGACATACCTACACTTTGAGGAAATTATGGCCTGTGCAATAGCCACCTCTTCCGCGATTTCTGAATTATCCGAGCGTATGGAGCACGGTTTATGCATTTGCGCTTGGTGTTTATTACTGCCGCGACGTAGGATTTGGGACTAGGGTACTCCGCTGCGTCTACGAACAACGCCTCCTTGTCTCTGCCGTAGGCCTTAAGTAGAGTTCTAGCGCGGCTTTCTCTTCTGCCCTGATTAAGTTCGGGGTGCATGTTTTTGGGCAGATTGGGGACCTGGATCTTTTCCCTGATCACCTTTCGAACCGACACTTTACTTCCTTGTTGCCTATGGTAATTTATCCCCAACTTGTCAAGGATACACCGTCCTTTGCGCGTGCTGGCTAGTCTCTCCAACTGGGCAATCTGTTGCGCTTCTATCAGCTCCTCTAAAGTGTTATGTAAGCCCAGTTGAAACAGTTTTTCGTTGCTGGTGCTATCTGGAAGTCCTAAAGCTTGTTTGTACGCCTTTCGTATGAGTGCGTTGATTTTGAGTTTTTCGGCTGTATACCAGTTTAGATATGCCGCTACGCATATAATATGACTTATGGCGAATGAATAAACAAGCCTGATGACGTTAGCTTCTTTCACGCCCTGGTGTTTGTTTGCGACTCTCTTGATTAGCCGTATTGCGTTGTAGACTTTGGTTACTAACCTCTTGACGGTTTCACCGTTTGTACCCTTAGACACGATGATGAGTCCAAGGACTCTGATTTGTTGCACTATAAGAATAGTCCTGCCGTTTTTGGTGTGAATTTGGATCTCTTCGTAAGCACGGTCCCGGTTGTATCTCTTGGGTGGTCTGCTTTTAAGCGTGGGGCGATAGAGGTGGAGTTCGGATTTATCTGGCGATCACTCGAGGCCAGTACCTTCAAGATACTCCTCAATAGTGGTGACGGCCTCCTGTAGTCTGCTCTATCTCTCCGTCACTACCTTCACACACCCAGATGGTGATATCATCTGTATATATAGAATGATGTATTCCGTATATTGAGTTCAGCCGTGCCGGGAGTCCTATCATTATGAGATTAAACAATATTGGCGATATGACCGAACCCTGCGGGGTACAAGCACTGCGCATAAGCTTTTCCTCAGATCTCAGTTCTCCCCTACGATGGATGCCGTTCTGTCTGTTAGGAAGTCCTTTACATAGTTATACGCTCTAGATACTAAGCTTAATTGGCAGATCTGATGTAATATTGCCGTATGCGATGCTTTGTCGAAGGCTTTTTTAAGGTCTAATCCTATGATCGCCCGGGTAGCTCTTGTTTTGTTGTCTAGAATATGCTGCTTAATTTGCAGCATGGCGTCTTGCGTGGAGAGCCGTGTGCGGAACCCCAACATGGAATCTGGGTAGATTTCGTTCTCCTCAAAATAAGTGTTGATTCTGTCTAGAAAAGCGTGTTCCATCAGCTTCCCAGCACAAGACGTTAGTGATATGGGGCGTAAATTAGACAGATCGGGGGGTTTCCCGGGCTTGGGGATGAGGATTACTTTAGCTTTTTTCCACTGTTTTGGTATAGTGCCCTTGGTCCAGCACTCGTTAATATATCGCGTGATGTTCTCTATGGCTTGGTCGTCAAGGTTCCGTAGTGTTCTGTTAGTGATCCCGCCTGGTCCCGGTGCAGATTTGGTGTTTAGCTTCTGTTGCGCAGCCATGATTTCAGCCACAGTAAACTCCTCATCTAAGAGCTCGTTCGGACCTCCGGAATATGGTCCGTGCTCTGTGACAGGCATGGCGGAAATGTACGTGTTGCTAGCCTCAGCGATAAAGTCATCCTCACTGCCGTTATACCGGTGCACCAGTTTACGCAAGGTTTGCTTGTGTGCTGATTTGGTGTTATCTGGGTCTAGCAGGTGTTTGAGCATGCGCCATGTCGGACCAGCATTCATTTTGCCATCGAGACTATTACAAACTTGGTCCCATTGCTGTTTGCTTAGCTGCTTACAATGTTATTCGATCTGTTTGTTCAGCTTGGCTATGCGCTTGCGCAAGGGTCTGTTGTGCTTCTGTCCCCGCCATCTATTCTGCAGTGATTGCTTGGCCTCCCATATGTGTGCGAGACGGCTATCAATCTGCTCTAGGGGTGGACTTGAAGTGATACTTCGCGTTGCCTCGCTGACGTCGTTATTGACATCTTTGATCCAATCTTCAATATTGCTGATAGGGTCTTGTTTTTTCGCCTTTATGACTTTCCGAAACTTATCCCAGTCAGTCCATCTAATCTGTCTATGAATTTTAGTGGCAGCCATGGTTTCTATCCTGATTTCAAATATTCGATGATCACTTTCCAGATCATCGAATGTGTTTTTCCATTTAGCGGTCCCCGCGTTACGAACTAACGTTAAGTCTGAAGTGGTGTCTTTTTTAAGCCCAGCTCCCATACGCGTAGGGGAGTCGGGGTCAGTGATGAAAGTTAAGCCTGTTTCTTGAATATCCTGCCATAGCGTTTTTCCTTTGGCTCTTGTGTATCCGTATCCCCAAGCACTGTGTGGAGCGTTAAAGTCTCCACCTATGACGAGTGGATTGGGTCCCGCTATATCTACGTCCTTCTTAAAGAGAAGAAGGAAGCGTTGTCGTATGCGTGTGGGATTGCTGTTCAAATTCAGAATAAATATGCTCGGAGATTTTTTTTCTTGTAGGGGCTGGTTGTACGAGTATATTTTCAATTTTTGTGATGCGGGTGTCGTGGCAGATTGCTACAAGTCCCTTCCTTACTAGATGGTTAGTGTTCTAATATCCCCTATAGGGGGGCCGATCGCCTGATATCCCGGTAGCTTAGCTAATTTGTGGGTTTCCGGCAAAATTAGAACATCCGGTTTGGTTCTGTCTCTAAGGTGTTGTTGCAGGACTGCTCTCTTCCCCTCATAGCTCCTGCAATTCCACTGCCAAATAATTAAGTCCCTTTTTCTGGGCTTCCCTATTTTGAGTTGGCTATCGAAGAGGGAGGAGGGTGAAAGGAGGCAGGCCTCATGAAATTAGTTGATATAGCCGCTGATGTGGTGCCCTGAGATAAGTGTGAAATGCCTTCAGTGCTCATCGGAAGGTTGGTAGCTGGAAGTACCGGAGGTGTCCTAGGGTTGAGAGTGGCTACGTTAGCTTCGAGTTTATCTAGTCTATCCATGATCATGGATATTGCAAGCGAGAGATTATTGGTTGCCTCTGCCTGTTCCTTAACTGCTTTCTGTATTTCGGACAATGTTTGATTAATGTTCGAGGTTTGCGCCGTAGTTTTGTCATTAGACACCTGAGCTTTTCTTTTAAGATGTGGCGGGGTACTGTCCTCGTCCATTCGGTTATCTGGCATTTCTTCGAGGCGCTCTTGGGCCGCGGAACGCATTTTGACTAGAAGTTCTATTTGTGCAGTTTTTAAGACTTTGAATTTCCCGAGTAAGCTGTGATATCGGTTCTCTAAGCTCAGCGTTTTCTTTTTTCAGCTCCGCTATATCACTGAAATTATGCGCAGTCTCTCCCGAAGGCTCAGGGTGCGTCCCTTTAGCCACGCTTGACCAGCTCACCGTGAATGCCGAATTCCCTTGATGGCCATTGCCACCCTTTGGCTTAGACCGGGATCTGGAACGGGATGTAGTGCGCCTTCTCGGTTCCGGAGACTGGGAGGTGTGGCCGTGGGACGTTGCGCAGGACCAGGACCTTGATCTGGACCCAGGCGTTGCCCTCGTCCGGAATTTGGACCTCCCGCGTTCGGTTGGCTTGGTGGTAGGGGGGTAGTTCTCGAGCGTCTCTTGAAGTTGTCGGAACCACTGGCGTTGTTTTACGATGTAGGGTGTCTTGAATTTGGCCTTGCAGAGTTTGTGAGCCGTGGGATGATCCTTGCCGCACAGCTGACATCGTGGCTGACAGTGGTGGTCCTCGCTCGGATCAGGCGTTTCACAACCCGCACATAGCTTGTCGTTTGGCCTCCAACACACGTCACTCCTCTGCCCAAGTCTGTTGCATTGTTTGCAAAAGTCAACTTGTTTCCTGCATAGTGAACAGCGTGTGAGCACTCCTCTGTGCATGACGTGCGTCGGGACTCTGCTGCCGTCAAAAAGGACTATCACTGTCGTGGTGTTGCCAAGACGTTTGGCTGCGATCGCCGTAGGTTTTCGGGCTGTAATAATAGCTGCGGTGATGTCCCGTGGGGTTTCGTTCAAAGGAACGCCTTTGATTACACCTTTGGCAGTGAGTTCCGGGGCCATCTCGAATGCTCCCACCTCATACAGCTTGTCGTTGGTTTCGATCTGCTTGATGCCTTGGTACTTGTCTGCATGGTCTTGGTTTGGGGTGCTAACGACCAAGATGTTCTGAAAATTATTCGGACAAATCGTGTCCGTCTCTCTTTCTTCATAAGGGGTTTCGGCTGCTTCATGCGCAGCTTTGTCTAGCTCCGTTAAGCTGAGCTTGGATAGCTGCAGTCCTCCTCTTGGCCTTATAACTATCTTGTAGTCGCCTGTCGGCAGTCTTGGCATTTAGCTGGCTCTGGTTATCCGGGATATCAGATTTGCACCGCGCGTTCTAGGCGTTCGGGTAGGGCTAGGGCTACCACGGAGTTCCTGGCTACCTTTTTTCGCACGTTTTCTGTTTCGAACTTCTGTCCACCCGTTGCCTGTATCATCTTCCCGTTGGGTGACGTCTTCGTCTTCCCGTTGGGTGGCGTCTTAATTCTGCTGCAATATCTCCCTTATTGATGATTACGGCTTGTATGGCGCGAACGCCAAGGCCTGGCTATCGTGAGGCCGCCCCAGTCGACGCGGAGCGCCGGTCGTAGGAACAGTAGACGCTGCTTAGTGGGGGCTGGTTTTCGGTCGTAAAATCTTGAAAAATGATCACCCACCTTAGAATATGGTCTCTTCGGATTCTCAGTGACGAGAAGAATCAGATGGTATATAAATCCGAGCGGTGCCTGGCTGTATTCGCTGCGAAATCATTCAATGAGAACGGAGCCGACGTGAAGAGCGTTCATTCACCTCGGTGACCGCAGCGCCTCCTCTTTAAATAGTGCGACGAGAGAATTTCGCTCCAAACGACCACTTTACCGGTCGTTTGCTGTTTTCTACTGCTATGCCTCTACGCGCGAGCATGAAGGCACCCTATAATACAGTGAACTGCTGCGCCAGCTGTAGGTATCACATGTTTCCCGTGATTGCCTCCACACATGAGATATAGATCAGGAGCCCCTGGTAACTCATGTAGCTGCACCTCAGCCTTGTGACAGAAATTTTTGGAGCTTTCTCATTTCGATGTCGTTGGCCACCCCGCCAGTATGGTGGCTACCGCCAGCAGAGGAGACTCGTTCTCTTGACGCAACTGCAACGCCGTGGTGGCGCTAACACCACTTGGTTGCCTGCTACTCGTAAGTAAGCTGGGAAGTTCAGAAAACTGAAAAGTATCTGTGAACGTTTCTCACCGGTGAGTCAGCAAGACTATAAAACGTGGTGCTCCGTGGTTCCGAAACCCAGCAATAAATTTTATGACAAGGGACGTACTTCCGGACCACAATCCAAACGTGCGCCGCCTGAACATCTTGAATAGACGGCTCATAATCAATGGGCGTCGCAGAGAGCAGAAGTGGTATCGCGTGGACCAATTTCGCGTAAGTACAACAGCAGCGCTTTACACCCGTGCCCAATACATACGAAATGACTGCGCATCTGTCAACTATGCCAGGTGAAGTGGCCCGACGGCAGGGGCGCAAAAGGGTCACTTGCCGCCCATAGCGATGCAACACTTGTTTGCACCTCCTTACGAGAAAATATGGTCGCTTATGTCGTCAAGTTATTTTCAGACAGCCTTGACGAGACCCGACGTAGCAATCTTGTCAGCTTGAAGCGGCACCTACCCGATTCAGAAGCGATTACGCGACTATATGCCTAATAATATAATAGAATAGTAATATCAATAATAATAATATCAATAATTTCACGTTCGAAAACCACGTTATGATTACGTGGGACGCCTTAGTAGAAGGGTCTGGAAATTCAGACCACCTGGTGTTCTCACTGAGAACTAAATGTTTGGCGCCGACACCCCATGTCGGCGTTCAGTTTGCTCGGAGCCTAAGTATGGGTGAGTAAAGAAGAGACAAAAGTGGTGTCCACTCAAGCATGAAAGAAAGAAGCCTCGCTTGTTTTGGTCATACTGGGTGGGTCTTGTTTTCGTATCAGGTCTCGTGGCCTCCTGTAGTATCATGCGGCAGACGCGCCGTACGGAGAACACAGCGCCGGCCGACACGAGGTACGCAGCAGCCAGTAGCCAAGCAGGAACTCCTTTATTATGTACAATGCCGCTCATATATGCATAGGGTAGCGCCCCATGAGGGCGAAAATGCTTTACATGAAACCGAATCTGGCAACCATTAAATCGAAACAGAAACACCACGCATCTCGCCCCCCCCCCCCCCCTTTATAAAGAAAAGGACATGTGGCTCTAAGATCTTTATACAATGATTAACGGCATATAATAACTTTTACAACCTTATACAATTTTAGAATAATGTTATGACACATATAGCTTCTTTATTTACAACGTTAAAATCCCCCCCCCCCTCTTTTTGTCATAAAGTAACCAATTGAAGAAGAGAGAAGCGGCATGAGAAGGAGGAAAAAAAATAGCTATGTACACAGCGCAACATAGCTGAAAGCACTTATACAAACAACATACAACAAAAAATCACAGCATACCAGCACATATCTTATAACCTTGTACAATAACTAGATGTATAGCATACACACAACAATGCGCTCGTGTGGCACAGATTCCAACATACGAGCAAGAAAGAAGAATTTTGGACACGAAGTCCTTAAACAGGGATGGTTTATTACGCGAACGCTTAGAACGCCGAAGCTCATTACGCTCTGAAGTGCTGCCTTGCGGAGCAGCAAGTTCGGTATGTGAGGAGGAGCCTACTGGCTCGCTTACGCGCTGCTCAGACATAGCTGAGAGCATTGAGGAGTCCGACGACTCGCTTAAGCGTCCCTCTGTTGTAGCCGGAGACGGAGAACCCTGACGGGAAACATGGGAAGCTGAAGTATCGGAAGCATGTCCACTAGTGTTAAGAAGTATACTGGCATGGGGACTGGGCTCGTCAGTCAAGTATTCATACGGAGCCTGACAAGAGTCCGAGGACTCTGAAGCGTGCTCGGTGCATGGTAAAACTTCATGGTGGCTGGGCACCACAGCCAGGTTTGAAACCAGTGCCTGACTACCATTTCCCACAGGGAAAGATGGTGATACTGTAGGAATAGGGATAGAAAGCAACCATGGAACCGAGGTTGAGTATTGCGACTGGTTCTGAAAGATATTGAGTACAAGCGTGAAGGTGGTTCCCGTTCGGAATGGACGTTTACAAGTGTAGAAGCGTTCCAAACTGATCCATGACTGGGCTTAAATGCCTGGGATCCCACTGCCGACATAACTGTAAACGGACCTCTATACTTGTGTTTTTTCCCTGGAATGCATACTTTGACTCTTTGGCCAAGCTGAATGATTGGATGTTTGGCTCCTCGCTTCTGATCCACATAGTTCATGTACTGCTGACTATGGAAAACTCAGGTCCTTATGGCATTGTCCGAAAATTACTGCAAGTTAGAAGGCAACGGCTGATCAGTTACGTCAACCACTGTGCTAGGTTGACGCTTTTATGAAGCAACATCGCGGGAGACGATCCCGTAGTTGCATGAGCAGAAAAACGGTAAGTACCCAGGTGCTCCATAATTGCCTTTTTTGGAGGACATTGTTGTAGTTGGGCTAGATGAATGTACTCTTTCAGGACCCTGTTGAACCGCTCAACCTGCTCATTGGCTTGAGGATAGTAGTTGGAAGAACAGAGATGTTGAATACCTTGTCCGGAAAGAAAAAATTCAAACCGACGAGACTTAAACTGGGGACCGTTGTCTGTTATTAAGCAGGTTGGAAAACCTTCTGGGCAGAAGATGGAAGTCAAGAAGGTGATGACTGCATCAGACGTAACGTCTTGAACTAAAAAAACAAAAAAAAAACCTCAGGCCATTTTGAGTTATAGTCAATCGAAGTGACCGCAAAGCGACAATCTGTGGGAACATTTGAAAGAGGACCAATAATGTCCATGCCTAACTCTCGGTTTCTCAGGAAAAGGAACTCGTTGCAAGGGTGCAAAGACAGGTTTAGCCGATTTGTCGGCAGTCCGACAGATGCAACAGTTCCGAACCGCACTTTCCACTTGTTTGTCAAGGCACGACCGCCAATACCTGCTACGAAGCAGCTGCTTTGTACGAATTATGCCTGGATGATTCTCATGCGCCAACTGAATCAAATGCCCCCTGCGCGTTTCTGGAACTGTAACACGTTCCCCGCGGAAAATGAGCCTATCGGCATAAGACAGTTTGTCTTTCACTACAAAGTAAGGTACAAGTACTGAAGTCAAATGCTTCTTTAGAGGCCAACGCTCAGAAGTGTATTGATTAAGCTGCTTGAAGGTACCATCATTAGCAGTGGCTGCCTGTAACTCGTCCTTATTTAAGCATGCAGCAACTAAAGAAATTGTCTTTTCTTCTGGCGCCTATGCTGGCGGAAGCTGGACTGGCAGCCAAGATAATGCGACATTATCGGCACCTTTCCAATGTTGTACAGAAAAGTTATAATATAACAGTCGGGCGCACCATCGAGAAATTCGCAACGGGGGTCGCCCCACCGCACCAGCTGACAGCAAAGTAGTTAAAGCCTGGTGGTCAGTCCTCCATGTAAAATGCCGACTCCAAAGATACGCATGTCATTTTTTTCTACCGCAAACAAGCAAGAGTTTCGCGCTCCTGTGCTGAATACCGGCGTTCCGCCGGGGAGAATGTTCTAGATGCAAAAGCTACAGTTAGCAGCTGATCTCTTCTCTGTTGTTGAAGCACTGCTCCCATGCCAACATTAGATGCATCGGTAGTAACCACCACCGGAAGATTGTTATCAAAAATATTTATGACAAACGGTCAGTAATAAGTTTTTTAACCTGGTTAAAACTGGCATTGACCTCAGCGGACCAATTAAAACTCTGACCTTCCATGGAGAAACCCGTGTAGTCCCGATCCCTCTATCAAGGAATGATGCAGCAAGACAACTTTACCTGCTGGCTCGAGATCTCACACGCACGTTCTGGTCGTCTACCAGCTTCCAAAAGTGTCAATTTTATGAACTGGATCCTTCGCTCAAGCTAAAGCTACCATCACAACTTTCCCGCTCCGATGCGACACTGTTATGCCGCCTTTGGTTGGGTGTTGCATTTACAAAGGTGTACTCCTTTCGCATTGGTATGGCAGACACTCCTACATGCGACTACTGCGGAGCTGAAGAGACCATCGAACACGTCCTGTGCAGCTGCGCTTGCTACGACACACAGCGATGCCAGCTCCGGATGGTTTCGAATCGACTTGACCCCGGACCATTTTGTGTGCAGAAGATACTAGGACCTTGGGCATCTGCCTCAGTTGCGCAGAAAGCAACTAAAGCACTGCTACTTTACCTTAAGTCAACAAACCTGAGCGACCGCCTGTAGACTGTGTGTGCTCCCCGAGTGTGTTCGTGATTGTGTGTACCTTCTCATCTTTCTGCAACCTCTTTTCTCCCCTTTATCCCTTCCCCAGTGCAGGGTAGCAAACCGAATGTGTGTCTGGTTAACCTCCCTGCCTTTCCTTGCATCTTTATCTCTCTCTCTCTGACCTTGCCGGAGTATGCGGTGCAGAGGCTCAAGAACATCAGCCTAATGCGGTAGAAACGTTGCATAATATCCAACCAACCCCAAGAAGGATTGGAGTGCTTTAACATGAGTAGGAGCAGGGGCATCAAGAATGGCAGCGACCTTAGACTCAACCGGCTATAACCCGCGAGCAATTATGACATAAGAATGCAATTTCAGTAGCAGTAAATACACACTTGTAATTAAGCTTCATGCCACAGAAAGCTATTTTAGACAAGACACCTTTCAAGTGCACATCATGCTCTTCCCGATTACGGCCCAAAACTAAAATGTCGTCTAAGTAACAGACAACACCTGGGAATCCCCTTCAGTACATCGCTCATCATTTTTCCGAAAATAGCTGGTGCAGATGCCAGCCCGAAGCACACTCTGCGAAAGCTGTAAAGCCCTTGATGCATTACAAAAGTAGTAAGGTGACGACTCTCCTCCGCTAACTCAACCTGGTGGTATGCGGATGCAAGATCAAGTTTAGAAAAAAATTTAGCACCTGTTAATTGTTGCAAGAGTTCCTTGATGTGAGGTAGAGAGAGTCCGTCCACCACAATGGCCTTGTTCGGCTCACGGAGATGGACACACAGTCGGGTGGAATTGTCCTTCTTGAGGACGACGACCAAGGGAGACACCCAGTCCGTAGCATCCACCCTCTCTATGATGCCAATTGTCTCAAGTCGTTGCAGCTCGACGGCAACTTGTTGCCTCAGCAAGAAGGGAAGACGACGCAGTTTGGCCGCCACTGGCTGCACACCAGGTTGATGCTTAACACGGTGAATGTAATTCCGGACGGTGCCGATGTCCGACGAAAACAGGTGGTGATACTCTGGTGGCGCATTCGCCGGAACCACCGAGGAGTCGACGAGAGAACAAGTGAGGGTCTCATCTTTGATGATTATTTTCAGAGCTCGGATGGCATCCAATCCCATGGGCGAGGTTCCTTTGTCTGTGAAATAGAAGGGAATCGTGGCGCAGTTGCCATTGTACGAGACTGTTGGCTTGAAATAACCATGATTATAATGGCTTGCTTCGAGTAATTTTGTTGAACGAGGTGCGACGGTAGCAACTAGATATGTGAAAAGTTCCTTTTATAATCTTGAAAGTTGAGTATGACACAGCTGCCCCAGTGTCGATGAGCATGTTGAAGGTGGATCCATTGATCCGTACGGGAAGATGAAGAATTCCGATAGACCGTTTCGTCCACTTGCAGGACAACAACTGTATTGGTCACCGTCGATTAGCCTTGATGGCCCGTCTACTCCGTAGTAGTGCGGCAGACCCGCACGAAGTGTCCACGACGTCCGCATCGCGAACACGTCCGGCTCCTGGCAGGGCAAGCGCCGGAGTTGACCCAATGCCGCGTCGAGCCGCAGCGGTGGCAGGCACCCGCGCAAGCCGGCGGTGAAGCTGCAGAGGAGGTGTCCGCAGCAGTGGATGGCAAGGAGGTGCACGCAGGAGAAGTCCCGCTGGTGCCATCCTGCACCGAAGCTTGGGGAGGACAGCCGCCATTTGGCCTGGCATCATGAATCGCTCGGTGAGCGGAGCTGCCATCGTGAATCGGACGCGACGACGCTGCGTCGACTTGCGCTCCAGATAACTGTAACAACGCGTGGTCGAAGGGCTCCTCCTCTCTCGCTACGTCGAGCGCCTTCTGTAGTGTGAAGTCCTTGCCCATCTTGAAAAAAGTTCTTAGTAGGTGCGGCGACGCGATGTCAGAGACGATCTGGTCGAAAGCGAGGATATCGCCCGCCACGCCGAATTCACAAAGCTTGGCGACTCGGCGTACTTCCTGAATGAATTCCACCGCCAATCGGTCTGGGCCCTGACGCAGGGCTTTGAAGTGGCGCGCAGACACGCCGCATCGAGTTGAGGGTCAAATAGTTCATTCAGCAGCGCAAGGGCTGCGTCGAACACATCCGGCGTCGTCTCCAGAGTTGGCCGGTCGGCTCCAGGCTGCTGCTCATCTTCGGTGGCACGCAGGTAAGTGTTAAGGCCCTCGACGCCTAAGGCGCTCAGGAGCAGCGCCTTCTTGTGCTCCGGCGTTGCGGCCCTGGCAGCGGCGTCGACGTAAACCTGTAACCCAGGACGCCACTGCCTCCATGAAATAGGCGGTACACCGGGGCACTGAAGAAACGGCGGTGGAGGGGCAAGGTTCTGTTTGGCATTGCATAAATTGTTGCCAGACTTGATGGGTCAGTGTTGCCAGACTGCGGCCAAATTTGGCAGAGAAATTAGTCCCCGTAGTTGTGGTTTCCCCATGAGTTTGGTGTCGTCCGCGGTGGGTTTCGCGAGTGCATGAGCGACACTATCCGTTTTATTTAATGGAATGAACTGCGCCTTGCAGACGTTGGGACGCGTTCTTTCGCTGTGTGCTGCTGTGCAATTAAGAGGCTGTTTTAATTAACGGAATGAACCGTGCCTTGTATAAGTCGGGGCGCGTTCTCTTGCTGTGTGCGCTGCTGTGCAATTAAGAAATGGTGTCTCAGAGTTAGGGAAACAACGACGCGTCGTCCGCCATGCATTTCGTGATTGCGATGAACTTCCCGAGTGCGACGAACAATTTTTTTATACTGCGCTTTTGAGCTGAGAGACAATAGACATTCATTATTTGAAATTATAGTCGTTTGTGCTTATTGTGGGTGGGGCCCTGCAAGCGACGGCGGCTCGTCGGCGGGGTTAATTCATTTCATTTCATTTATTGCATCCTTAAAGCCCGAGGGCATTACATAAGGGGGGCAAAAAATACGCTGTGAGTGTGTATAATTCAAGTTGAACAAATTATTATAAACAGTACAGTGTTAATATGGTAGTTTGGTCAAAAATGACGACAAAAATGAATCAAATAACACACAAAAAAAACGCTTTGGCTGGGAATTAGAGTACAAACAACTAGGCACAAGCATATTATACATACAGTACGTTGGTAGAATATATTTACAGCCACGGGTTAATGGGTGGAATCAAAGTGGGATTCCAATTTTGCGCGCAATGATGTGCGGTCAGGTGTGGCAACAATGGTGTCGGGAAGGCGATTCCAAAGTGTTATTGCTTGGGGGAAAAAGGAGTCGTTCATTGCGGATGTACGGCCGTTGATTCGTGCAATGGGGTATGAATGGTTAATTTGCAAACTGAAAAAAAGAATCTAGTAACGTTGAGGATAGCCGCGTTCATGCTCGCCGAAGAGAGCGTCGAGAAGCAACTTGAGGAGGGACGCGCACGTCAGTAGGCCTCGTGACCGGACTGGCGTGAAGAGTGTCGAAAAGTAGGAATGTATGCAGGAAATACAGTAGCGGTGGGACAGCTTGAACGGGTTCTGAGTCGACAGCACGAGGAAGAAGGCTGGAAGCCCATCTTGACGCCTGATGCACGTGGATTGAAGATCCTCGTCGCCAAAATGTAGTATCGTGCGGCGGACGCGCCGCACGGAGAACACAGGGCATGGCGCTGAGGCGCCGGCCGACACGACGTACGCAGCAGCCGGTAGCCAAGCAGAAACTCCTTTATTATGTACATTTGAGTACAATGCTACGCATAGATGAATGGACGGATTGATGTGGCTGTACCCTTTAGATCGGGCGGTGGCTAATGCCACCTAGCCGTAATACTTTGTGAACCAGCAACTAGATTTATCTTTTTTTTCTCTTTAAATAGTGAAGTTGAGGACTGGTACTTTCCAGTGAAGGGTTTATTTTCACTCGTGCCTTGACATTAGCCACCAATCAGATAACCTCCTCCTAGTTAATTCTACCCGTTGATAGGGCCACTCACGAGGTCTGACAATTTTGAGCTGACAAGTGCAATGCGTAGACGAGGCGTTTGTGATAACGTCTGCCAGAATTTGCAACGATACGCGCCGATGAAATGGGTCAAATTTCAAGATGAATGCTGTTCCCCCTCCCCTCTGCCGACGCACCCGTAGAGAATGAGGGCATGACGTGGCCGTAGGAATGGTCCTACGTACACGGAAATGCGGTGACGTTGGTCCTCTACGTAGACGACCCTGCTCTGACGTTGTCGACAGTATACCACGTGACATGCCAAAAATTATTTAACACGACATGCGTAGTTTATGTATTTGTTGTTTTAAGAGATGAATAAAACTTGAAATAAATAATGAGACGCAATACAAAATTGTGCGCGTTTTTCTTAATTTTTTTTCCGAGAAATGCTACGAGATACGGGGCTAATGTGCCAGCGTTCCGCATGGGTTCGGGTCTTCGCGGTCAGAGCATTGAGCAGGTGACCGCCGTGGAACACTCCTACGCGTTCGTGCACTCATTGTGCTCATCTACTCTACCACGTCTAAGCCAGCGTTTCCAAACAATCCCGCAGAAACAGGTAGCAGACCAGAAGATACCGCTGGTCAACAAAGCAATGCCGCTCGCGTGCACGGAGGCTGGGCTTGTTCGGACACGTCATGCGCACGTCACCTCCTGGTCGGATGCCGGAGAGGGTGGAGAAGAGATTTGGCTTGCGAAGGCTACGCGGAGGAGCAGCAAGGGTTTCGAGCTCGCCTCCTCTCACCCTCGTTTCGCGCCGCTTTAAAAAACTGTTTTCTCCTCTCGTAATGAACCGATTCGAAAAACTCTGTGCCATCATCCTGAACTATAGGGTGACGCCCTTTACAGAACATTATCAAGTGTTTGGCAGTTTCCTCCTCCTCTCCACACGCACTGCATACCGTGTCTACTCCGTCGTATTTGGCCCGATATGTCTTGGTTCGCAATATTTCCGTCCTGGCCTCAAACAGTAGAGAACTACCCCGAGTATTATCATACATTCTTTCCCTGGCAATTTCCTGCTTAATAGTTCGATAGATCTCTAGTGCAGACTTCCTAATCATGCCGATTCTCCACATATCGGTCTCAGCTTCCTTCACCTTCTTCTTAACCGATAATTCTCCTTGGTTTGGCCCCCTGCCGTTTTCTAAGTATTTACCAGTCAATTTTCTTGTTCGCTTCCTACATTTTGTATCGGCATTCTTCATGTACAAGTAGCTGAATACCTTCCTAGCCCAACGCTCCTCCCCAATTTCTCTCAATCGCTTCTCAAATTTTATCTTGCTGCTAGCTTCCCTGCCCTCAAATGATGTCCATCCCATATCACTTTGTACTCCCTGATTTGGTGTATTCCCGTAAGCTTCTAAGGCAAGACTACATACTCCTCGTTGCCTAATTTCTAATCTTGCTTGAACTTCTGATCTCATGCACAAGACCGCATTGCCGAACGTCAGACCAGGAACCGTGACCCCTTTTCATATTCCTCTCACAACCTGATACCTATTGTAATTCCACAGTGCCCTGTTTTTCATCACCGCTGCATTCCTGTTACATTTAGCTGTTACGTATCGTTCGTGTTCCCTTAGGTAGTCGGTACCGTTGCTTATCCATACGCCCAAATATTTGTATTTATCTGTTATCTCCAGTGTGACTTCCTGTATTTTAAGCTCACAACCTTCATTATCATTGAAAATCATGACTGCTGATATTTCCTTACGGAATCTAAAATCTAACCTATCTCACTCATTACTACAGATATCCACCAATCTCTGAAAATCTTCCTTGTTGTCGGCCATTAGCACTATATCACTGCGTAAATTAATGCTGGTAGTGCCTGATCGATGAGTTTTCCTTGTTTGATGAAAGAGAGGTTGAAGCCAAGTCCACTTCCCTCTAATTTGGCCTCTTATCCTTGTAGGTATATCATGAATAACAAGAGTGACAGAGGACACCCTTGCCTAAGCTCCCTTTTTGTTTTACCTCTGTGGGCTTGGATACCTGTTTTTCCCTCTTTATAACTACCTTGTTACTTTTATAGATATCCTTTAAAAGATTAGTGACTCTATCTTCCACACCAAGTGTGTCCAGTATTCCCCACAAATCCTCTTGAACCGCGCTATCGTACGCTCCCTTGATATCCAAAAATGCTAGCCACAGGGGCCTGTGTTTTTTTCTGCTGTTTCGATGCACTGTGTCAGTGAGAACAGATTACCTTCCAACCTCCTGTGTTTTCGAAACCCATTCTGCAATTCCACCAGCACCCCCTCATCTCCTATCCAAGCCTGCAGTCTTTCCTTTACAATCTGCATCGCCAGAATGTAGACCGCATATATATAAGGTCCCTAGATGAAACAAGGTAGCGTCTCTCATTGTTCTCGAGCAGTCCTCCTCACTCTCTCGATTACTCCTCTTTTTCTCTGCCATCCGCGTCTGTAATTGGTGCATTACTTGCACGTGATCTTGCAAATGGCTGGTGGTGTTATTTATTATTTTGCAAAAGGTTCAAAACGGGTACGCATGCGCATATGGCTCCAGCCGGATTCTCGCCGTGACCAAAGACAAAATCGTAGCCAGAACATAAAGTGAGGACGAGGAGCGTTTCGGTGTGTGCTAAGTCGACAATGATTGTTTCGCCATGCTCGTTCAATGCAACATCTGCGTTTTTCAGCAATGCTGCGTTGCCGTAAACAACAGAAAATGGTTTCGCTCTCTTCAACTTACCTCGTGCTTTCCGAGATGAAGCGCACCATTAAGTGCAACTATGAACCATTTCACGCGAATGCTTTCGTGCAACTCCGTCAACGTATGTCGACGCGGATCTGCGAAGCGAGTTCACTAGTCGGTTTTTATTGAAACGCCAGGCGCGCGTCTAATGCGTGTCTAGTGCATTGGGGTTGGTACAAATACATGTGGGTATGCACGTATACAGAACAGCTGTAGGTTGTAATCAACCCACCTTCAGAAAAATTTCACTCTTGACCAGTTCCCGCTTGAGCCGAAACGCGCTGCTTCGAGACACCTCACCAGTAGAACTCTCACTTTTCAGGAAGTTCCCAGCACCGCATCAGAATTACTTGGCATCACAATTGTCCAGGTGGGCACATTTAAA
This sequence comes from Rhipicephalus microplus, assembly GCF_043290135.1. NCBI lineage: Eukaryota > Metazoa > Arthropoda > Arachnida > Ixodida > Ixodidae > Rhipicephalus > Rhipicephalus microplus. The sequence goes on along the minus strand of NC_134704.1, from coordinate 5,734,215 downwards.
AAAAAAACGTCATCGCAGTGCTGCTGGACGAGTGTTCGTACCAGTCTGGTCGTATAGTTTTTTTTCTTGCGTGTGCACAAGTCGGTTGTAATCAATCGTCACAACGTCACGCCCTGTGGCCACTTACAAGATCCAGCAAGAAGCACGTTCACTGTGTCACAGCACGAACAAAACACAATCGGAGAAGTAGACTAGTTAGAACTGGACGAAATACCGCGGCCGTGGAACTAAAATGTACTACGCGAGGCGCCATGGCTAGTGGTGTAAAGTATAGAACTGCCCAACGTTGCCGGTTGAGTAACGCTCATCCCGCTTGCTCTTGTATTGTGCCGTTTATGTTCATAAAGGTAACTGTTTATTCTACGTCTTATTTTGTTCCATTTTGTTTCATTTACATTTATTCACCGTAGCAACAGAACCCAAACATTCGCTTTTGGATGAAAGTTTTAAACCTTCTAGTGGGCGCTTCAGGCAAATAAGCGAGGAGGAAGAGGGAGGGTGTCGCTACCTTGGAAACTTGTTTCATCTAGGGACCTTACATATATACGCAGGGTAGCGCCCCCTGAGGGCGGAAATGCTTTACATAAAATCGAATCTGGGAACCATGAAATTGAAACCGAAACACCACACCTCTTTTTTCTGCAAGTAAACAATTCGCCACTTCTTTCTGTGTTGACGCTTTGTTGTTTCAAGGAGTGAGAATACTGGCACTCTTTTTTAGGAATCTAGCCTGTAGTTATCAGAAGGGTTGTTTCTACAATAATGTTTGCTTCGATATTAAGGAAGTATTAAGAACGCCCCGCTTAAACATTTGTTTAAAAGAAATGTTCATCATTTACAACCAAAATTAAGGTATTATTTGATTGTCATAGCAGGCTCGAAATTGCAGCTCTTGATGGAATGATCAGGCCACTTGGTATGTGCTACCCTAGCGAAGGAAAAGAAAGAAGCCCATGGCTGGCCGGAGGTGCCGGTATGGAGCTTGACTGCACTTAGAGACTGGTCGTCCTCCGCTGGGCCGCGGTGGTGTGGCGATACGATCACTGCGGCCGCGTCCGCTTCCGGCGTCGACATGGCCAAGAAGAAAGGCAGCAAGAGCGACGGCTCCAAGGGTGGCAAGAAGGGCAAGAAAAAACACCACAAGGCGCCCCCGTCACCCCAGGGCAAGAGCTCGCCGACAAAGGCTGCAGAAGCTGCGCCACCGCCGCCTCCCCAACCACCTGGAAATGCTGAACAGATGAAGCTCACACAAACGCTCCAGGACCTCATGACGCAAAAGATGAATGTTTGGCAGAAAATTCTCGGTTCACACAAGGATGAAGAGCGTAAAGAAGGACTTCAGATTTACAAGAACATGGCTGAGGAAGAACTGCGCATCATCGCCCGCAACATATCCAAGACGAAACTCCAGGAATTGGTTGACCAGCAGCTCAATTACTTCGTCCAAATCGGCACGTCTACTGCGGAGGAACAAAAGCTCGCCGGTATGCAGGGATTCAAGCAAGTGTCCGACGAAGAATGTGCGCTGGCCGCCATGGAAGCGCCGGAGCTCGCACATCAAGTCTTCGGCGACATCAGGATGGGTGACCCATCACCCTTAAACCTCCAAGGGCCGCCGTCAGCCTTTGCGCCCACCGCCGTTCATATGACACCGGGAGCGCGTCTTCCCGGCGCCTACGAACCTGGGGCAGCGCCCGTCCTCATGACACCCGGAGCGCGTCCTCCCGGCTCCTACCAGCCTGGTGCCGCGCCTGTTTTCATGCCACCGGGAGCACGTCCTTCCGGCGTCTACCAGCCTGGTGCCGCGCGTGATGGCATACTTGGGGCGTACCCTGGCGGCATGGCGTGGGCGCAACCTGGTCCTAGCGTCGTACCTGGTGCCGTGCCGTATCCTGGACAAGAGGCGCGTGAAGGCATGGCGTTGCCACAGCCAGGACCCAGTGACAAACACGGCGCCGTTCCAGAGCCATACCCTGATATGCCGCCCAAGTCGGTCAGCTCACTCACCCGTGATGTGGGTTTGTTGAATACGATGGCGGACGAAGTCAACAGAGCCAGCGTGCTAGAAAAATGCGCGCCGCGGCCTTCCTACCAGCAGCCCCCGACTTTGCCCATGCTGCGGCAGCCAGATCATAGTCAGCTCATGCAGGATGCCTGGGATATGCAGCGCCAACTTCCTAAACGGCGGCTGCCGCCTAGTGGCGGGACGGCCGAAGTTCACAACAAAAGCAGGCTGGTTAGCGAGTTCGTCGAGAAGCTGGCTGCAGAAATTGCTTCCAAGCGGATATCTCGGGAGGAAGCCAGGAGCCAACTGAAGGATGTGGTTGAACTGGAGAACGAGCTTGCTGAGACACTCGTGTCGGCGACGAATGTGAAACCCGACCTCACTGAAGAGAAGCTGGCCGCTATCGCGAAGATGTACCAGGACATCTCTCACAGTGTTATAACTAACCCAGAAATGAACCGCGATGACGCGCTGAGCAAGTTGAAAAATGTGGCTGCCATGGAAAATGAGCTAACTCAAGCGCTTGTGTCTGACGAGGAAATTGCGAACAGACCTTTCCGCGTAACCACTGCCGAGGAGAGCGCTTTCAAGCTGCAGCAGATGAAGATAAAATTCGCTGATGAGCTTCAGAAAAGTATGGCAGTCTCTCAACCAGATGCGAGTAAAATCCAAGATAGCATAAGGCAACTTTACGAGCTCGAGGTGTTGCTGATGGACAAGCTTTTCAAAGCCAAAAATGGCAAAGGTCGTAGGAGGGATAAGGACAAAGGCCGTGAGCTCGCTACAGTGAGGGAGCCTAAAAAGAAATCTAAAAAGCCATCGACAGTCGTGGAGATATCTTTCTCAGACAGTGAGGAGAGTGGAGCGACGCCCGTGGTTTGTGTGGTAGATGGTAGACAAACGGCAGACAAGGCGAAGGGTGGCAGCTCTTGTCCTGTCCACGGGAGTCACAAAAAGTCATCGCCAGAGAAAAAAGGGAACAAGCCATGTCCCGTCCACGTGGATCCGCGGGCTAAGGCCAAGATAACATGGAGTATGCACCCGATCACGCCCGAGAGTCTTGATCTCTGCGACAATGACATGCAGCTGCTTACGGGCAAAGGTAACAGCAGTGGTAGGTTGGGTGACCTAGGAAAGAGCGTCGGCTATCAGGAAAGGGACTTCGCCATGTTGGCAAGGACCCAGAATCCGCCGTTTATGCAGCCACCACTTTTTCCTCCATATGCCCCTATGGAGCCCATGTGCCCTCAGTACGCCCCATGCACGGCCGCGCCGTACTTTCCACAGCCACCTATGATGCCGCCATACGTGTATCCGCCCCAGGAAGACGTGAGGCGGAACGTGGCCTGCGGAGATGTTCCGCCTCTGATGGATGACCGGCCTCCTGGTGAGCCGCGGATCATCATTCCAACAAGATACAAGGGCTTGCTGCTGGACCAGCCTGAGAGATGTCCAGATGATGACCCAAGAACTATATTGGGGGACAATACGTTTTACAGTAAAGAGACCTGGGAAACGAAGCCTTGCATCCCGGCCAATTACACTAGCCAGTGTTACCCGGTAATGGAAGAGCAGGAGTACGTCCTTCCGAAATACAGGCCACAGCCAAACGTGGACGTGGGTATCGATGCCTCCTCAATGTATCCGACAGCCGTCACCGACACAGAGTTCGATCAAGAAAATGGTCGCGTCTTTGGTTTGGAAACTGGAATCCAGATCACTTTACCCAGTCAGACTAACATCGCAGCCGTCGCCAGCCCAGCTCCTGCAGCTTCAGTGCAAGCACAACAAACGGTTCCCGTTACGGTCTCGCCACCGGTTCAAGCAACAACAACGATTACTGCCACCGATGTCCAATCTGTGATCACGCCTCCTCGACGCAGAAGGATCCGAAGGCGTCGAGAGTCCGTCTCAAGGTTTCGAAGGAGACGCTTCAGTGACTTCGAAGACGATGACTCTGACTTGCACCCGAGGCGACGCACACCCTCGCGACCACGTTCCCGCTCCCGCACTCGACGGTCACGCAGATGGCGTGGAAACATTGATGATGACTTTCGCAGGACACCTTCGAGAAGACGAAGGAGACAAAAGAGTAGAGTGAGACGGCGGCCCTCTCCTTCAGACCCCGTCGCAGAGGAAGTGCCCGGAATCCCCTTTTGGGATTGGATATGCAAAAGCATTTGCAGCCTGCTGCCGTTCTCGAGAGATGGTAAAGGTACTAGAACTAAGAGAGGTGCCAACATTCAACGATTAGTCGACGATGTAATGGCTACGTCTCAAGAAGTCGTCCAAGCCAAGAGGAAATTGCAGAGCAATAATGGAAGCGTCGAAGCATCAGTAAGAAGCATGGGGGACTTGGAGAGTAAACTGTGGAAGCTTATAGACCTTGAAGTAGACCTCGTGAACGAGCTCGCCCGCTACCGTTGGTCTGGTGACGTGCAAGATCCCAAAGCAGAGATGAAGCTCAACACCGCAGAAGAAAAAATATGGAGGGTTATTGGAGTGCAAACCAGGCTTGCGCAAGATTTGGGAGATTGGAGGAAGACGTCTTCGCGGTCTTTTCACAACTCCACCATGGATGCCCGAATGCCTTACACGGGGCAGTATGGAAGCTTTGTTCCAAATTACGCTCAACATTACGGGAGTTACGCGAACCAAAGTAGTCAGGCCAACACGACGAGTATGTATGCCGGTGCGGGTAGCCATATGGGCAACAAGGAAGAAATGCCCGATGACGACGAACCTGACTCAGCGTCACCTTTGCCGCCAGAAAAACGAAAGACGTCCAGATTGTCTAAGGCTGCTCGAAGACGACGACGGAAGAAGACAGGAAAGCTCAGGTCGCCCGTTCCGTCACCCGGCATTATATCTCCTAGGAGGCGCTCCAAGTCGCGCCGCGCGTCGTCGAGCACATCAAATACGACGACCAACACGTCTAACTACACGACGGAGCATACCTCGACCGAGAACACGTCATCCAGCAATGTGTCGACGAGCGACCCTGATTCGGTGACTATTACGAACACTATCGTCATTTCGGACGATGACGGTGCCGCAAGGCCGTCAGCCGTCTCTTGGAAGTCTCCGAGCAAAGAGTTCCTCTCAAGCATCGACCGCTCGCAGACGACGCCCGTCGAGTGGGAGACAAGAAAGAAAGGCAAGTACATATACGTCAGGGCCAAGCCTGGCAGTGGCCCACAGGTGGCCCGAAGACCAAGGGACAGTCTAGAAGTGCTAGGGGGACGTGCGTCGGGAACGTTTCCGGATCGTGGGCCTGGCTATGACATCAGAGTGCGAAGAGGAGGCCGTCGCCGCGTCAACGACGGCGAAGATGACCTGATGTCTGTCTCGATGAGGACGTCAGAGGACTGTCCTCGTCGCCGCAGTCGGCGCTTCCGTTCTCTCGGCCCAATTCCCAGCCGAGGAACATACCAGTCTAGAAGCCAGTGGTCGCTCTGACTCGGGCACCCAGTAAATCTTCAACTATTGCGAACACGTGCTAATGATTATTAAAGAATATGCTTCGTTGTTCGCTCCACTGATTTTCCCAAATAGGTGACGCATCGAAACGGTGCATTAAGCCTAGTTTTCTTCAGAGTAGGGAATTGTATGGAGAAGAAAAAACAGAAATCTTCGCCTTGAAGAGTGCAATGCTACATCAGGCCCCGTTCGCGTCGCCTTCTCATTCGCTTGCCATGCTTCACGGTGGATGATATCTGACCGTGTAGTGGGAGGAAAGGAAGTCTAATCCCGCCGTTTCGAAGCCCGCGGCGACGAAGCCCAGGTTAAAAAGGTGTCCTCGGACAGTTTGCCCCTGGCGCAGGTATAGGTGTCGCCACTAATACTCGAAGAATTAACTGTTCACGGTCAGAAATCTGACTTCCTTAGAAGTTTGGCAAGCTCCATAACGCACCGCGAATACACTAGTGCCGTGGAATGGAGAATTCGAAAAAAATATAGAGAAAGGGGGCGGGGGGACCACAAGCTTTGCCTTTAAATGTTGAACGCGATAGTGATATCCTGCCCTATAGTGTGTACTTAAACCACTAAGTGCATACTTTTTGTTGTATGTATATGTTACTTGACAAGTTTAAGTTGTGTATCGATCAGTCTGTCGAGGAAGCTTTTGCATATGGCTGCACTGTGTGTAATGGGTAGCATGCTCTAAACCACGAGCAATTATGCGCGTGAAATGTTTTGAAAGTTGTAATGTACCCACTATATGCCACGTGTGTGCCTTTTGTGATGGGTGGCCGGCTTTAAACCATGAAGTCTTTATGATAACTGAATGTACAGACACCCGATGGCAATGTGCCCTCGTACAACGCAATATTACTGCGATATTACATGCTGTATTGTGAAGCCTGTATTCAGAACGCGTGTGTTAGTAAAGCATGAGCATGATTTTTCACTGCATTTCCAAGCAGAGGAAGTTGTTTGCACTGTATTACGAAGCAGACGCGTGGCTGTACAATGAAGAAGGGGAAAAAAGACGTGGCTGATCCAGGAATCGGTAAAACACGAAAGTGAAACGTGTTTTCACAGAGGTAGTTGAGCGTTTACTGTGCATTGTTTCGCCGCAATGGCGAAGGAGTGAATGCTACAGAAACAAATTACATTGTTACGGTAAGAACGGCGAACAGCTCGAAACTTGCCGCGCGCACAAAATGAGCATACAGAGGACGAGCGCGGACAACTAACTGTCACAGCTCGACACTTGAAGCACACTGCTGAAACAGAAAGACACATGAAACGAACGCACAAGTACACACAAGACGAGGATGAACAACAATTTCACAATACTTCTTCGTGTGTGAGCGCGAGCGAAGTGGCCTTCGTGCCTTCTTTCACCACTGTAATTTCAAAGCAAACTTGTGGTGGAAGCACAAGGGTACAAAGTGCCCGAATCCCAAGATAAGCGCACGCTGGCGAGCGACCCCAAAAGATAGCATGTGTACGTACTTGGACCATGCAATGCGGAGGTGCGCGCCCGTAGCAACGCTAGGGGTGACGACCTTTTGAGCAATTGTGCCCAATGTTTAAGTCCCTAAAAAAAACTAAAGTAGTGCAAACCATGCCCCTTCGCCTCTGCATCTTCTCTCAGCAGCGCCCCTACAGCGTCCAGCAAGAAACTGCGGACGCAGGCACAACATAGAATAATGAACACACCGTCTCCCGGCACACAGGGGAGCGTAGTGGTGGTGGTGGTAGTGATTAGAATGAAGAGGAAGTCCCTGAAAAAGAAACTAAAGTGGCGCCAACCGCACCCCTTCGCCTCTACCTCCTCTCCCAGCAGCCACAGCAGCGCCTCTAGAGTGTCCACCAGGAAAATACGAATGCGAAAGAAAGCACGCGGGCGCACTGGATGTGCCAGACGCTTGGGCAGCTCGGGCACTGCTGCGCCGTGCGTTTTTCATCGAGCGGCTGTGCCTCGGGTATGCTGAAAGGGTACGCCGGTGGCGTCTGTTAGAGGAGCGCGCGCTCGCTTCACACAAGCAAAGTCTACGGCGGCCATCGTTCCGAGATTCTTCATCGCTGCCCCAGCGTGTGTGCGGCGTTGCCAGTATTTCGTATTCGGTACACTTCCTTTGCATTTCATTCGTCGCTGAACAGTTCTTTGTATCGTTAGTGTGGTGACATTACTCGTTCGTTCGTCGATTCGAAGGAATAGAAAGCTAGCTACCCCTCGCAAAACAGGCAATGGATCGTTCTACGTTTTCAAAGCAAGCGTTTTGAGCGAAGAAGCCAACCTTTCTACTGTAGAAAAAACTACGAAAGCAACTATGGCTTTGGCACGCCCTTCTTGGACCGTCGGTACCGAAAGCTTTAAAAGGTCGCCGCAGAAATACTTAATACAGCGCCGTGCGCAGCCGAAGGAAAGACTCAGATATACGTTGTCGGCGCGGGGCCCACCAGTTCGAGTTCACCGTCAATTGCATGAAGCGACTGCGTGGGCGAGTTAGGCCATGTGATACTGTTGGCAAGTGCTGACAAATTCAGGTCACATGGTCATGCTGATTCTTTCTTCAGTCTGTGAGGTTATATGCTGCTCGCATTGATCGATGGACAGCAATTTAAACAACTACTGCACATCGTGAGCGTATATTGAGAGACGTGGCTTGTTACAGTCCGCATAGAAGGTATATTGATATGTAAACTAGTGTAAAACTGGGCGAGTTCGCTCATATTGGAAAAAAAAGAAAGCGCAGCTGAGGAGGCAATAGAGCCCATAGAAGTATTACGTAAGACAGGCGGTAAACAAACGAAATACTATCTGAAGAATACAAAAAAAAAAAGGTAGCGTTCGCGCATGCATAGTGCTTTTTAGCATCTCTCCAGCAGCTGAATGCGCAACCCAACAAATAAAAACATATATGAAGACTGAACTTTGTCCTTTTTCCCTGCATTTCTCTTCTATCTGCCAACGTGTTTGAGAGTTTAACCTCCTCGACAGGACCTAAAAATCTGCATACGAGGGGTGCATGCAGCCCGACCATACTAACATTTGTGATTGCTGTAAAACATATTCCAATTGGAGACTTGCAGTTGTTAGTCCAACATGTGTCCAATGAAATTTTCTACCTATGTTCTCGTCCATGCCTTTATTCTTCTAATAGGTGCGTTACCCCATTCCATAATGTCACTTTATTGATAAACACCAAAGTTTAAGTACAGTTGATTCTATGCAAAAACTGAATGAAGGGCACAAAACATGACATTTATTCAACATTTCATGAAAATGCAGGACTGCCTCAATCATACATGATAATTATGCAGTGTACACAATAAATGACATGAAATATGTGTTAACGGTGACTTGTTGCTATACGTGCACATCACAATGACAAGAGTAAAAAAAAGCGATGGCATTCGTGGTGCACTCACATCTAGCGACAAGTGGACGCAATTTGTGCCAAACACCTTTATCAAGATTAACACTCCACATGTGGAATTGAGCGAATGAAATGAAGTACACATATTGAACTTTTGAAAGCACAGGAATAGGAAGTAGACATAGAAAGCCCCTACTGGGGATATGCAAAACATATTATGCAGATATGTAGGCACGAAACAGGACATACACGTAAAAGACATAATAAAACAGATGTAATAGGCACAGCAAAACCACGGACCTAATCATAGGCTAGTGAGGGTAACAACAGCTCTATCTGAAGAAAAGAAGAGCGAAATTAGCCACTAAAATAGAGGCCAAACCAGATGTAGTTGGAATAAAAACTCACGAGCTTATCAACAAGTGCAAAGCTGTAAAATTATAGGGCAACAATAGCTTCAGCCTCAAGACAACAAGAGGAAAATCAGCCACAGGCCAACCTAGCAGAAGTCAAAATAAAAATACACGAGCTTAGAATTGCGTTTGGCAAGAACTGCAAAGCAAAGAGAGGAAAAACGAGAAAACAGACACAGAGGCAATGAACAAAACCATTACTACACTGACATCTGAAGCAGAAATTTAAAGCGGTAAACCACCAAGGCAGAAAGTAAGCGAAATTTCCCGAGTGACGAGAAACATAATGAAAAACAAGGGCACTTGACACAGAATATTAAAAATAGGCTTAGCTAAGTTAACAAAGCTTCTCATCAAGAACTCTAGTCACACAGAATTACAACGTAAATGAGATCGAGACACCACCCAAGCTATTTAAAGGGAACTGCTTATAAAGGACCAAAATAACTGCTTATAAAGGACCGCTAAGCACAAGAAGGACCCGTCACATGCATGCTCATTCCTTTCAGCCTATCTTTGCCAAAACTAATCAGTTTAGGCACAGCTTCTTCCCACGTACAATTTCCGAATGGAATGCGCTCCCGGAAGCAGTGATACAAGCCAAAAATTTTTCCCAAGCGCTCCAGGAAAACATCTGTCGCTAAGTATATGCATTGTATGGTGTGCTATGCCTTGACCAATCTGCATTGTACTCCTTTTTATTGTTATTTTTTTTATTCTTTGTATGTATGTGTACCAGTGTTATGTGTATTGCCAATTGCCCCTCCTGCTTGGGCCACAAACTGGCCTGCAGTATTCGCAATAAATAAATAAATAACAATGTACACACTGAAACAACCAGGGCAAACGTGTTAGAAATTTCAATGACATTATGACGGCAACTGAAAACATCTGCTCTAAACTGTACGGATCAAAAATAAGTAATTACGGTTGAAATGAAATCACAATAGGACAAAACCCTGTAGTTCCTCATGTACGGTACTTGGGGATTCAAACGCAACATCAATTTTTGGGAATAACTGGTATGCACACCTGCTCGAAATAACCACGTCATGTCGTGATAAATATAGTCTCTAAGAATAATTTTGGCTCTGATATACACGTTCTAGTCGAAATTACGCCAATATGACCTGAACTTAACGCAGTGTCAACAAAAGTATGTGCGTTACTGAGACCATAATTCCTGCATTTCAATCCGTGAGTACTGTACCTACAGACTAGGTTAAGAGGCCATACCACACATGCATCATAGAAAAACGGAAGGAAAACACGAAAGAAATGAGGCATACACACTGTTTTACATTGGTTATAGCAGCCCGCTTTCTAATGCTACGACTACCAGTTTTTGCATCTTTAGCTTTATCAGCTGCCAAATGCATATTCTCTTTCCGCAGAAGAATGTTAATTCTGGTTTTAAAAAATGCTCTCAGCAACCTCTCCTGAATGTTGTGGCAAGGTGGAAAACAATTAACAGCTTGCACACTGTCATTAGTGGTGGCCACAAGTTGACCAATCGTAACTTCATTGCACAGAAGCTTGTTGCTATTCACTCTAAACATATTCTCAGCTGTTTAGAGCAAATGAAGTACTGCTGGCCCTGGTGATACGAGCTTGCTGTCATCAGTGTAGGATTTTAACTGTGTGAGCACACTAGCTTCGTTCGACACTGTGGCAGTTTTGCACTGCTCACAAATCCCTGTGTGCTTTGCAACACTCCTTACCACAAACCCAGCAAGGTAAATAAAAGACTCATGCTCCATCATGCTTATGTTGAGAAGATCACTGGGATATTCAACAGCTTCTGTATCATTGCTGTTAGGAGCTCTTGGGTAGCAATTTACGATGTCAACTAGGGAAGGAGCATCGTCGATAGCATAGCTTCCACTTGTACTGGGCCGAAAGAACTGTGCCAAAGTAGCAGCTCGAATAGCACTACGAAATTGAAGAGCTTTTGATACTGCATTCTTCGCCCTCAAAGGGGAGAACGAATTCTCAAGAGCATCTTGGGAAAATCGGCTGAGCAAAACAAAAAAGAAGCCTTTCTCATTAAGATAATAACGCTGCAGTTCCAATGCAACTTTACACACCAAAATTATGCCCGTCTGCACAGGCTTCCACACGTGTTTCGATGGAGAGCCTATCTTCAGATCTGTAAAAAGAGTTACCATATCCTTTAAAAAAATCAGTGAGTCCTCATATTTTTTATCATTTAACTTGCTGATGCCAAGCTTCGTTGTACATGATGTCAGTACTTTGAACCACCTATAAATGGTTTCTATGAACCATGCCGTTGTCAACGCTTCTTGGGGCAAATCTCCCCTTTGGACCAGGAAACGTAGTGCAGCTGCAGTATCGTGATTTAGCAATGAAAATGCAGGCCTCACTTTCATTTTCTCATAGTGTCCTGGGTCTAAGAAGGATGATTTCAAGTGCGGTGCTATGTTTAATTGCAGTTCGGAGTCTATTTCTACCAGCTTCTGAATCGGCACAAGGTTAACCTCATTCGAAGGCAGCTTGTGCTTTTCGACCACATTTTCGGGAAGGAAAATCGATTGACCACGTGTGAGGTGGTTCCTCAAGTTATTTAGCAAATGTGCGGTGTCTGCCATATAATAAATCTTGCGATTTTGGTCAACAGGATGACAACAAGAAACTCTTGACACAGAATGCTTTCCCACAACTATGCCAAATTCTCTCCAGAGCGCCATATTCCCACCACCCATGTCGCTAACGACTGCATCTATATGAACCCCGATTGTTTTACATTCCTGAATAATTTCAATCAACTGTTCTTGAACTGCAGCACTGCTGAACGAGTTTCCAGTGAGATGATAAGCAACTGTCTGCTTCCATCTTTGTGTAACCCCACCCAGCATAAAAACAAGTCCATGCGTTGCCACTGCAGCATGTGGCAGAGAACCGTCGGCCAAAGGTAAAGTTGGCCTTCCAATAACAGTGCCAGTCGTTTGGTCAAACGCAAGCCCTGAGCTCAACTGAATTTCATCGAGCATCAGAACTGCATGCCTTTCATGCTCCTTCATGGTGGTTATCTGAAATATGCAACATGCATTAGGCAACAAAGGCATCAATAAAGACATTTAAAATACAATGCTTTTCAAGAATAAACAGGCAGTGCACAGTGCAAGCTGTATTTCGATGTTTGCATGCAAGAAGATTATTACCTACTGAAATTTATGTGGAATTGTGCCTAGTTAGAGGACCTGAAGTCATAAGTGAAGGAAAGGTGAGAATATGCTGTGGAAACTTTATGAATGGCCGCTAAAACGTGCACGACAAAGAGCGCTGTGACAGGCACTAACACTGGCACTAGCAACACATGAAAGCTTAATAAATATTGGGGTTTACGTGCGAAAACCATGATACGATCATAAGACATGCCATAGTGGAAGGCTCTGGAAAAGGTTTCACCTTTTGCTCAAGGTGTACTGCTGAAAGAGATGCTCACGAGAATAAATGTAACAAATATATTCAGCTACACCATCCTTTCACCTTTAAAGCAAGGGACTTCAGAACCTCATGTAGAATTCCTGGTGAGAACTTGTAGTTTTCAACACGACGTTGTAAAGTTCTTTCACTCGGAAGGGGTACAGAAAGCTCCCTGACCGCATTGTAGCCTCTGGATCCACATGCCAAACGGAGCTTGAGGCCTTTCTGTATAGTCTCTGTAGACCATTGCTTCCCTCGCATACTGGAAGTTCACATGCCTTGCAGTTGATCTGGTGACAGGTACTTCTTGACGTTTTGCGTCAGTTCATGGTTTCTACGGTTTGCTCTGCTTTTCTGTTGTCGCAGTGTAGCAACTTTCCGCTTCATGTTGTTCAAGCACTCTTCCAATGTAGCTATTCTTTTGTGAAGGGCAGCTACTACTGCTTGATCAGCATCCCAACTACTTGAACTGGAGCCTGCAAAGCACAGATTGAGCAGGAAGTGACAAGAGTTTGAAAATTTCACTATTTAACCCAGACTAGCATGTGAGGGAGAAAGAACCATAAGGATATAAAGAAACAAAAAAAATCAGTGCCACTCCATATTATTCAGCAGAAAAGTGTAAGCGTAACTTTTTGAGAACACAACAGTGGTTTTAACAAACAGCATAAGAAGCTGACACTGTTGCTCAATGAAGAGGGACAAATGGAGCTGCGCAGAACCCGCAATGCATGCAGCTGAACTATTTTTTTGGTGGGGGCGTGTCCTTGATCCGAAATAGGGGCAGGACAGTCAAGTGTGGTCACGTCTCACTTTGTACTCTGCGTGTGAAGGCAGAAAGACATTTTGGGAGCAGCAAGTGTCCGGTGTACCACCTCCTAGCTATGCCAATAGTTATTAATGAGTAAAGACATGAATATATGGCACGTACTCTCGGTTATGACGTAGGGTTATCAATGGCGGTGGCGATTTCAAACAAAGTGGGGAGAGTGCCATGGTTCCACTGTTGTAGCTTCTTTTGACAGAGTTGCTACAAGACGGCAGCTGATTGCGTGTCACAAGTGATAGTGCGATGATGTTGCGCAGTGTGTAGCAGTGTGCTATGCATTACTGTACGCAAAACACAGCTTACATGTTCCTCCAATAAACTTACGTTGTGTGCAACTACTCTCGCCTTACAAGAATGAGCATACCAGCAAAAGAAACAAAAACAGGGCACCAGTACTTGGAGCGCATCCGCACCATTAAATGCACCAATATATCAATCTGTTATGAGCTTGCACGTAATTTCCTGTAGGCGGCGATGTGCCACACTCAAGTGTATATTGCATAGTGTGTGAGAACAGTAGCACTGAACACTTACCGGTGACATCAGCTGTGCCCTCAGCAGACAGAAATCCTCCACAGGCAGCACAAAAGTTCTGCTGAGCAGTAAATGACGGATAATCTTATTAGTAGTACTGAAGACCGGTACAGTCACTAAACCTTTAAATTAGCACAGTTGCAGCACAGGCAATGAGGAATGGCCAGTGACTAAAATTAAAAATTGTATATGATACTGAACAGAAATTTCACTCACACTCAACAGGCGCCGTCAAAGCTTGAAATGGCTGGCAGCTCGATTCATGGGTGGTTTCCACACCTGCGCACATATGATAGTTGGAACCAACAAAACCATCTCGCAGACACATGCCTATACAAATCATGAAAAGTAGCACTCACCTGCTGAACAAGCTGGCAGTGCGTCACATTCGGAACTTGAAGGTTCATCTGCAACATGAGATCAACAATAAATTATGTGAGATTTGAAAGCAACATGTCACTGCCATTACCTTCTGGAAAATCCGATGGTGCTGAATCAGTGGCAGTGTGACCTAAAAAAAGATAAAGACAAATTTAAGAAGACCATCATCTCTGTTACATCGCATTTTGGCAAACAAGCATCAACACTACTTGAAGCATTTACAATATGCACAGGTGCATTACAATTTTTCAGTAATAAGAATGCATGCCAAAACCCAGGCGACAATGCTTTCAATGCTTGCAATGTGCTGAACACCATACTGCGGAGCAAAATGTTGTGGATCTGCAGCACACCCTTACAGACATGATTGTAAAATATATAAACCAATGGATACAAGTTACAAGCCGTTACAATGCTTCGACTACATGCAGCATGTGTGTTAGCTACGTTACCTTGTGAAGAACGTAACCCTGCTTGAGTGGCATCACGGTTGGCTCCATAGCCTGCAAATTATAAAACATCAATGAAAGCATAAAGCACGTTTGTAATTACGGTAAGTAATAAATGCAGTAAGAACTCATCATCAACGGCAGCTGGTGTCAGAAGCACATTCGTAGCTGATGGGCAGTGTGTCTCTTTGGCTTTTGCATAATACAAACATGTATTAATGATAACGAAGAGGGAAAAGGCATGAGATGTGCTTAACCGTCAACTCACCATCAACAAGAGCAGCTGCTGTTAGTAGTAGATTAAGGCCACAAGATGAGCGGGCAGAATCAATGCATTCTGGAGAATGAAAAAAAAAAATGCATTAATTATACCAAAGAAAAGCCATTAGCTATACAAAAACAGTGCACAACACCTATATGCAAGACGACATGTTTCAGGTTAGTGAAAGGCTGAGAAGTAATTATGGGTGATGCAGAAAACAATGAAGACGGACTAAACATTCTCCAGTTTTTTAACGCGATTGGCTTACCTGACGTTTGCAAATGCTCTTGACTGAAGAACGTAGGCGCCGCGTCTCTCTTCAATTTTTTAGTACCAAACTTGTGCAGCAGTATCGGCTCGAATTGGTCCGCAGTGAAGTGGTCCTAGGTAAGGAAATATTAGCGGCTACAGTTACACAATGAAACAGCATGCTCTAAAAAAAACTAAAATAACCTTTAGTGTCAACACGTACACGACTACGCACTGTTTGCCACATTCTCTTCCCAACAGACTAGCACACGGTGCGTACAGTATGTAGAAATACGCACCATTTAGCCTTGCGTGTCCTTATTTCAACCACAGAGCTTTTGAATACTGAGCGCGCTGGAGCACATGCTTACACGAAATGATGCGACATTCAGGTCGCTGCCCACGCCTTTATACATAAAGTCCTTACACCCATACACGCGGGAGTCATTTAACTATACGTTGACCAATAAACAAAGTTTAGTTTAGAACTTGAATGTATCCATTACATCTACTTTGTAACATAGTCGACGATTATTTCTGGATCAAACGAGTAATAATAATACTAATAATAATAATATCTGGCGTTTAACGTTCCAAAACCACAATATGATTATGAGGGACGCCCTTTTGGAGGGCTACGGAAATTTCGACCACCTGGTATTCAATAACGTGCATATAATGCTAGGTACACAGGCCCCAGCATTTCCGCCTCAATCGAAAATGCAGCCGCCGCGGTCGGCATGGATCAAGCCAGAGACGCAACGTTTACACGGCACTAAACGCGGCACGCGTTTCAACTGGCATGCACGTTTACCATCGACGCGGTTACTCTCTTTGTGTGATGCTCGAGCTTGACAGTACCGCAACACTGTAAACACGAATACAAGCGAAACGATAGAGTTTAGCTCGCCGGTACTCACCTCACAAAGCCGTGACGATACAGGGTCCAAGTCAGTCCTTCCGATACGCTGGAGCCACACTTCTTGCCGAGCAGCATTGTCTTTCCCTCGCGGAAGCGAAAATAGCTTCTTTCCTCTGCTGTACCCGCTTTTCCAACCGCTGGCACAGCAGGTCGGCATCCCGAAGCGTGCAGGATTACCGTGCACACACTCACGCGCGGTCGAACTCCGGCTACACAACAATACCAAGCGCGCACGCCTAGCCACAAACAAACACCGCGAAAGTGGACAAACAAAATGGCGTTTGCGATACCTTCACAAAGGCTAGTGCGTCATGCTGCAGATTCTTAGCACCGCCGAGTTTATTACACGGACAGCAGTGGCGCTGCCATCGAGAGCGTCACCATTGAGCGCGTCTGCATGCAAACGGTGGGCTATCGCGTTGAGTATTGCGTGCTTGCGGTGATGTCTTTTGCCACTGCTTGCCACTTGCTTATATACACGTCACATCGTCGTATTTAACGTTACTTTTTATATTTTTTTTCTTTCTCAATCACTCTTTTGGCGCATCGCCTAGAGCCGCAGCGCCCAGATGCGCTTTAACGGAAACATGAGCACAAGCTCATCTTTGCGGCCAGGAGCCATACAGCCCCTCAAATAGCGTCGTTTACTATCTGCAATGCACGCGAGGGGAGAGGAGTCTGCACATTGACACGAATGGCGCTACTTTAGTTTATTTTTCAGGGGCTTTAGAGCGTAGGCTAGTGCAGCGCCTCCTACTCACCGGTGTCATCGTGCAAGCAAGAGAAAACATGCGACCGAAGACAGACAAGATGGCGCTGGCACTGCGGAGAAAGGTGTAAGAAAAAGGACATGTTGACGCTGAGCGCGCCTGAGCGGCTAGATAATGTTCGGTCTCGCGGGCGCACTCTGCTGTTAGTCGTCAGATGGCGCCGCGGCCAACGTACCCAACGAAGCAGTGATGGCACATTGGAATTCCTCTGCCTGCCCAAAGTTATCGTTCCTAGTGGCGTGACTAACGCTCAAAGTGCGAAGAAAATTTATCATTTCAGAATAAGATATAAAGCTTCACCAGGTTTAAGGTTTCATTAACGCGAAAATGTCTTGTGTAGGCCGTGAACGTCGTCAACATGGATTGATCGGAGAGTGCTGAAAGCTAAGTTCCACTCGCCTACATTTGCATATTTGTCTTTATACAGCATTCCTCGATGTAGAGAAAAACAAATTAAAAAATCACAGCATATACACGGAGTGAATGATGACAAGTGGGGTGAAGCGTCCGTCAGCCCGTCCGTTCTTCCGTCTGTCCGTTCGTTCTTGCTTCTGACTGTCCGTGCGACCATCCGTCCGTCCGTGCGCCCGCCCACCCGTTCGTCTGCTAGTCTGTCTGTCCTGCTAGTCTGTCTTCTAGTGAACACTCCAAGTACCGCCATCTCCCATCTCGCATCTCGGTGGCTACGTACGACAACAACGGAAGATAGACAGACACACCTGAAGGAGCTTCGCCCCTAAAACAACGTTAGTCAGCGCGCTATTCCTCCGTCAAAATATTTCCCTTTGGAGGAAAATGCAAGGAACTCCCACCTTCTTAGATGTAGGTCAATCTAAAACAGCCCCGGATGGTCAAAATTATTCAGGAGCTCTCGATGAGGGCGTCCCTCGTAATCAAATCGTGGTTTTGACACGCAAACCGCCAGTAATAATCATTACCCCTCTATCGAAAGAGAATAGCTACTTCACTAGAAGCTTATTTCGTGCGTATCGCTGCTTTCATTTACACTGGGAATTATTCAACCATAGTTACATTTGTTCCATGTGAACGCGATATAAATAAATATTTAAAACGCGCAATTATTCCTTATCAAGCACACAAGGGAAAAGGAAGACCGGAAGGTTAACCAGATATTGGCATCCGATTCCCTATCCAACACTGGGGGTGGGAAAACAGGGGCAAGAAAGAGGGGGTAGAGAGAGAGGAGAAAAAACGCACGGGCACTCATGAGAAAACAGCTCACTAAAGCAATGTGGTTGTTCATGGCTAGATGTTACTATGAGAATTCACATATTTATGCCAACAGTCACTTTCAGATGGCACTTTAAAGAGAAGCACACGCTCTGCACAAGTCCTATAGCCAGAACGGCAGTTTAGTACTAAACACGTTCTACCCATTGCGGGAACCTCTCAGCAATTCGATGTCACCTTCATCAATAGAATATCAATAAACAGGCGCGAACAAAAAAAAAAAAAAGAAACCTAGCTTCGAAACTGCGTGATCACACATGCCAACAACAACATCGGCAGCAAGCATGTTTTTGCCGAGCGTGCTGCCAGGACGGCTGACCCCGCTCGTTTTAGCGCCATCGAGGAAGGCACCGCTGGAGCTGCTAGATAACTGATAACGACCAGAACATTGTCTGAACGCGCTGGGATTGCGCCATTTAAGGCATGGCGGGGAGAGTGTCTGCACATGTATATTGTTACACCGTGCTGCGTGTCTTACCAAGCACGGGGGAGAGAAGGAGCCTTCACGGCGACACGAATGGTGCTACCTTAGTTATTTCTAGGTTAATGAGAAGCGCACGATCTCGCTACTCATGACGAGAATGCGCTAAGACTGCTGAGGTCAGAGGACCTCCAACGGTGGCTTGCGGTTAGCATCCTTTACAACGTACGCTCCGCGGCGAAGTAGTTAGCGTGGAGCGCTGCGGATTGAGAAATTGCTGGTTCGACGCCACTCACACAAAAAATTTTTAAGTGCAAAGCATTTTTTTCTTGCGTAATGCAAGCACTTTTGACGTATTTCTACGCATCTATCTATCTAGCCGCTTACATTAGGGTTCCATCGCGATCACCCCCTTAATTCCGTGTGAACCAAAATTTGTATGGGAGGGCAAGGTAGTTTAAGGTATATGACGTGCTGGTAAAGACATAGTGTCACAATCCCATAGAGAATGTCGTCAAACATTTCCCGCCTAACAGTGGCACATACCCGCGGCCGGGTATGACGTGTCGTCAATGAAAAATATTACAAGGTCGCCTTCACTCCGCATGCGACACGCTTCGCATAGCGCTGATTCCCAAGATGCGTGGGATCTGCCAAATTCTTCTTCAATCGTTTAGTTTTTATCTTACAACGTCATATTTGTGAGGGAAGTACGTCAGTGGAGCCGTGGTGGATCCCGGCATAAAACACCTTCGTGCTAAACAAAATGATGCGTGGCTGTATGGTAGAACACCTGTTTGCCACGCAAACGGCCTGGATTAGATCTTCCCTCGGACCCCAAAATATTATCATTTATTTTATTTGGATCTTTCTCAATTTTTTGGTCATGGAAGACCTTGCCCGAAACGCCGAGCGCACGCATTCACTTTTAACATTATTATCTATCAAATTTTCGTACTTCATAATTCCTTTCCTTGGTTCATTGGCTTCCAAGTTAATGTATAAACAAAAAATTTATTCCATGTAGTCTGGCCATTCCATTTTTTTGTTTATTCCCCGATTTCGTCCTCATTCCCTTTCAAGACTAGAAATTTGCTTTACATTCACCGGTGGTTCCATAGCCGATTCCCCATAGTGGGTGGGAGCCATAAATCAAGGAACAGGCAAGCAAGCAAGTTTCTTGCTCGACGCATCATCGTCATCATCCTTGGCTCCTCGAGCAGGTGGGGAGCCTTGGGTCGCCGAGTCGTCGTTCAGCATGAGCACCTGATAGAGAATGCCCCCAAGGCTAGCGCCAAGACCGGGCCGGGGCCCGTTTCCCCGCGGCCCACCTCCGCGAGGCGGAATCCCTTTTCGGGGTGGTCGCGGTGGCCGGGGCGTGCCCGGGCGGGCGTCGCCTGGACGAGGATCGCCAGGACGGGTGTCTCCAGGCCGTGGCGCACCAACCCCACCGCCACTACCACCACCGCCACCACCGCCGCCGCCCCCACCGCCACCCGAGAGTCCGCAGAAGAAAATGTTCCAAGACCTGATGGCGAAGAAGCTGGCCACCTGGGATCGTATGATGGGCTCCAGCAAGGACGAGGAACGCGCCCAGAGCCTTGACATGTTCCGCAAGCTAAGCGACGAGGAAGTGGACCTGGCCAACAGGACCGTCTCGAAGAACAGGCTCAAAGAGTTCATCGACCTCAAGATCCAGTACTTCGACCAGCTAGCCGGAGAGAACAACGCCAAGGTGAGGAGCGAGGGACTGAAGAAGTTTCAGCAGGTGTGCGAGAACGAACTTGCGTTGGCCAAGTCTGTCGTACCGAAGGACGTGTTGCTGGAGGAGAGCGACTCCGCCAAGAAGCAGAAAGAGGAGGAGAAGAAAGAAGAAGAGAAGAAGGAAGCCCGCAAGCCCCCTGATGCCGTGCACGGAACGCATCCCATGGCAGGTATGATGTATGGAATGCCTCTAAGCATAACTCCAGAGCAAATGCGAGCGATGATGATGGCTAATTCCCAAGCGGCATCCACGAGTCGCATGCTCGCCATGCAGACCGGAATGCAAGACGTCCCCGTGGCCGAAAGCTCTCAAATGGGATCAGAACACAGATTCCTCACGCAGGAGCAGTTCACAGCTCTTTGTAATGCTGACGGCACATTGGAGTTTAACCGAAAGCCTCGCCGTTTTCCGTCCTGGCTTCCGTCAAGGCCTTTATCCAAGTCTTCGATGGCGGATGTACGCGTAAGAAGGGAAGAGATCGACGATACGAAACCAGCCGTCTCCGATGTCGAGAAAACACCAGTCTCCGATATCGATAAGAAACTCAAGCTACTAAACCAACTGGAATCGGCCAGGGGCGTGTTGCAGAACCACTACCCACCTGACTCAAGCACAAGTATGGCAGAAGAAGTGAGGAACCGCCTACGCAAAATAAACCGGATGCAGATGAAAGTTATCGACGAAATAATTGGAAGTAAAGCAGACCTGACGTCAGAAATAGTGTCCGACCTTCGACCAGAAAAATATGAACGGGAAGGGTTTGATGATGCGGTCGATGCTAAGGAAAAGAAAGGCAAAAAAGGAAAGCGTTCTAAAGAGCCCAAAAAGATAATCGTGGAGCTGCCCGAGTACAGCGAGCCTAACACGCACGTAGTGGCCGCCTCGATATCTCGTTTCGATGCTCGGGGTCTGTGCACGGGAACTACGGATCTGTGCCCCGGGCCACAGGAGTCGCGTCCCGAAGTGCTCTGGGAGAGGCCCCGCTCTGAAACGAGAGCACCGGACAGGGTAAGCATAGGGGGACCTATTCGTGGTGAAATCGCGGACTACGGGCCTGATACGGCACCACGTTGCATTCATTACGAACAACGTATCGAGTTGTTCGCGGACAATGTGCCGCCGCCACACTATCACGAGGAAATGAACGCGCCACACTACCACCAGGACCCAAATTTTGAAGAAAATGTGTACTACCAGCAGGCACCCGCTTTCCCTGCTACTACATATTCCGTCCTTCAGTCGCAATGCTTCACGCCGCCTCCTTGCTTGCCTCTGGAGTTCGACATCGTCGCACGAGGGAGTTTGCTTCGAGAGGCCAGCGGTGACGTCAATGCAGAGGAGGAGCCAGGTGATGAGGACGAGCTGCCACTTGACGATCCTCGACTGAGAAAGCCCCGGGTGCTCTCCCAGACAACCATCATCGTTAACCGGCCCGAGCAAGGCGTGCAAACAGAAACAGCACAGCCGCCACCAGCCGAACCTTCACAGCCACAGGCTGCGCTGCCTGTGCCTCCGCAGCCTGTGCAGAAGGCACCGGAACCGTCTCAATCGCCGCAGATTCACGTGAAAACTGTTGACGTGAAGCAGAGCTCGTCGAGTGACAAGCGCTTTGCCAAAAGCTGTGAGGAGAGCCTGCAGAGAATCGCCGACTCGGTCGATGACATCCTCAGCTCCCTGGGTTCATTGTCGTCCGACTACGCCCAAGGTGCAGTGCGACGACATCAGGAGGGCTACGATGACGACGACTTCTATGACGATGACTCTTACGACGACTTTTCAGGGTCCGATGACCCACCACCCCGCCACCAGAGGCAGAGATCTAGGGGTAGGCGTCGCACCAGTGGCGGCGATGATGGCCCCTCGCTTTGGGGCTGGCTCTGTCGAAGTGTACGTTCAGTGAGGGATGGCTCGCCATCCGATGCAAACCAAAATGACTCGCACACCATGCAAGTGGCGAATCGGATCCGTGAGCTGGTGCAGAAGGTTATCCGAGCCTCCAACGAGGTCATCATGGCTCGCAAAGCGATCCAACGAGGTGGGCTCCAGGGCGAGATCGCAAAGCAGAACGTGCTTGAAACCGAAGATAAACTGTGGCAGCTGATCAACCTCGAGAGCCAGTTGGCCAATGAGCTGGCTCAGTACCGAACGCTCGACACCACCGCCGACCCGGCTTACTTTGACAGCCTCGCCCGGGCGGAGGACAAAATCAGGCGCCTGATACAGGTCGAGACGCAGCTGGCCAACGAGATTGGGGCCTGGCGCCAGTTGTCGTCGCAGATGCCTCAGTCGACGTCCTATACGCGCACGACCATGTACAGGGTTCCGGGCTACAGCACTTCGACATCGGCGACGGGCCTGCTGTCGCCCTCCACTAGCTCAACAGGTTACACGTCTTAGTGGCATTCGTAGTTTTTTTTTTGTGCTCATTCGTTGCCCGATCACTCGGATGCCATTCGTGGTAGCTAGACTACATCTATAAAATTACTCGGCTGCGTATTTCACTCTTTCAACGCTTTAAAGAGTCCGTGTTGCACAAACTCCAGTGTCGGCGTCACTGGACATCATTGTCCGTGAGCGAAAAATTGCAATGAATGGAAGTAATTAAAAAGTTCGACGAATCTAATGCATTGTTGGAATCGATTTCATACGAAGCAGCGTGCATTTCTCGCCTTTGGTCAAGTGCAGTGTTGTACACGCTCCTCTACAACATGAAGGCCATCTCGTTCCTTTCCGTTACAACCTGTTACAACTGCAACCCGTTAGAAGTTCCTATAATGCCAAAGGAACGCATTGCAGTTACATGTTGAACAAAGGAACGAGTTGTTACATGGACGTTACATTTGAAAATACCATGCTGCGTTGTCTTGAAGCGAAATAAAGTAACTTAAAGCTCACATCAAGCTACAGATATTATACTAATTCTACATCAGTGACAGCACGTCTCCACAGGTAAAGGGAATCTACATCAACACTCGATCAAAGTCGGTTTTTTTAAGGACCACTGGCCAACTGAAGCTTGCGTGCTCGTCAGTCCCACACACGTGGCAAGTCGGCCTTCAAAGGTACAATCAAGATAATGCCCTCCACCAATATAATTAAATTTTTTGCACAGGAAACCGCATTGAAAGGGATTGATTGATTGATTTGTGGTGTTTAACGTCCCAAAACCACTATATGATTATGAGAGACGCCGTAGTGGAGGGCTCCGGAAATTTCGACCACCTGGGGTTCTTTAACGTGCGTATTGAAAGGGACAATACTAGGGTGTTTTACGAGTGCTGATTCAATATTTCAGTGAGAGAGAGAATAAACTTTTATTTGAGCAAACGCATTGTGCGCCCAAGGTGGGCGGCCTCCTTATTCCTCCCGCGCCTGTTGAACCATGCTGCGCCGATTCTTCAAGCCCGGATCTGATAACTTGGCCTCCCACTGCTTTTAGGTTAGTGTAGTGGCTCCAGGGCTTTGTCTGCATTCCCATACCATATGAAATAGGGTTTCTGGGACATCACAGTGCTTGCAGTTGTAGGAGCACAATATTGGGGATTAATGGTGAAGCAGCGTACCGTGAACGTAGGTGTTAGTTTGCAGCTTCCTGAGGCTTACTGCCTCTCCCCAAGTTAGGCTGGGGTGAGCTGGCGGATAAATTCTTTTGTTTAGCCTGTATTGCTGCAGTATATCGTTGTACATTTCAGGTATATTTTCCTTCCTCCTTAGCGCGCCCTGTGGGATGGCCCCGGTGAAATGAGCTCTGGCGAAAGCAATAATTGGCTGCCTCATTTCCCATCAGGGACTCGTGACCTGGAGTCCAAACGATCTACGTGTCTAGTAGATTTGTCTTCGCTGCAGTGGCGAGAGTTTTGAAGGCTTGCTTGGAAATTCTTCCTTTCTGATAATTTCAACAAGCTGCTTGCGAATCGATTAATATTACTGCTGAACCAGTACAGGTTGAGATTGCTAGCGTTATCGCTGTTTCTTCAGCCGTGTCGATTTCTGTAGTTAAGATGCTAGCTGCCGTTCTCTCTTTGCCCTCGCTGCCGACTACGCTGGCAGCATGTGCCGGGATTCCTGGATATTTCACTGCATCAGTGATCTTGTGTGCGGATTGCGACAGTATTCTTGTCGGAGCTTCTTTATTCTGGGTTTCCTTTTTTCGAGATGATGGATAGGATCCATATTTTGTGGGATTCGGGCTACTGAGATATTCTGTCTACTTCTTGAGTGCAAAAAAAGAAAAAGGGGGGGGGGGAAGGGCAGATACCACGTAACTTGGGAATATCACAAATATTTTTGTTTCCTTTTAGATTATCTTTTCGCCTCTTTTGCCATCTTTTCTTTTCTCTTTTTCTCCTTTTTATTATTTATTTTTTCACAAATTCTACTGCCACACGCTTCCGGGCCGATCACCCGTGGTGGGTTGTGCCATTCTTCTGGGAATCATCATCATCATCATCATCATCATCATCGTCGTCGTCGTCGTCGTCGTCATCATCATTAAAGTTATGCGAAGCATACGGAGGGAAGGTGACCATGTTGTACTTTTTATCGAGCGAGGCGTTATGAGGTGAAGCTAAATATATGTACAAATGTCGCAGAGACATACATATTCATACAGAACAGCCGCCTAAGCTTTGTTGCATGAAAGAAAAAGATGACGACAGTTGCTGGGTGTTGTTGGACAAGTCATCTTTAAATGGGCCTGTTATTGAGGTATTACCGGCATCGAAATTTTTGATAGGCGCTAGATTAAAAAGGAAACTGCTGTTACAGGAATTTTTTACACCTTCACTAACAGCCACACCAGAATTCAAGCACTTTTTTACCATTGGAATAGTAAAATATGTCAAGCGCGAGCAACGGAAGCCGCAATCACTAGACTGTGCTGTCAAACTCCACAGCTAAATTTATATTTACACAGAGCTGGTCTGGCAGCCTCCCCTAATTTTCCTGTTTGTGGAGTAAATCAGTCAACTGAACATTACCACATTTATTGTAATAGATTCTCTACCTTACATGAAAACACCTTAGGTGCCGTTTGCAACCTTCTCGGAATAGATTTAAATGCTCAAAGTGTGCTTTCATTCGGGGCTTTGTCTCTTGGCCACAGTGACGGGAAGATTGCTGACGCACTGCAGGAGTTCATCTAAAGTTCAAAGAGGTTCAAGTGTTAAAATCATTCTTCGGTAGATTTTGACTTCTCCAAATCCACATTAAATCAATTAAGTACACCGCTTTATTGCATTACACCACAGATTATTTACAATTCAACCATCAAATTCGTCTTGATGCATCTTTCTTTTATTTTTCGTAAATAGATTAATTTTAACGTGTTAATAAAGAAGAACTTCATGAAAACTATCCGGTTCTTGGCCAATCCCCCAGCGTGGGTATGCGCCACATCGTCAAGGATTTTGACTTGACTTGGTGCCATCTTGTTCACCCAGCACTCCAATCAATTAAATAACCTACCCGTAACATTATTGGTGCAGGGGTCATCGGTGTGGCGCCCGCTGCGCGCCTACATCGAGGTGTCGTCCACCTCCATCAATAATGTTACGGGTAGGTTATTTAACTTGGACTCATTGCTCTATGGTCAATCTGCTTGTGTTATCGTTTTTTCGCCCACATTCGACTCTCATCTCGATCATTTACGGGCCATTCTTGACGTTTTCCGTCGAGCCAGACTTCAATTAAACTCTTCGAAATGCCACTTCACTCATCGTCAAATAACCGTACTTGACTCCCTTGTCGATGCCGCAGGGGGTCCGCCCGGATCTCGAGAAAATTCGCGCCGGACTGTCCACAAAGGAGGTTCGCAGTTTTCTGAAGCTGTGCTCCTACTTCCGACTCTTTGTTAAGGACTTGATTGCACGTCCACTCACAGACCTCCTCGGACGCCCCGTTTTGATGGGGCACTGGTCAAGCCTCATCTTTTTCCAGGCTCACGACCCTGCATACAACACTGCCAATTTTAGCTCATTTCGGTTCTTCAACCGAGGTTCGCACAGACGCCAGTGGGCACGGCATAGGAGCATTGTTATTGCCACACCGCCGCGTACATGACCGTGTTATAGCCCGTGCAAGCCGATCGACGAATATAGCCAAGCGCAACTATTCAATCACAGAGCGTGAGTGTCCTGGTCATGTGTGGGCAGTCGCCATGTTTTGTAGTCACCGATCACCACGCGCTCTGCTAGCTGGCCTCACTCAAGGATACCACAGGACGGCTCGCTCGTTGGGTCATACGTTTACAAGAACACGCATTCACCGTAACGTACAAAACAGTTGCTTGTTTTTCTTGGTAAGAAGCGCAGCAACTATTACACAGAACACAAGCGCTTAACTTCAACTAAACGTTTATTGCAAACATCAGAGTTTATAAAGGGGGTGAAAGAGAAAAATAATAATAATAAAAGGCAGACCAACCAAAAGCACACGTGCCAGTCCCGTACATTACTTAGCTGTTATTATCTATCACATCATCCAAAAAAAAAAAAAAACCCATAGTTCTTTCCGCGTGAGCGAGATAGAGGGTGCACTAACACACTCAAAATCATCACGTGTCATTTCCGCAGCTTCTACTACCAAACGAATTAATAAATCTCTGTCCCGATGTAACACGCAAGTGTTATCAAAATACGGCACACAACCGCACACCTTACAGTGGACCGCCAAGTGACCATCGGCACCCTTTTGCACTTTATTGTGGCGCTCTTTTAACCTCTCATTTATGCATCTTTCAGTTGTTCCCACATAAACAAGACCACAAGACAAGGGCACTCTGTGAACAACCGACAGTGCACACTTAACATATTTATTGCGATGCTTAATTTGGCAACCTTTCTTTTCTTTCAAAACAGAACAAGTTTTGTGACATATTGTTGACAGCTTCTCAGGACAAAGAGAACAAAACAGGTCTGTTGCATCAAGATGCTCTAGGAAAGTGAGGCGTTGGGTTAGTTGGTTTTTCATGACTGAGAAAAATTGCGCTACAGTTGCTGCGGAAAATGAAGTTAGGGAGGAGACTGTCCAGTTCTTTTTTGTTTCCTCCCGCTTTCCGCAGCAATTGTAGCGCAATTTTTCTCAGTCATCAAGATGTGCATTGTTCATCTCGCTATTCTGGGAAAGAAGCCGCGCATACTTACACAGACAGACGTTCTGTCTGTGTCGCAGCTACTCAATCTCGGCAACGAATAACGCCCATATGCTTCTATGCGAGCCATAACTGACAAGCTTGAGTCAATGCCTCACGAGGCGTCTCTACAAATGTTCCTAGTCAAAGACGGTGTCCTGTATCACCGTAACCTCGATCCATGTAGCTATGACTTACTCCCCGTCATACTAGCACATCTTCGTGCGACTGTTCTCAACCAACTTCATTTCGCTTCTTTTACGCGCCACTTGGGCGTTTCTCGCACATACGACCGTGTACGTCGTCGTTTCTTTTGACCTGGTCTTGCCCGTTATGTTCGACGCTACGCTGCTGCTTGTGAGCCCTGCCAGCGCCGCAAAACCCATCTACCAGCAGCCGATCGACATTCCCACCGAACCTTTTTTTCGAGTTGGCCTCGACCTGCTTGGCCCATTCTCGATCTCCAGCTGGGGCAACAAATGGATTGGGACACGGTACGCTATCACGCGAGCAATCCCGACGAGTTGCGCAACCGATATGGTCGACTTTCTGGTGTGTGACATGACTATAGTACACGGATCTCCACGCTAACTCCTCACTGACCGGGGTCGGACCTTCCTCTAAGCTGTCGAAATCCTGCTCTCTTGCTCTCCCAAGCACACGTTTGCCACTTTGCGCCATCCGCGAACGAACGTTCTTAAGAAGCGCCTCAATCTATAGAGTTTCATACAATAATACCTAGAGTGGAATCTGGCGCTAGTGTCTACGCGGGCTCCTTCAGCGGCGCTTGTACCCGCATGGGAATGATGGGAAGTACAGGCTTCGGATCAGCTTCGTATGGATCACGTTCTTGAGATTCGCGACGCTTCTTTTCCGAGTGGGAAACAAAGTAATATGAAGTTATATCAAATTCAAACTTGGTTCATTTACTTTGTACGCAACTTTTATTGAAAACAGTTCTTGTGATTAGGCGGTAGAAGTGAAACCTCGACAACTTGAGCCATTAGGGTAGGCATTGCTCTGCCATTTCGTTCCAGATTTGGCATCAAGATGTAATGAATTATTTCTCACAACATTTGAAAACAAACATTTTTGGTTTGGCTCGAAAGTACGCAATGTCTATTTATGGAAGTAACAGCACAGAAACACTTAACGATTTGTCTGCTGCGATGCCAGATGCGTCTGTTCAACTGGTCTGCCCCTAACGCACCTCTCGTTTTGTCGTGAAGTCGAGTCGCAGAAGCGTGACGGTGCGTGTACTTCGCGTCGCCGTCGTTTTGCAGTTACTTTTAACAAGTGGCAAAACGCACTAGCAGCAAACGTGATCTCAGTGTAATATCGTGAACTGGCATGGGACGCTACATCTATGCGCAGTGGTGAGTGGACGACGCTTCGCCTAAACTGTAAAACACGACTTATACAGCTCAAGCGTTGCAGTGAATTGAGAGGCCTAGCAGTTTTTAGCTTTTCAACTTCAAAGGAGCAGCTTAAGTCCTTTGCACCCACCCCGCTACCCAGTCTACGCGAAGGACGAAACTGAAACTGCAGAAAAAGATCCATAGACAGTTCATTGGCTAACGCGATCCAATCCGAAGCCTGTACTTCCCATAACTCCCATAAGGGTACACGATCGCTGCGCCAGATTCCTCTCTAGGTGTTATTGTATGAAACTCAATGCCTCAATCGGACCATAACCGACATGATTTCTGAATACGTCGCGCCTGACCACCAGGACTGGGACATTCATTTGCCATATGTGACTTTCGCATATAATTCCTCGTGACAGGACACTGTCAGCTATTCGCCTTTCTATCTTACACACGGCCGAGAAACCACCCTGCCCTTTGACAACTTGCTGCCCTCGGTCACTTGATATGCCGGCGAAGCCATCGCGCGAGCCGACCCCGCATGCCAACTGGTCCGCAGCCACCTACAGGCCTCACTCACCAAAAACACGATTCTCATAATCTAAATGTGGACTTTTCGCTGGATTCTCCTTCTGTGGTCTTTCTCAAAACCTGCTCTGGTTCATACCGTGCAATTCGCCAGGTTACTGACGCCACATACGAGCTGATGTAACGTCGTCATCGTCAACTTCGAGGGACCTCGTGCTCGACTAAAGCCTTACCACCCTCCTTCCACATCATGCGTGTAACCATGCGTGTAACCAAGCACCGAGACGGTGCTTCTACCGCCGGGGGGGCTACGAACAGCCGCCGCAGCCTTGCTGCATAAAAGGAAAAGACGACGACGGTTGCTGGTTGTTGTTGGTCTGGTGCCATCTTGTTCACCCAGCCCTCCGATTAATTAAATAACCTACCCGTAATATTATGTTGAACAGTTGCAGATGTTTATACAACAAGTCAGCAAGTGCAAACAATTTCTTGGCACTTGCGCAGCGATGTTCACAGGAACATGAATATTAGCAACACCAGAAGGTGATATGAAGCGCTGGCGCTCGCGCGGATGGTAGTCCTGGACATTGCTACATGAATCAACTTCAGTGAATGGCACCTACCTACAATTGACGTCAACTCGATATAATAGCTGTATTAAAGCAGTACAAATGTACTGTTTGTAAAACTGAATAGTGTGTTTAGAAAAAGGGGTTAACGATTTAGAGTACTCGGTACTCTACTATTGGGGCCGTCGCCTCAACGACGGTCAGCACTGCAGCCACAAGTGTCAGCACTGCAACCACGCTTCATGGTCTATTTGAAAGGCAGTTCCTAGACCTGGCGTGCCTCGCTGGTAGAATGCTTGATTACCACACAGGCTGGAGTTCGATTTCCGCTGGCACCCGGGCATTTATTTTATGCATTCGTCTGGACATCGATCTCAATGTCAGCTTTTTTTTTAACGCTCACGCGTTGAAGCTGCTCATGTATGTTCTCGCCGTTCGTAGGTAGGTGCCGAGTGTCAATCATCCGTAGTACATACCTGCCTACCAGTCAAATATATCCGCCAGCGGGTATGTGCCACTGTTTGGTGGGAAGTGTTTGATGTCTTAAGTGACACATTTGTGAGATTATTCATTTCTTGACCAGTGCGTCACATCCGTCAAGCCGTCTTACCCGTCCATACTAATTTGGGTTCATCTCAAGTTAAGGGGGTAATAACGAAAGCACTCAGGCGTAAGCTGCTAGATAGATAGATAGATAGATAGATAGATAGATAGATAGATAGATAGATAGATAGATAGATAGATAGATAGATAGATAGATAGATAGATAGATAGATAGATAGATAGATAGATAGATAGATAGACAGACAGATAGATAGATAGATAGATAGATAGATAGATAGATAGATAGATAGATAGATAGATAGATAGATAGATAAAAAGACAGACAGACGGAAGGACGGACGGATGGATGAATGCCAGAAGTACTTGCAGTACGCAAAGGAATACTTCGTATTTATGAATGTTCAGGGAACACATCTGCAACTTATTGCAGTCTCCTGTTCCAGTTGAGGAGCACATTTCCGAGTATTTCTCTTTTTGTTTTTCTGTCTTCTCCCCTCTTTCTTCACGCAACTTTCTTTTTTTTTCTCCATTGTATTGCTTTTTTTCTTTGTTGTTCTCCCTTTGTTTCTCACTCTCTTTTTTTGTGCTCATTCAACCTCGCTACCATTATAGAACGCCTTGCTGTACTATACAAAGCTCTGCTACGCCCTGCTAGCGTACGCGCATGTTGCAGAGGAGCCAATAAACATTCCTTCTCATTAGGGTGGCCACTCTGCTATAAGAGTGAGCTTGATTGATTTGTGGGGTTTAACGTCCCAAAACCACCATATGATTATGAGAGACGCCGTAGTGGAGGGCTCCGGAAATTTCGACCACCTGGGGTTCTTTAATGTGCACCCAAATCTGAGTACATGGGCCTACACCATTTCCGCCTCCATCGGAAATGCGGCCGCCACAGCCGGGATTTGATCCCGCGACCTGCGGGTCAGCAGCCGTGTACCTTAGCCACTAGGCCACCGTGGCGGGGCCTATAAGAGTGAGCTGATCCTTCTGAAGCTAAGAGTGACCATCCTAATCACACGAACAACTGAAAAGTCAGCCAGCATGATATTCGCATTACGATAACATATGAGGTTTGTCGTCCCAAAAGCACCATATGATTATGAGAGACGCCATAGTGGAGGGCTCCAGAAATTTCGACCACCTGGGCTTCTTTTTTTTTTTTTTGTCATACTGTTAACCCTCACTTGAGGGTCGTTACAGGGAGGCTGAAGAATTGAGTTGCACAAAATTGAATATTTCAAAAATCGTAAGATAAACTCTGTAACATATAGCATAATTATATGAGAAACACAGTGACATGCTTTTTCACTCAATCTATTTACAACATGATCTCTATGACCAATGAAACATTTCTAAGGAAACGCATACATGAACACTGCAAACTATACATTCTCAACAAAATGCCTATCAAGAGAAACCTCAAAATCACTCAAAGTTCTTATTTGCACCATATCGTTCGGTTATTCATTCCACATATTAATAGCATCGGAAAAGAAGGAAAATCGGAAGATATCTGTTCGTGCAAGTATTGGTTGTATGAATGTAGCGCATGTTGTTCTTGGAAACCTTTTGTGAGAATGCTTCAAATAATAATCCCTATTTATTTTCACCCCGGCATGCAGGATCAGAAAAAGAAGTTTCAACCTCTGTTTCCGCCTTCTTAAAGCGATTCTAATTTACATTCTTTTAACATTTCAGTAACAGAATCCTTTCTTCGATATTTGCAGCAGATAAAGCGAGCTGACATTCTCTGAATGCGTTCTAATTTAATTTTAAGACCTTTTGGTGTGGGCTCCACACAGCGCTAGCGTATTCTAATCTCGGACGCACATACGTTTTGTAGGCAAGCAGCTTGACATCTTTTGTGGCTCGGCCTAACTTCCTTCGTAGGAAGCACAATTTTTGACACGCTAATTGACATATGTTATCGACATGAGGACGCCAGCTCAACTTATCTGTTATAGTTACACCCAAGTATTTAAAATTACAGACTTTCACGAGCATATTATCACCAATGTTATATGCAAACGAAAGCACTTCCTTCTTTTTTGTAATGTGTGCGTAAGTGGATTTTTTTGTGTTAATTTCCATACCCCATTTAGAACACCATAAGTTTAGGGTTTGTAAGCACTGATTGATATTCACTTGATCATCGCTGCACGATACCGGACAATAGATTAGTCAGTCATCTGCAAATAGCTTAATTTTTAGTGGTGGTTGGACAACTGATGATATATCATCTATGTATAAAATAAAGAGTAGGGGCCCCAATACAGATCCTTGAGGCACTCCCAATTACATCTCCCGATTTCCCGACATGACATCTCCCACTCTAACTGCTTGTTGTCGATTGCTTAGATAAGCTCTGATCCAACTGAGAACATTCTCACTAATACCGACATTGCGAAGTTGAATAGCAGCTTACGGTGCGACACTCTGTCGAACGCCTTTGAAAAATCGATACATATAACATCGATTTGCATACAGGCATCTACAGCTATACACAAGTCATGTATAGTTTCAACCAGCTGTGTTACTGTTGAAAGGCCACCGCGAAATTCATGCTGAAAGGGGCATAATAATTCATTTTGTTCTAAATATTGCCGAATATTTTTTGCCACTATATGTTCAAATATTTTACAACATACCGACGTGAGTGAGACAGGCCTATAATTGTTCAATGTCGTTCTATCACCACCTTTAAAAATTGTAACAACAATTGCTCTACACCAATCTTGAGGTAACGAGTGGTATTTTAATGATTTCTCGAAAATAATCACTAGGTAGTACGACAGACACTCTGCAAATCGTCGCAAAAATTGATTCGATATGCCGTCAGGTCCACATGACGTTTTGGTATTTAAAATAAGTAGTTGATTGAATATACAATCTTGGTTATTATTTATATTATCTTCCTGAATTGTCACTGTAGTACTCAATTCAATTTCCTCGCTGTCACCCTGATCCTTACAGAAAACCGATTGAAAAAATTGATTGAGTCTTTCAGCTATATCTGACTTTTCTGTGATTACTTCTTTTCCATCTACAATAAGATCAATTCCCTCATTCGCTTCCTTAAAAAACAGCCAAAACTTACGTGGTGAGTCCGTTAGAAAGTTAGTGAGTGTGTTATTGAAAAAAATGTTTCTTGGATTGCGCTATCTCTGCTTTCAAGTTTTTTTTAGCACATGATATTTTGGTCGAGGCCCTATGAGTTCTGCGCAGTCTTTTTAGTTTACGCTTCATGTGAATTATTTTCCTACTTATCCATGGATTTCTTCGTTTTGTCTTTTTAACGCGAGTGGGTATGAAGTTGTCTGAACAGTAACCTACAATTTCCTTAAAACGTTTCCAGATCTGTTCAACGGACTCAAGTTTTGATGCCTCCTGAAATTCACCAAGCGACATTCCTAAATGTCCAGGATTGCCGTATCATCAGCACGATCGTAATCTTTGATATGTGCGCACACACGACGCTTTGTTCGAAAGCCGGCATCAAAAAATACGTCAACCGCAACCATTCTGTGGTCTGACATGCCGTCTTCAACTGATACGGCATAATCAGTCACTCTACTCGATATGAAAACCAAGTCTAACAATGACTGTGACGTAGGGGTAACTCGCGTATAATCTTTTACGAGTTGTGTGAAGTTATGAGAAAACATCAGCTCTAAAAACCTATCAGCACTACGGGTTTTCGCATGACCAGTTGAAAAGCTTACCCAATTTATATGCGCTAAATCAAAGTCACCAGCCATTATCAGCCTTGTGTTTTCATTTACATGATCACACAAAAACATATTTAATTCTTCTAAAAACTTGGGTGGACTTCCGGGTGGGCTGTAGACGGCTCCAATGAGATGCGTATAATTAGCGTAATTCACCTTGCACCACATTGTTTCTGGCAACTGGCAATGTACTATTGTTGCCGCTACGTTGTTTTTAATTATCACTGCCACACCACCACCTCGGGTGTCCCTGTCCCACCGGAAAATCTTGTATCCTGGCGGTAGGATGCAAATATCTGTTATAGCATTATTCAACCATGTCTCCGTTAAGACAACAACGTGGGGGCTGTGTGTAATCAACAAGATTTCTAAATCTGTAACTTTATTTAGAATGCTTCGCACATTCAGTGAAAGAATTCTTAGCTATGAACGCGCCGTCTCAGATGATTTTATGCCACTTCCATTGGTCAGCTTTGGCACATTCGAGCTGCTATGAGCGGAAGTTGCAGAGCTGTGGTTACGTTCCTTGTCATCTTTTTGTTGCTTGCATTGAGTACGAATATTTCGCATCGGATCCCACTGATAAAGCTCGCCGTTCACTTTAAGCTTGTCATGAATCAACTTCACTTTTCCTCTCTTTGCCCTTTCGGTTTCGCAGCTTTGCCATAACTTTTTCCTAGCGTAGACAGTTTCCTTTGCGTAGTCATTGCTGACACTAATAGTGGTCCCCTTCAATTTTTCGCAGTTTTTTAGCACACTTTCTTTTTCGCGGTAATCGTAAAAATTAATGATGACCGGTCTTGAGCTATTTGGTTTTTGCTTGCCGAGCCGGTGGATTCGGTCAACTGATTTTACTTTAATAATCAATTTTTCGTTAAAAAGTTTATGAACAACAGTTTCCGTCAGGTCTGACTCGGTTTCACCAGAATCTTCCGGTAGGCCGAAAACGAGTAGATTATTACGTCTAATCCTGTTTTCGTAATCAATTAACTTCTGTTCTTGTTGCCTAACCATAGTTTCCAGCCTGCTAATTCGCTCGCGCATTTCATCAATAACTTTAAAATAGTCCGTCAATTTTTCAGTTTTAATATTTAAATCGGATATTTCTTTTTTCATAGAATCTATCTTGGTTTCGGATGCTACTTGTTTTTTTAAGATTCGCTCCAACATCTCAGCAGTCCTTGGCCCCGGGTTTTCCTCAACATCACCAGACTTTAAAAGCATTAACACCACAGACCAGCAATCAATGACACAAGCAATACAAATGTGAGGACACGGCAATACTAACAAAAATCGATTGTCACTACTATAGCATGCAGTATTAGAGAGGTAACGAACCTGCATAAACAGCAATGCCGACTTAGACATGTTGCCTGCAGGCCATGTGCCGTGCCCTCTGAGGGTTCCTTGGTTGGGCTGCTCCTTTTCTAGCCGAGTTGTTGATGACGTCACTGATGATAGACGAACCGTCCAGGTGCTGCTTTCAGAGTCCTGATAAGTTCCGTCGAAAGGCAGCCAATTTTTGCCACCAGTTGACACCGATGAAGGTTGATCCACCCACTTGTTGCTCACAGTTATTTGATGAGACTCGTGGGAAGGTAGCCAGAATGTGCCGCTCGTAGTTGTCGCTTCCACAATCCACGAAAGTGCCTGCATAAACAGCAATGCCGACTTAGACATGTTGCCTGCAGGCCATGTGCCGTGCCCTCTCACCTGTACCGCATTATAAATGTCCTCGTCTTTCTTATTAGGAGCGTAAAACGCTTGTGAAGCAAATGAATTAGCAAGACATAAAAAAAGCTTATCCACGGAGAGAATTATGATGAACAGGGCGAAGCGTCCATCCGTGCTCGTGTCGATGCGTCCGTCTGTGCGTCTGTCTGTCTGTGTGTCCATCCGTCCGCTCTTATTACACTAGATCGCGCATCGGACGGACGAACGCTCCAACCCACTCATCATTCACTCCGTGGATATGCTGCCTACGCAGGCTGGAAGAATGACCGACCAGGTGATGCTATAAGGATCTTCGCCCCTAAAATGTCAAGACAACACCCGAAGATTGGACGGTTAGACGAGATATAAAGTCGTAACAAACTAAAATTCTATATATTGGAGCTCGGCCTTTTCATCCCATTCTCATAGCGGTCTCGGTTAGGCAGGTTCTGATTTTATACCTGCTAACTCCTCTCTTAGCTAACAGGTGCACATGCACCAATGACACTGAAAAGTGTTTTAAGTCAGCTTAGATATAACTATGCATATGCAAATCAGGTTTTGCACAGCTGTAGGCAGGCCTTATTGCCGCAGTAGGTCATTTTCAAGCAATCTCAGAACCCCACGCGGGTGCGCGAAATACTATGCACGCTTTTTAAAAAGTAGTAAATAGTAGTAACGGGACCCGTTACTATCTCTATGACCCCGTTAACACATATTGCGGTCATTTTACTACCGCAGAAGTATACCATAGGTTGTAAATGTATCTGGTAGTAAATGGTACTGCCAGCCGGGTTAGTAAACATAACTACCTGCGTGCGTGCACATAGAGACGCGCGCAGGGTTCCCTTAAAACCGGGGGCGGGGAATTTTTAGGGAGGGGGGGCTTGCTGAAGGCCTTGAATAACACTCATTTTTATCATTTATTTTTCATAAAACCCACACACAACAGCCAGAACTTCGGAGAAAGGCCCTGCCTTCCCCCGGCTATACGGGGCTGGGGCGAAAGTTCATAAGAACGCCCCCTCTCCCTTAATATGTCAATGTATCAGACACCTTATGTCCCACCTCCCCCCCATGCGCACGCCTATGCGTGCACATCTGCTTCTCCTGTGTAAAGGGAGAGGTATCTAGACCCAATGGGCATTGAAACTCCCTCGGACAACCGAATAAAGTCCGAACGCAAACATCCACGTCCTAAGCATAAAAAAAATATCCGCGTGGTGATGGAACGGCATTAAGTGGCCTGGGGTGCGGCCTCACTGGTAACTACCGCCGGTAAAGCACTCCCTCACCAGAGAAGGACTGGCCACCCTGGTGCAGTATCTGGCCACTACCTCCCACGTGCATATGTCAAATAACTCACGGCCCTCAGTCCCCAGCAGCTGCGACGCAACTGACCACGGCGGTGGTCAGATCTGCAACGCACCAGAGGGTGCTAAGAATATCTGGATCCGGATAGGCCGCCATTGGAACCTGAATTTGGCAACGTTTAACACTAGAACCTTATCTAGTGAGGGAAGTCTAGCTGTACTATTCGAGGAGCTAGAGGGTGTTCAATGGGATATAATAGGGCTCAGTGAGGTTAGGAGGACAGATGAGGTGTTTACGGTGCTAGAGAATGGGCACGTCCTTCGCTATCGGGACTTGGCTGACAGAAGAAAACTGGGAGTGGGGTTCCTAATTCATAGAAACATAGCTGGCAACATAGAGGAATATTATGGCATTAATAAAAGGGTGGTAGGTATCGTAATTAAACTGAATAAGAGATACAAGATGAAAGTGGTACAGGCTTACGAGCCTACATCCAGCCATGATGATGCTTCAGTTGAAAGCTTCTATGAAGACGTGGAATCGGCAATGAGTAAGGTAAAAACACAGTATAATATACTGATGGGAGACTTAAATGCAAAAGTAGAGAAGAAGCAGGCTGGAGACCAGGCCGTAGGAGATTATGGCATCGGTGCTAGAAACTCCAGAGGAGAGCTACTAGTAGAATTTATAATGAGTGCACACCCAGGCATCGTGCAGGATGTGGAAGTGGTTGGCAAGGTACGATGCAGTGACCATAGAATGGTACGGTCTCGAATTCGCCTAGACTTGAAGAAGGAACGACAGAAACTGATACGCAAGAAGCCAATCAATCAGCTAACACTGAGAAGTAAAGTACAGGAATTCAGAGTCTCGCATCAGAACAGGCACTCGGCTCTTAGTGCGAAAATCAACCTTAGCGTAAATACAATGAATGATAATCTGACGAGTATCATTACGGAGCGTGCAGAGGAAGTTGGAGGCAGGGTAGTTAGACAGAACACTGCCAAGCTTTCCGAGGAAACGAGGGATCTCATTAAGAAGCGTCAAATCATGAAAGTCTCAAGTACAATAGACAAAATAGACCTAGCAGAGCATTCGAAGTTGATTAATAGGCGTAAGGTATCTGATGTAAGAAGGTATAACATGGAGAAAATTGAGCACGCTCTGAAAAACGGAGGAAGCGTCAAAGCAGTGAAGAGGAAACTTGGGATAGGCGAAAATCGGATGTATGCACTAAAAGACAAAGAAGGCAAAATAACGACCAATATGGGTAGGATAGTTAAAATGGTGGAGGAGTTTTACAGAGATCTGTGCAGTAGTCGGGACAACCACGACTCTAATACTATAAGAACTAGCAGTAACCCAGATGACACCCCACCAGTAACGATAGAAGAAGTCGGAAAAGCTTTGGAGAGCATGCAAAGAGGCAAAGCTGCTGGTGAGGATCAGGTAACGTCAGATGTACTGAAAGATGTAGGACAGATTGTGCTAGAAACACTAGCCACCCTGTTTACGAGATGTCTCCTGACGGGAAGAGTACCAGAGTCTTGGAAGAATGTCAACATCATCTTAATACATAAGAAAGGAGATGACAAGGACTTAAAGAATTACAGGTCGACCAGCTTGCTCTCAGTGGTATACAAGCTATTTACAAAGGTAATTGCTAACCGAGTTAATAAAACATTAGAATTCAATCAACCAAAGGAACAAGCAGGATTTCGAACAGGCTACTCAACAACCGACCTCATTCGTACTATCAATCAGGTTATAGAGAAATGCTCAGAATATAACCAACCACTATACATAGCCTTCATTGATTACGAGAAGGCGTTTTATTAAGTAGGAATATCAGCAGTCATGCAGACACTGCGGAATCAGGGCGTCGATGAAGCATATATAAACATCCTGGAAGAAATATACAGGGGATCAACTTCTACCATAGTGCCTCCTGAAGAAAGCAACAGAATACCAATCAAGAAGGGTACGTGTAAGGCAGGTGGACACAATCTCCCCAATGCTACTTACCGCGTGCTTATAGGAGGTTTTCAGAAGGCTTGAATGGTAACAGTTAGGGATAAGAGTTCATGGGGAGTATATTAGTTTCCTGCGCTTCGCCGATAACATTGCATTGCTGAGTAACTAAGGGGACGAATTGCTACTCATGATTACGGAGTTAGGCAAGGAGAGCAAAAAGGTGGGTCTTAAAATTAATCTGCGGAAAACTAAAGTAATGTACAACAACCTCGGAAGAGAGCAGCGCTTCGAGATAGGTAACAGGGCACTACAAGTCGTAAACGACTGTGCCTACTTAGGACAGGTAATAACCACGGAGCCGAACCTCGAGATTGAAGTAACTAGAAGAATAAGAATGGGGTGGAGCACATTTGGCAAGCACTCTCAAATTATGACAGGTAGATTGCCTTTATCCCTCAAGAGGAAGGTATATAACAGCTGTATCTTGCCGGTACTTGGCTACGGAACAAAAACCTGGAGACTTACAAAGAGGGTTCAGCTTAAACTGAGGACGACGCAGCGAGTAATGGAAAGAAAAATGGTAGGTGCAACCTTAAGAGACAAGAAGAGAGCCGAGTGGATTAGAGAACAAACGGGGGTTAAGCATATCGTTGAAATCAAGAAGATGATTTGTGGGGTTTAACATCCCGAAACCACCATATGATTATGAGAGACGCCGTAGTGGAGGGCTCCGGAAATTTCGACCACCTGGGGTTCTTTACCGTGCACCCAAATCTGAGCACACGGGCCTACAACATTTCCGCCTCCATCGGAAATGCAGCCGCCACAGCCGGGATTTGATCCCGTGTCCTGCGGGTCAGCAGCCGAGTACCTTAGCCACTAGACCACCGTGGCGGGGCTGAAATCAAGAAGAGGAAATGAACATGGGCCGGGCATGTAGCGCGAAGACAGGATAACCGCTGGTCATTAAGTAAAACTGACGGGATTCTCAGTGAAGGCAAGCGGGTTAGGGGGAGACAGAAAGTTAGATGGGCAGATGAGATTAAGAAGTTTGCGGGTATAAATTGGCAGCAGCAAGCACAGGACCGAGTTAACTGGCGGAACATGGGAGAGGCCTTTTTCCTGCACTGGACGTTGTCAGGCTGATGATGATGAATATGATGATGATGATGATAATGATATACTAAGAAGTGGAAGACGGGTGAAACTAAAACTTTAGG
Source organism: Rhipicephalus microplus (assembly GCF_043290135.1). Classification (NCBI taxonomy): domain Eukaryota; kingdom Metazoa; phylum Arthropoda; class Arachnida; order Ixodida; family Ixodidae; genus Rhipicephalus; species Rhipicephalus microplus. Next base: position 5,693,575 of record NC_134704.1, on the reverse strand, counting down.
TTTTTTCTACGTTTGAGCCGGGAACCGGCCTTCATCGGGGAAAACACGATACAAAAATGCGCTTTTCTTATGCAGACATGACATATAAGGGGCCCCTAACACGCGAAACATCACTACCACACACTATCTACTGCAATGTGGCGAGTAATGAATGGTGAATGGTGAGCAGATAATATTAAAGCAATGTTATTAGAATGCATGAATGATGTTTCCATAAAGTAGATCACATAAATAGCAGGTTGAAAACCACGACAATACCTACAAACGAAATTCATACTCAAACCTATACAGCAAATCACACACACACACACACACACACACACACACACACACACACACACACACACACACACACACACACACACACACACACACACACACACACACACACACACACACACACACACACACACACACACACACACAAAACAAGAAAGTATAGCAGAAAACGCTCGAATGAAAGAAGATGCGTTACTAACAATTTTTTGGAGCACAAACAAAATCGATAACACAATGTAAACACAAGCACCGCACCGAAAGCGTGTAGTGAAAGTCTGCGTGTACAGTTATTATGATCGCACTGTGAGGAAGCTAAAACTTAGTTCTGCGCCGAAAGAAACGCCAGTGGGCCTGGGTTTTCATTTAAACCAGATAAGACCACGTTGAAATTGTGTATAAAAAATGCCTCGCGAAGTTCCCTATCATAGTGTGAAGGGAAACCTGATTCCACTATAGTAGATGCAAGTTTATGGAAAGAGTGATCAGGAATCTTAACGTGCCTAGGCAAAGGTAGATTAGGTAGGCTTGTGACATGTGCCTTATGGTTATTAAAACGCAGTCTAACGAAAATTGGGGGACTCTTAAGCTTCGCCTTTGAAAGGTGAAGCTTAAATGTCTAATGTCCAATGCGTTGCATGCAGTGTCTAATGTAGGCGCCTTTGAAAGGCGCCTACATTGGACACTGCATGCAATGAAGCTGCTTGCCTACTACATATTTGTGAGACCAGTGCTTTATTATGCAAACGTCGTCTGGTTTACATAAACTAAAAAACAGATAAATTAGAAAACGTGCATAGGAAATCAGTTAGGTTTATTTTCAACACATTTGACTCCGAGTTAATGCTAGAAGGAGGAATACTGACCATCCGTAACCATGCAGAACTTGATGTTTCAACTTTTTCACAATAAGCTTCGTATTGGTAGAAACAAATACTTATCCCACTCAGAAACCAGGCCCTCGCGTCATTAGCACCTGCAATTTCTTCAGGAATACCAGAACCCACTGTTTTAAATACTCTTTTTTTCCACAAGCCATTAGAGTATAGAACACATACAACTACCTTAATGACGAATAGAACTTCATGTCCTGCCTTGAAAATTATCTACGGAACTGCCACCCATTAACTGTCTGCATCGTACTAATTTTACCGCTTTGACTTGTTTTATGACATCATTTTCATCGTTTAAAGACATAGTGTTTATGTTTTTTATAAGAGGTAAAATAAGAGAAAAGTGAGCCCCGTAATTTTCTGCATCAGGGTGCAAGACCTCAACAGTAGCTCACAAGGGATGGGGGTGAGGAGGGATTAAAAGAATAAAAATAAAGGTATATATATATATATATATATATATACTAAGAGAGAGAGAGAGAGAGAGAGAGAGAGAGATGCGCTGGCACAGCAAGCGAGGACATATGAGGGGATAGGAGAGATAGGAAAGATGTAAACACGGTCACAGGAGTCCGAGGAAGGGGCACCATTTGCGAGAGCTCTTGTCGGCGTCAGGAGATGGCGTAGAGCAAGTCCAGTCGGTCAGAGCTACGCTGTCGTCGGAGATTGGCGTCAGGAGATGACGTAGGGCAAGCCCAGTCGGCCAGAGCTACGTAATCACAGATTACATGCGTTTCCTATTGTATACACTACTTTTATACTATTTTATCTTTTTCCTCTTTTTTCCTTTCTTATTCATGGCATGTTTTTGTATCTCTGTATAAGTGCATTCTTATACTCCCATATGTCTTCGTTAAACGATGTTTATGTTGAACTTGCTTACATTTGTTGGATATTGTTGTCTATGAAACGTTCACTCTTGTATATCGTATTTTATGTGTCCTTCCAGCAAAAATACCCGTTAAAGAAAAACGTAGCTTACCGACAGCATTATTGTAGGGCCTGCTTCAACGATGTTTTAACCAGCGTGTCCATGTCAGCAAATTACCTTGAAACCTATGGCTCATATTCAGGGGTGAATTTCGATTTTGGCTTGAAGTAGCCGTGTAAATCGCAGGGAATGAATTATATAGAAACAACTCTTCGCTCTTGATAATAAAATAATGTGGAGGGTTTCGACCACCTGGTGTTTTTTAACGTGCGCTGACATCGCACGGGCCTCTGCGATTTCTCCTCCATTGAAATGCGGCGGCCGGGATCAAACCCCTGGAGTCGAGCACCCAGTCAACTGCTCCCCCGATGTGGACCGCCATCGATAACAATTGGCAGATCCCTCGCACAGTGGGAATCGATGATATGCGAAGCACGAAGGAGGAAGTTTGATGTCACTAACCAGCTTGACGTTACAAGGTGGACGTAAATTACAGCGTACATAATTTAAATTTCATGATTATCATGTTTGTACGCGTCTTTAACCTCTTCGTCTATTTACGCCATGTGATACCAAATTTGGTATATGTGGAGCTAGCCAAACGGCCACGCGAGCTCCGCCGTGGTGGTCAAGTGGCTAAGGTACTCGACCGCTCACCCGCAGGTCCTGGAATCGAATCCCGGCTGCGGCTGCTGCATTTTCGATGGGCGCGAGAACGCTGTAGACCCGTGTGCTCATATTTGGTTGCATGTTCAAGGAGCCCAGGTGGTCCAAGTTTCCGGGGCCTTCCACTACGACGTCTCTCATATTTGTATGGTGGTTTTGGGACGTTAAACCTCACACATCAATCAATCAGCAAAGCGGCTGGGAGCGCGCTATAAGCGCAGCATGTAGTCATGTTTTACATGACACGCATGTCATTATGTCTTCGTTAAGGCCTGTCACTTATGGTCGCCATGCGTACATGACATATCTTACCAGTTTTGCAACATGTCATGTGAACGAAACCAACGCAAGAGCAGCAAAACCATGAAATATAAATCATAACATACATGTCATGATTTTCACGCTATGACTAGTCACTTATGCTTGTGAAGCAGTCACGTTGTGTCATACGAATTTTGGTGTTGATACCATTATCAAAATGGCCGGGAGAGCTAAAACATACCAATTTTGGTATTGATACCATTATAAAAATGGTCGAGAAAGCTAAAATTCGTAGGTGGCTAGATAAATACGCTCAGAGTCGCCGAAGTTCGCCAAGAAATGCTTGGCATTTATTAATATCTGGGGATTTACGTCCCGACCCCGCGATATGATTATGAGCTACACCGAAGTGGAGAGGTGGGATATTTTCGACCATGTGGTGTTCTTTGATGCAGTGACATCACGTAGTCACGGCCGCTTGATCTGCTGATCGCTCGGCCATGGTAGTAGCGTGTGGTCGCGAGCTGCAAAAGAATTACAGGTACTATTTCCGTGCGGCTCTGTAGCGCACCGCTGCAAACTGCACTCAGACCGTCCGCCCGACTCTTGACCAATCCGCCCCCTCAGTGGGTCGATGCCAATCATCCCAGGAACGTCATCATCAACACCACATGGGGGCGCTCCCCCTCGGGCTCTCGGCTGAGTGAGCGCGCAGCCCAGCCTGAGCGGCGGCCATGTCGAGGAAGGGGGCCGGCCGCTCGGCGCCGGCGCTGCCTCGGGGCCGGGGCAGGGCTAGCCTCGGCCGCGCCAGCCCCGGCCGCGCCAGCCCCGGCCGCGCCAGCCCCGGCCGTGCCTTGCCTGGCCGTGGAGGGGCCGCTTCGCCCGGCAGAGGTGCTGCACCCCCGGTGCCGCTGGCCGTACTGGCGCCGCCCACAGAGAAGGACATCCAGCGCCGGAAGCTTCGGGACATCATGGACCGCAAGGTGATGGTATGGGATCGCATGATGGACACCAACAAGGAGGACGAACGCAGGCTCGGACTCGAGACGTTCAAGCGGCTCAGCGAGGACGAGGTGGCGCTTGCCACCAAGAACCTCTCGAAGGACAAGCTGAAGGAGTTTATCGACCTGAAGATACACTACTTCGACCAGCTTGCCAACGCGAGGACCCACGACAAACGTGTCGAGGGTCTGAGACGCTTCAAGAAGGTGGGGGACGACGAGTACCACCTGGCCCAGGTCTTGGGTCCCGCCGACAGCCTCGACGATATGGTCAAGATGCGCGACGAGCTCGACAAGAAGGAGCAGGCCAAAAAGGCCGAGGAAAAGAAAAAGGAGGAGGAGAAGAAGAAACGAGAGGAGATGGAGAAGTGGATGTTACCCACGGTGAGCGTCAGCATGACCGACCCGAACATGACGTCGCAGATGCTGGCCAAGCAGCAGCTCTTGCAGCTCGCCGATATTGAGAAGGCCGCCACCGACAACGTGGCGCAGGTCGCGTACGGGGTGTCGCCCCAAGACGTCATAGCGCAACAGCAGCACCTACTAGCAGCCGCGGCTCAGATGCCTCCCATGATGGCGCCCATGATGCCCTTGTCACCGATGGCGCGCCCCATGTCGCCCATGCCACCAATGATGCCAGCTGCCTTTTACGGGGGGCCCTTCACAACCGACGTGGCCGGCAGCCAGACTCCGGGTGGTGCATTCGGTGCTGTTGCGATGGACTTGGACAACAAGGTGCGTCTGCTTTCTCAGCTAGAGACAACTCGAAGAGCGCTCCAGAGCCAGCCCGTTGGTTCCCGTTCAAGCATGGCGGAGGAGATTAAAACGAACCTGCGCAAGCTAAACAACCTCAAGATGAGGCTTATTGATGAAATCCTCGGACAAGGGGGTGTGCCTGCTGGTGACGGAGAAATGCGTACCGTCGAACATGTGCATAAGCGTGATGGGCAAAAGTCCAAAAAAGACCGAAAGATTATATTAGAATTTGTGGGCCCCGGTGGCAAGATTTCTGATCTCAACATTGGCAAGGAACATAAAAAAAAGAAGGACGGTGAGAACACGTCAACTCTAGTGCTCGAGCAGGAATTCAATGGCGTTGTGACGTCGCCTTCTTTAACAAATACCACAACTTTTCCGGCTCATGGTTGTCCGGCATACCAGCAGTGTATGGCCTATGGGTGCATCGCATCAGCGCCCGCTGGGTCCGTGTCACAGTCTGTGTTTCCAAATGCACAGTGTACGTACTCTCATCCACAAGTCAACTGCCCTTGCGCACCATTAGACATCAAGCCTGAGGTGATATGGGAAAGGAAAGAAACGAAAACGTACGCCGATAAGTCGACCCTGATGGACCCGCCAGAGGCGCTCAGGTATATGAACGCCGCCGTTACGTCGGATGACCAGACAGTTGTGAAGGAGGAGTACAAGCTGTACACGTGCGAGGAACCTGTCCACGAGAGGTCTCCTCCACCGCCACCGCCTGGATACCAGCTGCTCAAACCAAATTACGTGCCCGTAGTGCCGCTCGCTATGCTCGAACAAGGTCTCAACTACGCACGTCCCAGGCCACAACACGAAATCGGCATTTCTGCTGTTCCTGTGGAAGACGAGGCTGCACAGTTTCCACCTTCATGCCCTCCGGTCATATCGAAAACCACAATTGTCGTGAATACGGCAGCCGACAACGCCGCCTCGCCACTTCCTGCTAGCCCTGTAGCAGTGATGACCAATCCTGTTCAAGCAGCGACCAGTCCTCTTCAACCAGTGGCCAGTCCAACGCCGGTCATTACTCGTCTATCCCGCTCGACATCTTCGGAGCACAGGGGCAAGCTAGCTCTGCACGACAGCATGGAACGTCTCGCAAGGTCCATTGACGACATGTACAACACACTTAGCGCAAAAGCGCGAAGCAGGCGCCGCTCCAGGTCATGGTCCGATAGCGAGGACGACGACGATGAGGATACAGGCGGCTACATGTCGAGAACGGCTCCGCGAATGCGTCGCCGACGGCGCTATGGGAGCCGAAATAGGTCGAGAGACCTTCAAGGCCAATGGCAGGATGAAGAGCTGGACGACGACACCAGCTTCCGGTCAAGAAGGCGTCGCGGCAGCAGCAGGGCCGACCACGATGAGCTGCCATCGCTGTGGGGCTGGCTGTGTCGGAGCTTGTGCAATCTCACGGAGGGCTACGAAGAACGAATGCGCGCTGAAGTGCGAGACACGCGCGTTCTGCAAATGGGGAACCGCATACGCAACCTGATCCAGAACGTGATACGGGCCTCCAGAGAGGTGATCGAAGCTCGCAGGGCCATTCAGCAGAGCGGCCTCAAGGGAGAGGACTACACGAGAAACATATTCGCGGCTGAGAGTAAACTGTGGGAACTGATTGACCTCGAGGCCCAACTGGCCAACGAGTTGGCTCTGTACAGGCAGACCGACGTGGCCGCCACGGACGACCACTACTTTCAAGGCCTGGCCAATGCCGAGGATAAAATCCGCCGGCTGATTGGCGTCGAGACACAGTTGGCACGTGAAATAGGCAACTGGCGCCAGTCATCCAGCAAGAAGCTGCCGTCGCCGCCTTCGAAGACGACCATCTACACGGCGCTGTCGCAGCTGCCGTCAGTGCCATCCATGCTGGGCCGTTCGTCGGGGACGCGCTCAAGCTCCTATCTGCTGTCAACGTCAGCAAGCGGAACCACGTCCGGGGCGGGCACCACCACGGCGACGCCTTCGTCGTCGGGATCAGCCTCGCCAAGTGGCGCGTCCGGAGAGGCAGCATCCACCTCGGGCACTGCATCCACCTCCGCAGGCAGTAAAAAGTCGGCAAAGTCCAAAGGGAGTTCGAGAAAGAAGAAGAAAAAAAAGAGATCTAGGAGCAGCTCTAAGAGAAAAAAGAAGAGGAAAAGGAAGAGACACTCGAAGAGATCCAGGCGCTCCAAGAAAAAACACAAGAAGAGAAGAAACAAAAAGCACCGAAAGCGCGACAAGCGCCACTCGCGCTCTAGCAAGCACCGGAGGAAGCACAGAAGGAAGCACAAGCGCTAACGCCCGTTCGTTCGTGGGGGAATGTGACGTTAGATTTGCTCCTAAATTTCAGTATGTTTGCTACGAAGACAGTTCTCGCTCATTGAGTAAGCACTTTTATTTTCGATACATTGGAGTTACTCACAGCATCTCAAGCCCGAAGTGTCGGCAGACGGTGCAAAATTCTCTTTCAAGCAGGGGTGCGCGAATATACGAAAAAGTATCGAATCAAAGAATTTTACCACTGCGAATATTTTTTCTAACAGTTCACAAATATTTTGACATGTCCTAAGCTCTATGAACTCAAAACGAACAAATGCTTTAATAAATTTTGTTATATTCACTGACAATATTTTTTGACACCAGGCAAACTGGTGGGAGAAACGTACACCCGTCTACACAGCGATGCTTCAAACTCTTTGAAGAGCACGGTGCATGCGGATAATTTGCTTGCACTTTCCTAAGGCAGATCAGAGACTGCGTATTTTTGGTAGTAACGGCTCTATTCGATTCCATCTCAAATGTCTATTCGCCCGGAAGACCGCAGGCCGCCGCTTGGTTCCTGAGTGCCACCCCGTACCACTCCAGCTCGGCCAGTAGCTTCGCGACGCGCTGCGAGAAACCGTCGTCTGAGGCCGAGCCATCCTCGGCGACCAGCGTCTCAACCTTGGCGTTGAGGCTGATGAACGGCACCGTCACCATGCCCAGCTCGCCCAGGAAGCTGCGCAGTTGCATCGCGGCAGCCAGGCCGGCTCCGTTGCCTGCGCGAGAAACATATGGCGTCACTCATATTCCTTTGAATTAAAATTTGGAGCACCCTTAAGCCTCGCCTTTTAGAGTTGAACGGCTAGTGCGTACTTCAAACACTTAGTGTATAAAGTCTTTTCAAACTTGTTACTCACCCACTACGTGGCCTTATGAGTGCAGTAGCGTGCGCACCTTTTGGCTTTAAACTATCAAATCATGATAATCTGATGTTCTGACGTTTGATGGCACTCGGAAATTGCGTCACTCATATTCCTTCAAATACAACTGTCGTGCGCTCGGATAAGAAAGCCCAACATAAAAATCTCCAGGCCTACAATCGCAGCGAAAGCTGGAAGAGCGGCCTCTCTAGAGCCCTTTTTAAACACTTCGTGTAACTGCTACAAGTACACTTGCAGGGTATCCACTATGCCGTAAATAATAAACTTTCGTAAAAAGGCGTTCCTATTCCTCTTCTTGACCTCCGCACGTGGCACACACCCAGAATTATAGCGCCTAGTATTATTACCAGTATATTTCTGGACATTGTACCAGAATTGGCCGAGTAAAAAGACATTCCATGATAAGGATATGTTGATGGCCTGTATGTATGGCTCACAACCACTCTGGAGGATTGGCATTTTTCAACAGTAAAACAGATGACAAGTTAAAGAGGAGGCTCCCAAGGAAACATTTGAAAGTAAGAAATACAATCTAATTTGATTCCAAACCTATTTAGGAATGTTTTAAGTGAGACTGTATTTCTTAGTCGGAATATGTTAGGCGTCGTCGGGATCCGTCCACAGACCTGTCCCATAGCAACAGCTGCGAACGCGCGCGCTTATCCTCACCCCTAGCTGCCGGAGCCTCCTTGACTTGAACCTGACTTGCCATCGCCTCAATGCAGTGCGTTTGAAGCGCGTTTGTAGCGTTTGTGCTGCCAGCGTCTGTGTTGATAAGACGCTGAGATTGTGGCCGTCAGGTACAATGGCAGGTGCAGTACTTGGCCTCCCTCTCACCGTTCGCTCTCTCTCTTCCCGGTGCTCTGCATTCTCGTCCGCTCGCGCCTCACTCTCGACCATAGAGTTTCATACAATAATACCTAGAGTGGAATCTGGCGCTAGTGTCTACGCGTGCTCCATCAGCGGCGTTTGTACGTGCATGGAAATGATGGGAAGTACAGGCTTCGGATCTGCTTTGGATGGACCACGCTCTTCAGATTCGTGACGCTTATTTTCCGAGCGTAAAACAAAACAATATAAAGGTATAATAAATTTCAACGTGCTTCATTTTTTGTACGCAAAAGTTATTGCAGAAAGTTTTTGTGACCATTGTGTAGAAGTGAAACATGGACAAATTTAACCACCAAGGTACGCATCGCTCTGTCATTGCGTTCCAGATTTGGCATCAAGATGTACTGAAATATTTTTACTGCACATGACAACAAACACGCTTGTTTTTCGCTCTAGAGCACGCATAATCTATTTATGTAAATAACAGCAGAGTATGAAGTGAGAAACACTTAACGTTTCGTCTGCTGCGATGCCAGGAGCGTCTGTCTATGCCCCAACACGCCTGTGGTTTTATTGTGAAATCGAGTCAGAGGAGCGTGACGGTGCGCGTGCATCTACTTAGCTTCGTCATTTTTTGCAGTCGATTTAAGACGAGTTTAGGCAAGACGCACTCGTGAAAAAAACATGAACTGGATGCAATATCCTGCACTGGCATGAGACGCTACATCTATGCGCAGCGGTGAGTGGACGATGCTTAGTTTGAACTGTCAAATATGACTAGCAAAACTCCGACGTCGCAGCTAATCAGGATATCTAGTAGTCTTCAGCCTCCTCGAATAACAGAGGCACTGCTTAACTCCTTTTCACCGCACCTCACTATCCGCGCTGCACGAAGAACGAAACTGAAACTGTAGAAAAAAGTCTGTAGACAGTTTGCTAGCTAACCCTATCCAATCCGAAGCCTGTACTTTCCATAACTTCCAATTCTTAGGCAGCACGTAGACAGTCTACGTAGACTGCTTAGAAGACAGCACCGAGCCCATGCTGTCCGAGAATCGGAAAACTTCTGGACGGCTTTTACACAACGATGCGCCACCTCGCGTCGAAAAAAGAAAGCTAGAATAAACAAACGTAGCAGTTGTATTTTCTGGCTTATTTCGTGTTGAAATCAAAAACAAATGTTACTCATATTGAGCGTTTGGGAAAGCGTCTGCTTGTGAGCACACGGCCGTTTTAGCGAGATTTGATCTATCTGAGCGATTCGCTGAGCCTCCATCTTGTTAAGACAGCAAAGTAGCCTGCATCGTATTTGTCTACGATGTGGTCTTCTCGGAGCTGTCTATTTTGCCGGCTACGTGAGAATTGGAATGGGACTTAAGATGACCGCCGTTCATTTAGCTGTCTATTTAGCCGTCTTCGGTGAGTATTGGCACACAGCACGATCACAGTGCGATTCCTCTCTATAGCCTGTTTCACATGCGAGCGATTTTGCTGCAAGAGCGGAGCGGCAGCCACCGCGCGAGGCCAAAACAGGTTTCTACCGCGCCAGGACGTTCCCGCCAGGCGAGCCACACGTCTACCACAGTGGGCCTCAGTCAGCGTTCGTGAGCAGTGTGGCAGGCGTCATGCGTGTTCAAGGTCAATGACCATGGTAGTGATCAGCGTTCTCGACCGCAGCTCGTCGGGTGGATATCACCCCATGGCCATTCCCACAAAGGCCCTGGTCCCACCGTCTGGGCCACCGTACGCACTAACTGTCTAAGTCTGTGGGTGCCCCATTTCAATGGAACTGGACACGGGGGCCATTGTGTCGGTCAAGGCAGGCAAACTTTTCAAAAGGACCTTCTCCGGAGTGGCCGTAGAGGCTTCAGGCGTCATGCTGCGAAGTTACTCGGGTGAGCTTTCCCAGGTCCAAGGCCAGGCACAGATCAGCATTCGTTTTGGCAACAGGGAAGCTACCCTTCCTCTGTATTTGACCACGGAATTGTCACCGACGCTGCTCGGCAGGAATTGAATTTTCGCACTCGATATCCGGCTGCCAGAGGGCCAGGAAGCAGCCCTACATGGCGTACAAGACATCCCGAGCTTCCTAACAGAGTTCCAGTCTCTGTTCAAGTCAGGGGTGGGCGCATTCGCTGGTACGACTATTGGCATCCATGTACCCGAGGGAGTCCGGCCTCGGTTTTTCAAGCCTCACGCGCTGCCGTTCGCACTTAAGGACGGGGTCACCCAGGAGCTGCAACGGTTACAGCGAGAAGGTATCCTGGTACCAGTCAAGACTGCGGAGTGGGCTGCTCCCATCGGTTCAGTTCCCAAGCGAGACGGTAGTGTCAGAATCTGTGGGGATTTCAAGGTTATGATCATCCCGTCGTTACCATCGAAAAATACCCCCCACCTCGTATTGAAGATCTCTGGTCGGCTTTGTCTCGTGGTCACAAATTCATGAAACTTGACCTCAAAGATGCTATCCAGCAGTTCGCGCTCCAGGAGGCCTCACGGAAGTATGTCACACTATCGACAACTATGGGCTTTTCCAGTATACGGGTTTACCATTCGGCGTGGCCTCGGCACTAGCCATTTTTCAGAGAGAGAGGGACAACCTCTTCTGGGGCATGAGGCACGTCGCAGTGTACTTGCACGATATCCTCGTCACCGGTATTGACGACGGAGACCACATGCAGAATCTGCATAACGTTCTGGCCAGACTTCAGAATGCTGGTCTCAAGCTCAAGCAGGAAAAGTGCATGTTCCTGGTTCCTAGTGTAGAATAACTGGGACACGTCATCTCCCAGGCTGGCCTGACCCCGGCCACCCGCAAAGTTGAATCTATCTGAAGGCGCCGAAGCCCCGAAACAAAAAGAGCTACAAAGCTACCTTGGCCTCATCAATTTTTACAGGAGGTCCCTGTCCAACCTATCTGCGCATCTGAAGCCACTGCACATTTTGCTTCGAGATGGCCAGCATGGGGCGTTGATGAAAGAGAAGGACATCGCCTTTTAGCACAGTAAACAGCTAATCATCAAGGCACCAGTGCTGATGCATTTCGATCCAGCCAAGCTTGTAGTTCTTACTGTAGACACATCACCATACGGTGTAGGAGCCGTCTGAGCGCACAGAGACGACAAGGATGACCAAGAACGCCCGGTCTCGTTTGCCGGGCATCATAATCTCCGATAATGGGCCCGCTTTCGCCAGCGCACAGTATCTGGACTGGCTGACAAAGAACGGAATCTGCCGAATGATGGTTCCTCCATATCACCCTACTTCAAGTGGTGCAGCAGAGTGGGTGGTGCAGACGATTAAGGATAAACTTTATAAGAGCCAGGTGGAGATTTCCGTACGCAGTTCGCTTGCATACTCTTTCAGTATCGGACCACACCTCATGAAGTCACCGGCCGTGCCCCCTGCGAGCTTTTGCTGGGTCGGATGGTGAAGACACCATTGGACATTCTGCACCCAGGCTTCCGGTACACGGTGCTCCTCAAACAGCTGAAACAGAAGCAGGCTGCTGACAAACGGTGCTGTCCAGGGCCATTGCCCGAGCCCGGAATGCCAGTGTTCGCCAGGAATTTCTGTTCTGGCTCACCTTGGTCTGCTAGACAAGTGGTATCGCCTGCAAGATCCTCCTCTCTGCTCGTACGAATGCAGGGTGAAACCACATGGAACCGACATGCCGACCATGTGAGGGCTAACCGTGGGACTGGGCTTACATCCGCGGCAGCACCAGTTGCGGCCAGTGCAACAACCGTTTCGCAAGGAACAGGCGCCTCCAGTTGTGCGCCACTAGTTGGGCCACCGGCAAGTTCTGTGCCATCCCTGCCAACCCCGGCAGAATCTCAGGAGGAACCGAAAGCGGCTCAGGCAGCACCTAGTGCTACCGCACATAGTCCCTCAACACCTGTATCCGGGTGGAGAAACCAACGACGAAGGGCATTAAACCGCTTTTCGCCTACCTAAAGCGACACGGAACTGGCTGGGACTTGTATTTTTTGTGGGCAATAACTGGGGTGAGGGGTGTAACGAGCGTGTGGCGCCTCGCCTAGCCTGTTTTCATTATCTCGCCAAGTTCGGCAGGCAACCTTGGTCGTGCTCGAAAAATAAACACTGACGAGCGCTGTTCGGCAGTCAGTAGCTGTCACTCCACCATGCGTGTGGTGTCGTCCTTGTCAGAGAGCGGCGCCTCGGCCCTCCCTCTCGTCCACGGTCTTCGGGACAGATCGGGACAGACAGCGCAACTGCGGCGCTACTCAAGCATCGAGTGCCTTCACTCAGCGTCGTTGAGTCGTTGAGCCCTTTCCCGAGACTTGGCCGCCGCTCCGGCCCCGGTCAACTCAGTCTTTGCTTCGTTCATTGGCTTTTCTTTAGCACTCTTAGCACTTGCTCTATTTCCTTACTACCATCATAGTTTTATCATCCTCTGTAAATACATCGGTTTTGTTCATTCATAAACGGCCTCGTTATTGTCCTGATGGCGGTTAAGTCATCGTGTTTTTTTTTTCACAAACACGAGCGTCCCGTTTAGAGCTATGTCTCGCCGTACACAGCTCTTTACGGTTGCAAATGAAGGAGAAAGAAGGGGCGGCGGGCATGTGCAACAGCCACGGCCGCTGTCTCGCTCAGTCGTTCTGTTGCCCTCTAATGTAGCCAGATGCTCGAGTCCGGGTCTCTTCCTTCGGTTCTCGCACTCCCGTTCGAATGGTTGGCTATTAGAGAGCACCAAACCAAACTCGTTCACACGATCAACCAATAAGGCGCGAAATGATTTTAAATATGGTCTAGGCCAGGGTGCCATGGAAGCTTTTTCTTGAGCCCGAACCTAATCGAAAGGGACGGGGAATGGAGCTGGTACACTGCAGTCCACATTGATTTCTTTGCTGTGCGACATGGTTGCCTACGCGTCATGAGCCACGAGCTGCCCGCCAATGTAGTTTGAACTGGTTCGAACGCTCATGAGCATGTATTGTCAGCGCCCACCACGGCTCAGCAAATATAGCGATGCATGGGGCGACGACGAGTCTTTCATGCTGACACCCAATGCGAGGATTCGGCGTGCGATGCCTTCGTTGAGTGCAAAATGCAGTGCTGATGTTCTTGCCTAAGTAAATAAACTAGTTGCTAATGAAGGTAAAACGGGTGCGGGCTGCATTCGTGCTGGTTGCTCGTGGAACCCCCGGATATCTTTCACGGAATTCTTGGCATCTGCGGTACCCAGTTTGATAACCCATGTTCAAGGCTATATTATCCCTTGATATTGTCACGGTGTCGTGACGTGAACGAAGGGAGCAGACTCCAGGTCGAAGAAACTGTTTATTCGGGCCGAAATTGTGGCCATGCAGAAGAAAAGCAAGACACTGGCTCTGGTAGCGGCGAACAGAGCGTCGGCCGTCGATCAACTGACAAGCGGCGAATCATGTCCTCGAATATTGTCCTATACTTTTGCCCTCGAATATTATAGCGTTATCTCTATAGCGGCGACGTAGGTTCCCGAACGATCTGTGACGTTCCCGAAGTGGGCGTAATATTAAGAAAACGATCTACTAAAGCATCGAAGCTTCTCGAACATCGTAGGCGTGGTTCTCGATGAACGTAGCGTAACGGAGGAGGAGGAGGAAAAAACCTTTATTGATGCTGGCTGTGCCAGATAGCCCTAATCTCCACCGGGCTGGTTGACATCCCTAGTCCGGGACGTCATTAGTCGAGGCCGCCACCCGAGCCCGCTGAACTAGAGTTCGCTTTTCCTTTAGTGTGGAGCTATTGAGTAGGGTCGTCTCCCAGTCCTCTTTGGTGGGGTTGGGAAAGGGGGTTAATTTTGCGTTCATTTGGCAGGCCCAGACCATATGGTAAGTGTTGGCCACTTCCCCACAGTACTGGCACTGCCCACTTGTTTTTGGGTCGTAATATTTTAGTATGGCTGGACAGAGCAGCGTATTTGTCTGTAGGCGCCGCAGATGCGCTCCTCCGTTTTCGAGAGTCCCTTCGCTGGTGCGGGATACAAGCGGCGTTGCTCAATGTAGTATTCTTTGATTTCTCGAAACCGTGTTAAATGTGTGGGACGTTCAGGTCTATCACGGGAACGGGGAGTTTCCCGGGAAGTAAGCACGCGGGCCGCTGCATGTGCAGCCTCGTTACCCTGTAGACCCTGATGTCCCGGAGTATATATAAGACGTTTTGGGGTAGGATCGCGGTTCCTGGTGCTGAATTTTAAAAGTCTATTAGCCAATGGAGAGATTTCTCCTGCAAGATAGCTCTCGCAGGCTCTTCGAGAGTCTGTAACTATTTGCTTTGAGTTTGGATGGGATACTGCCAGTGCAATTGCCACCTCCTCCGCCTTACTTGAGCTTGTGGCTTTGAAAGTGAGGCCGTCCACCTGCGTTCCTTGATGTATTACCGCCGCCGTGTAGTATCCCCTAGGTGACGGCCCGGCCACATCGACGTAATAGAGCCCATTACGGGAGCCAAGCCGTTGTTCAAGTGCCTCAGCGCGCGCTTGCCTTCTACCCTGGTGCGCCTCCCTGGTCATATTGCGGGGAAGCGGGGACATCCAGAGTTTTGTTCTCCAATGTTCAGTAATACGCTCCGCGTTTTCGATTTCGCCTTCGTGCCGGATCAAGAGGCGGTCCAGTAGGCGCCGCCCGGGGGGCGTCTGCGTAAGACGCGTATATTGATTTGTGAGGTGGGCTTCTTGGAGCTCTTGTATAGAGTTAAAAACTCCCAATGCAGAGAGTTTCTGGTTTGAAGTGCTGATGGGTAAATCAAGTGCGCGCTTAATTACTTTCTTAAGAATAGCATCGACTCTGTTCTCTTCGTGTTTAGTCATTCGTAAGTACGGTATTGAATATAGAATTCTGCTAGTTACAAAAGCATTGGCGAGTCAAATCGCGTCCCTTCCTCGTAGCCCCCCGCGCTTGTTTGACACTCGGCGGATCATGTGCCCTACCTGTTCTCCAATTTTCCGTAGCTTGTCTAGCGTGGTACTGTTTTTTGTTCTGTTGTGAATCAGAAGGCCAAGGATTCGTAGTTCTGAAACCTCTCGTATTGTTGTAGCGTAACGGGGTGATGAAAAAACTTGAGGAAAGGAACGGGGCAATATTTAGTAGGAGATGCGTGATGGGTCACACAAACGTATCCTTCAAAATGTTGTGTCGCTACTCGAAGCTTCAGAGGAAAGGCAGCTCCACTATTCATTTATTCCTCCAGGCGGGGAGTCTGCGTTTGGTGTATGCAACCAAGTCTTATGTCACTGGATATCTGTTACTAGTCGTAATCGTGTGTACGTGTATTGTCTTCTCTTGAATCTGTGAGGATGACCGATCCACATATATCACAGATGGTTGTCGCTGCATGCGGGGACCTCTGGCGCATACAGGTTGTTTCAAGAAATGTGTCCAATATCATTTGAAATTAAAGAAACGAGACATCTGCGTGCAACCTGGGGCGTTCCCTTTACTGTGGAAGAAGGTCTCTTGAGGTGTGTACAAATATTAATTTAGGCAGTAATTGAAAAAGTTAAAACACTTAACGTTTTAACCAGTGGAAGTAGTCGTAAAGTGTGGGATTTGGCTAGTTGGTAATCTTTCAATAAACTTCTGAACGCAAAAATTTCTGACAACGAACACAAAATACGAAGACGAGCGCAGACTTTCAACTGATCTATTACCACTACGACGCACATATACAGGGTGTCCCAGGTAACTTTAGCCAGAGTTTTAAAATATGCCGGAACACGAAATTACGACGCGAACAGATACATGTTGATCACCGTTGCCTGGAGTGGGTCAGACTATTTTTGTGTTCTCAAATATTATTTAATTATATCTGTTTAATTAACTAACTTTTCAAGAAATCAAGATGGATTAAAAATTTCAATGAGAAAGTTGTATATCGGTTTGCAAAACGTCTGATTAGGCAGTTTTGAACTTTATGTATGTTGGGTATTAGTGTTTTTCTGCTAATTAGAAATGCCCGCGACATACAAAAAATACCACGTGACAAACACGCTCTTGCGCCAGTGCGCGCAATAATTCTAGTGCTTCCTAACGTTCCGCGTACGAGCGACCATAGCTTTTGCTCCATTGTGCTGTCTCGGCATGGCCGCAATGATGATGATGACTCTGCGATGAACACGTTTTGCTGTCGGCCTCAAAAACGACAACCACTGTGACTGCTTATCGCTGTCATGAACCGGTGCGAGGGAAGCGTGTAGTTTGTACGCGGAACGTTAAGGAGCACTAGAATCATCGTGCACACTGACGCGCGAGCTGGTTTGTCACGTGGTATTTTTTGTAATTAGCAGAAAAACACTGATGCTTCTCAGTTATAACGTTCAAAACTATCTATTTGGACGTTTTGCAAACCGATCTACAACTTTCTCACTGAAGCTTTTTATCCCACTTCGTTCCTTCAAAAGATTGTTAATTAAACAGATCTAATTAAGCAATATGTGAGAACACAAAAAATAGTCTGACTAATTGCAACCAATGTTGAGCAACATGCATTTGGTCGTGTCGTAATTGCATGTGCCGGTATGCTTTTAAACTCTGGCTAAAGTTACCTCGGATACCCTGTATATGTTACAAAAAAGATCACATGCTTCAGCAAAAAAAAAAAAGCGCACAAAACTAAAACACCAAAAGAAAGACTGCAAGAAACCATGTGCTCACACTGCACCCTCACGCGCCGAATTTAAATGTGCCAATTCTTTTTCAGCTGAAGCTACAGATGGTTTGCTGGTGCAGCTGCCTCGAGCGATTGGTGCATTCGTCAGGGTGGGACACGAGAACCCTTGCCTTTTCGAACAATGGCTGGCACCCACATTCGGAATAATGAGCGATAAATTTTTGCGCCGAGAGGTTTAATAATGGAAATAGTCGACCGACTCTAATGGGTGAATTCAAGTCCTTCCTGCGAATAGTCTACAGCCATCTTGAAATTTTTGAAATGGCGACCACTGGTATATAATCACTGCGAGGCGATGAATCCTGGCTAATTTAGCAGGTGAAGCCGATACTGACGCACCAAAAAGAGCATCTACCATTGGTTCGAAAACGCCTTCTGTGACGATATTGTTTATCTCGCCGTTATCTACCATCAATCAAGACACTTCACTGCATGGTCATCCTTGTTTCCCAATGCGAGGGAAACAGTGTCGTCATTGAGAGAGTTTTTTAAGTGTACAATGGTAGATGCGCTGTTTGGTGAGTTGGCTTCGATTTCGCCTGCTAAATTAGCCACATTTCATCACGCATCATTGATAAGCAGCCCCTCCCCCCCCCACACAAAAAATTAAAGTGGCTGTAGACTATTCCTAGGAAGGGCGTGAATTCGCCCATTTGACCCGACCGGCTGTTCCCACTAGTTTAAAGGTTAATTACATTAATTTCTATTACTGCCGTAATTAATATTTGCACAGATGTCAAGATGCCTTCTACGAAAGTAAAGAAAATGCCGCACGCAGACGCCTCCTTTCAGTGATTTTTTAATTCACATTGGACACATGTCTTCAAACACCCTGTATTCCTTTGATGTTAATAATGACTTCTGGGGTAAGAACCACATCGTGCCAAAATAGATTATAGTCAAGAAGCGGTGGACACCAGAAATTTTGACTATCTGGTGCTCTCCAAGATTCACTGACATCGCACCTTTCGCCTCTATTGAAACGCGAGGCGAGCGGTATGTATGAATAAGCAACCGCCCTGATGTTATTATTGTTAAGGTAAGAGAAACACTGATCAGGTATGATCTTCTTTATGGGTATAACACAGCGTGAGACTATTGCAATTCTAATTCCTGCTGTAGTGCCCGAGCGCTTCTTATTGTAAATATTACCGATGCTGTAGGCGATGATGGCGCACGGCTTGTGGCGGTAAGAGTCCGGTGGGAACTGGTCCATGGCGCTGCTCAGTGCGGGCGCGATGCAGCGGTTGTACTCTGGGCACAGCACCAGGTAGCCGTCTGCCCTCTTCACCTTGTCGTGCAGCCGGCTGAGCCACGCCGGAGGCACTTCGTCGGGCCCATGGAAATGCAAAGGCTTGCGCACCGCCAGCAGGTTGGGCTCATCCTCGGGATCTGTAAGAGAGGTGATGCCCGAACGAAGTCGGCTACAACTTGCAGAATTACCAACCATATATAAAGGAGCGCGGACTGCGCGAAGTAAGGCGTTCCGAATGAATGGACTTTATTTATAGTCCGGCAGTTTTACCGGGCGAGGTGGGGGAAGAAAGGATAAACCCCTGTCTCTTTCCACTCTCTGCAGAATATGATGAATGCGTTCACCTGCTACAACTTGCAGAATTACCAACCATATGTAGAGGAGGTAAGAAACAAACCATTGTTCTGGCTGCTGAAAGGGTGGCCAGAGCTTAGAGAATAAGCATATGCGTGAAAGCAGCTTTTTTTTTTTGTCTGGTCTCAATACTTTTTGTTGCAGCATAGTTTATGGCGAATTCATTGATTGATTTGTACAATGAAACAACACTATGATGAACGATGGGCGAGTGAGTAATGTATAGTTAGGCTAAGAAGAAACAAAGGTCCTTCCTTTGGACCGCCTTCTCTTGTTTGCGTTGCCCAAGGATGCAACACCGAAACGTTCCGAAACACCGGCTCACTTATCCTTGTCTTGAACCTTTCATCTCCCCCTCATCCGTGACTAGGAAGAAAGAAACAACGGATACACTCGTACGTGCCCTGACCCATGTTTTAGCACTTTTTTGAAGCCGTTTTCTGACTGAAGCAAATTGGTTACTTGAAAATCAGTAATTATCGAATGGCAGTTTATATAAATGGCCTGTGCCGTGCCTGTCAAAGCACAAAAGTGGAAGCTACAACCCCAAGGCACTGAGCGCAAAAGAAAAGAGCGCGTATGATTTTTAACGTAAAACTATATCTGGGGTTTTAGGTCCCAAAACCCAAATGTGGTCATGAAAACGCCGTCTAGCGGAGGGCTCCAGAAATCTGGTGTTCTTAAACGTGCACTGATATCGAAGAAGCTGGATTATAGAATATGGAGTCGCTCACTTTGCTGAACGTCGTCTTTCGTGCGTGCCGCTGAATTGCTTGCTGACGTAAACGCATGGGGAAAAGTGGCACTGCTGTCGCCACGTATGCGCGCGGAGTGCACGCATGCTCAGTAGACAACTCGCGTGCTCATTGCAGCATACCAGCCATGGAATGATGAGGAGTTAACGCTGGCGGGAGCTTCGGCGAGCGTGGCAAGAATGGGTAGTACATGGATGTTCGTATACTTCACGTTCCGTTTGGCTTTGTATGGTTTGAAGCTTTTATTTCATGAAACAACGATCAGAAACAGTTTATTAGTTTCGCTTCACCGCCTTAATATTTTAGGTTCACCATATCGAATCGGGTCACCAAGTTCAAAACAGTTTGTTCTTTTATTCGAAACAAAACCCACACATGAACGAAGCCACAAGTGTGGCCCGCAAATGCCAAGGTCGCTGAGTGATCGCAGCGCCAGAGTATAATTGGCCATTGGGTCACATTTTGTGAAGCCAGAAGTGGGGAAGAGTGGAGGACTCGCAATGGTGGTCAGTGGTTCGCGCATGCGCAACTGGCGCCGGCGATCCGCGCGATGTCGATCTGATGGGCGAGCTGGAAAAGCGAAACTTTTGTGCTGATTACGAGCAAACGTGCTGCGATACTGGCTTGTATAGCGCCTGTGGGCCAGCCTTATCACGGCTCATATTGTGCATCTACAATAAACCTGCAGCTTTGCACTTCGTGTTACACAACGGCGCGAATCGGACGGATAAGCGCCCCGGACAAGCTGTCTTCTTCGACAAAGACGGTAAGTTCGGAGTGTGGATCATAATGCAACAGCGATGTGTTAACTTGGCTTTGCTGTTTATCCAGATGAAGCGCTTCCTCACCCTTGTGTGTGTCACGATACGTGCGCACAAGTATCGAGTCGGCCGACTGTGACCGTATCGAAAGAAAACTTGGCCAAAGGTGAGGTTATCGTGCGAAAAATGTAAACAGGATGCAATTTTCCAAACACGAAATCGCCATACTGTGTCAGCCACGTCTGTAATTCTTGACTCGGCAAGCTTCGGTGAGCACGTACTGCTTTCCAATAGCTGTGACCGCCGCACATGGGAACCGGTGCCTCTCGCATTAAGAGCCGTAGGCTTCTAGAATTCTCGCCTTCCATCGCTGACAACAGCAGAAGGAAAGGAGCGAAGCTACGGCGCAAGTCATTGAAGCGAGCTTCGAAAACGACCGCTATATAAAATAAACTCGCGACCGTGAATACCAACGCTACCTGTAGGCTTCTAGCACATCGTACTATATCTTTGAAGTGCAACAGCTGCGTAAAAATGCAGATTTGGAACTCTAGCCAGCTCTGAACAACGCGGTCGTACAAGCGGTGATGTAGACAAGAGGATGGCGTGGCCACACACAAAAGCACGTGACTTCGGCCACACATTTCGCTCTGCAGCTCGCGTTGCGAGGGCCTCTCCTCAGCTTTGCACGATGTGAGCGCGCGGCTTCATATTCGTTGCAGATAGAACACCTCCGATTACAAATGTTTCGCGGCGTTTTCCACTTCACCATTGCGGCATCAGACTCACTGACGAGTTACATTTTCTTCGCGCTAAAAAAGCAGGTACCATAAAAATGATTGTTGATTTATTTATTTATTTTTTATTGTACCCTCAGGACACGAGGGCATTACAGAGGGGAGTGGAGATATACATAACGGAAGCAATGTAAAACAGCAAGAAAAAGCTCACAGCAGTTAAGTGAAATAAAGTAGGCATAAGTGACAACAATTCGATAAGGAAAAAGGTATACTAACAATAATAACCTTATATATACACACATATATGTATACATATATAAAAATATATATACACACAAACGTTTAGAGAAGATCAATAGTTTACGAAACATATTATTATCAGTTATATAAGCGATATCATGGGGAAGATCATTCCAACTGACACAAGTCCTGGGTATGAATGAGTCATGAAAACATTTAGTGTGACATGATGGAACTCCAACTTTATTGCGGTGATCAATGCGAGCTGATATGTATCATGGCCTTGTAAATAATTTCTGTTTCAGATAGCTGTTGTAATAAATTTTGCGAAAAAGACATAATGAAGCTACTGACCTTCGATGAGAAAGAAAAGGGAGGGACAAACTTAATTTCATGGTGGTTACGCTGCTTGTTCGGTGATAGTTGGAGAGTATGAAACGACAGGCACGGTTCTGCACAGCTTTCAAATCGGAAATGAGCGATTCAATGACAGGGCTCCAGACAAATGCAGAATACTGCAATTTTGAGCGAACCAGTGTTTTATAAAGTAATAGTTTTATTGAACTGGATGAATGAGATAAGTTCCTGCGAATATACCCAATCATGCGGTCGGCGTTATTTATCATATAATGAATATGAGTTTTCCAAGACAGGTTAGAAGAAATGTGAACACCTAGGTACTTATAAGAGAGCACAGCTTCCAGATTGGTTGATTGATATGTGGGGTTTAACGTCCCAAGACCACTATATGATTATGAGAGACGCCGTAGTGGAGGGCTCCGGAAATTTAGACCACCTGGGGTTCTTTAACGTGCACCCAAATCTGAGCACACGGGCCTACAACATTTCCGCCTCCATCGGAAATGCAGCCGCCGCAGCCGGGATTCGAACCCGCGCCCTGCGGGTCAGCAGCCGAGTACCTTAGCCACTAGACCACCGCGGCGGGGTCAGCTTCAAGAAAGACATTGTTAATGTGGTAAGTGGAAGCTGGGCTAGAATTTCGAGAAATGTGCATGTGCTTACACTTATTAATGTGTAGTTTCATGTTCCAAGTGTTGCACCAGTCCATGACCTTGTGAATGACGGATTGAAGGCAAGAGACATCGTTATTATCGTTAATTTCGCGATAAATAACACAATCATCTGAAAAAAGAATAATTGAAGAAGAAATATTAGTCGGTAAGTCATTTATATAGATTATAAACAGAAGGGGCCCGCCCCTGGGGTACACCAGAACGGACAGGTAAAGGATGTGAGTCAAAGTTGTTTGCTGTTACGAATTGTGAGCGGTATGAAAGAAAACAGATCAACCATGCAAGTATATTAGGGTCAATGTTAAGATTACGTAGTTTAAGAAATAGAAGTTCATGCGAGACTTTGTCAAAGTCTTTCGAAAAATCCAAATATATACAGTCTGCCTGAGATCCATGATCGAGAATGCAATGAAGTTCATGCGTGAAACATATGGGTTGGGTTTCGCATGAAAATGACATAGGGAATCCGTGCTGGGCTATAGTGAAAAAAGAATTCAATTCTTATAAAGAGACGAGATGAGAATGTATGGCGTGCTCTATGATTTTACAAGGTATACTAGTGAGAGAAATGGGACGAAAGTTGTCAGGGCAATGTTTATTTCCAGAGTTGTGAAGAAGAATCACCCTCCCAACTTTCCAATCATTGGGAATACAACCTGTTTCAAGGGATTGTTCAAACAGTTTATTAAGAATTATGGAAAAACTCTCTGACCCATGTGACAGGGGTGTAAGGTTCATAATGTCTACGTTGAAGTCACCGACTAGTACAAAGTGTTAGAAATGCACGTGCCCCTTTTTAGCCACTGAAATAGGTTGACGACGTGGACTGTCACGTCCTGGCGAGCGGCCTTCTGCGAAAACTGAGGGAGCACTAGGGGGTGTCGTCCAAGGGTAGGGCGCATCTAAATTTGAGAGGTTGTGAAACCATTTACAGTTCATTTTGCAAGCTCAGCTGATGTCGACAAACTCTCCAAAAGGTGGCCTGAAGTGGTCTCCTTTCTAGTCGGATTCTCTTCCACCTGATCAAATGGCACTTGAAGCGTTCTTTCGCAGTGATGTAAAAAGTATTGTTGTAGCTCTAGTGCCCCTGCATGGAGCATCCATTCGGCTTACCAACACGAAAGCTGTACAAGCTGAGCTCCAGTCGGCCACGCGCCACTAGCTCCGTATTACTGATGTTCGGCAGTTTGCAAAGGTGGGATAATTTGTATATCACCTGACCAAGCTTGTGTGCATGATCTTCTGAAATGCTCGACATTTGGATCGATGAAAGTGAATTCTTTCATTCCGCCACACCTTGCATGCACCAAGGGGGCTGTTCGCGGCGTAGATACTAGCTTAAGCCCAGAAAAGAGACTCGAGAAGATTTCCGCGACTGATGCGATAGTTATATCCCGGTGCTACAGAACAGTCGACAACAAATGAGTCCCGACTGAGTCGGTGATAGCCGCATTTGCCGGTATATCATGCCCTTCGGAAGTCAAAATGTGGCCTTTGATTTTTAGAGTAGACCCACTTGCCTCATGTCCATTACAATGTCGCAACTGCTGGCGATATGGTCGTAGTATGGGAGGTTGCAAATCTGCTTTGCGCTGTTGTTCTTGTGATGAGGGTCACTCTCTGGAGGACTACTCTGCTGAAGTCCTCAAGTGCTGCCTGTGTGAAGGTACACACAAGGCTGGTAACCGTACATGCCCAGCTAGAAACCAAGAGATACAAGTCTTAGACATAATGGACAAAAGGCGATGCTCACGCAGGGAGGCTATTTCAGTGATGAAATAAAAAGAACATGGTCATGCTAGCGTAACTGCACGTCACTAGGCATTGATTGAGGCGAATATTTCGCCAGTTATTGCAGAATTGGTCGAGAAAGCTATGGCGAAAATGGTGGAGCGTGTCATAGAGACTGTGTCCGAATGGCTTAATGGGTTATTAGCGTCAGAAATCGGGCTAATGGCACAAGTGGGCAGTGTTCCGACAGTGGGTCACAGCTAAGGAAGTGTTTCCTCACAAGTAGATGGTGTTCAGAGGATGCCCTCAAATGAGGGTCCTAGTCCTAGCTTGTCTGCAACGAGTGGTAGCTTTTCAGACTCACAAATCTACCATGCAGACTTACAGGAATGTGCAAGCATGGATGTTGACCCGCGTGCAAAGAAGCGAAGGGGGCCTCCAATAAAGGTTTCCGATACCTTTAATAACCATAAATCAAAGAAAATTATGCCTCAGGTCAAGGGTACAGCTAACATTTTAGATGAGGCTGTAGCCTCTACGGTGGTTTTGTCACCGAAAAGAAGATGAGAGTGCTGCAGTGGAACTGTCGATCCCGATTCGCTGCTTTTACTGATTTCAACTTTTTAATTTCTCAGACTCATCCAGATGTTGTCATATTACAGGAAAGTTGGGTGTCTCCTGCTAAATTTCTTAGTCTGCGTAATTACCGTCCATTTCTATTAAATAATTCATCCAGAGAAGGTGGTTTACTCACTATTCTATCTAATACATTCTGCCATAAAGCAAAGCTGTCCTTTCAGATGATGTCTAAAGAGAGTGAAATCTTAGCAGTAGAACTAACTCTTCCTGGAAATCTCAAATTTTTTCTGGTTAATGCATATTTTTCTTTGGGTGTGCCTAATACTCAGTCGCTAAATTCAGTTTTTCTAAACTGTGGAACAAAGGTAGTGCTAGCTGGAGATTTCGACTCTCAGCATAAATCATAGGGATTTAGAACAGGTCAGAAAGGAAAACGTCTATGGAACTGGGTGGCATCGAACGATTTCTTCTGTCATAAAACTTGATCATTACCATTTTTACAAGCCCAGTCCCGATCGGTGCTATATCTTACGTTTTCGGGGCCAGGACTTTCGGTGTTATCTTGGGAGACAGTTGACACTGGTTCGATTATCGACCACATTCCCGTGATATTTGAGATCCACGGGTCAGTATAATGCACAGTGTCTCGTTCGTTCGTATATTGATCACAATAGCTTTGAAATAAATTTGCGGACCATTTCGACATTTCTGGCTGAAAATCTACGCAGCACAGGTAATGTTTGCGACATTCTTGACTCTGCTCGTAATAGGTCGAAGTTCGAGATACAATGAAGGAAAGACCCTATAGCTAATATTTGTTGGAATGACGACTGCTCAAGGGAATATAAACGCCGGAAAGCAGCATGGAAGCAACTAATGCATAATCAGTCTCCTCTGGAACAATTACAAGTTTATAGCAGCGAGTTTTAAGTGTACAGTCGCGAAAGCAAAAGATGAATATGCCATTTCAAGTTTTTTTAAAAGTCAAACAATAAGAGCGCATTGTTCCGGTATCTCAGATCTATCAAATTAATTCCACGTCCTTTATGTGCTGGACCAATAGTGCATACTACCAAAGAAATAGAAGACTTACTAGGTTCAATTGCCAGAGGTTTGGAGGCAAGATTTTCTACCTGCATTCCTTCACCTCTTGTGAGACAAGACCCTTTCGAAAATACGACTGAAGATATATCATTGTCAGACTTCTCGTCAGTTTTAGCACGTTTACCAGCGGCAGCACCAGGCCTTGATGGTATTGCGACGAAGATGCTGAAAATCTCCTTGGATGTTGCTCTGAATAGGTTATTGCATACCGTAAATCATTTTATGAAACATCCTTGGATTCCTTCAGTGTGGAAGGTAGCTAAAGTGATACCCCTGCTCAAAGATCAGAACAGTTACGGGACTTACTCTAGACAACATTCGACTGATTTTGTTTACATCAAATTTTGCAAAGTTATTTGAGAGAGTATTACATGCTCAGATAACTAAATTTGTTACTGTTAATAAATCACGAAGTCCCTGTCAAATCTGTTTTAGAACAGGAATGTCTATCTGGTGTGCCCACGTTGATTTGGAGAGCAGAATCCAGCTAGCACGGCGACAGAAAAACTATGCAGCATTAGTTACAGTAGATATCTCTAAAGCCTACGATAGTGTCGAATACCCAATTTTTATTAAGAATGATGAAAGAGATTGGCTTGCCTGACTTTTTTATTGCGTGGACGACTGAGTTCTTGCTGGACAGAGAGTTTTACTTTGTACAGAGTGGGATATCAACAGAGAAATTCAGACAGACACGAGGTGTTCCCCAAGGAGCGGTTTTGTTCCCGCTATTTAATATCTTGTTTAGCTCCATTCTTCGACATGAAAGAGTGAACACGTATGTTTACGCAGATGACATAACATTCTTTGCATGTGCATGCGGATGAGATTCAATAGCTTTATACAATTTTACAAGGATACTTATCTACCTTGGAAGCTTAGCTAGACAGCATTTGTTTGACTCTTAATGTGCAGAAAAGTGCAGTTCTAGCGTTTTCCCCACAAGACAGTAGAAATATATCACTCTCATTCTACCAAGCCGATATTCCCCAAGTGCAAACAATCAAGTACCTCGGAATCATATATGATTGAAAGCTCAACTGGCGTATTCATATTGAACACACTGTGACCAAAGCATCACGAATGTCAGGCCTACTCAGAAGGATTAGTAATAGTTCATGGGGCATGGCAACAGACACCTTAATAACGATTGATAGGATGTACATACGCCCTATACCGGAGTTTGGGTGTGTCGTATTTTCTGGCGTACCAGCTTGGAAGATACGTCCGTTAGTTCTAATAGAGCGCCAAACACTTCACTGGTGCCTGGGTTTACCCGAATATGTAGCAAACTGTGTTTTATATAAGAAATCACGAATTTCCGCTTGACCTGTTAGATTCAAATTATTAACAATTCGAACATTTTTAAGAGTCTATGACTCGCCGATAAGACGAGAAGAATATATTTATCAGTGATCCAGCTCTGTTTCTTTAGTGTAACATGGCCTCGCTTTCAAACCCCTCGGGTAATCGTTACCCAGAAGCTGTTGGACCGATTGCAGATAAGGGTAAATGTTATAGTGCCTGTGAGTTCAGGTTCAGTGAATTAGCCATATCATATGACGATATATTCCCTAAAAATACGAAATTACTACCTAGTAATCTTCTGAATGGCATTTTTCAAGATCACCTAAATCAAATTTATTCTGCGGTTCTGATAGCAACTGATGCTTCGCAATGTGAAGAAAAGGCCGCGGTGGGAATTTTTTCTACACAACTAGACTGGTCGTTTTCTGTTAGACTTCCTGATTACACCCAAATATTTTTTACCGAGCGCTTAGCTGTTTTCTCAGCCCTACATGAAATTCCTTTAACTCTAACTCCTGTGGCTACAGTTACAGATTCAATGTCGTTGTGTTTGGCACTAATTGCTACAACGTATTCGGATATTCTAAGATTATTGCGATTACTTGTTCTCCATCATATGCGAAATCTGGGATTATTTTGGGTGCCGGGACACAAAGGAATTGTACTGAATGGAGTTGCGGACTCTCTGGCGAAAGCTTCTCTGGCAGGTCCAGTTCTCTCTCTCTCTTTTTTCTGTTACGGCGTTTGTTGCTGCGGCAAGGTTCAGAAAGTATGCATTATCTGTGCTTACTCCCAGTCTCGATTCATCACCGGACTTTCTGCACCCACAGTTCCCTTTGAGCAGGAAATGATGTGCAGCGAGACGAACTAAAGTTGTAATAAGCAGAAAACGTTGTTTTTCAAATCCTAATTTTTACATGCACAAAGCGGGTTTGGCAATCTCCTCTTTTTGCTTCTATTGCATTGGAATCGATACTATCGAACACTTCTTGTTAAGCTGCCAAAGTTTTCCCTTACGCAAAAAACGTAGCATCGAAATTATATTGCGGAAATGTGGTCTACCAGTTACGTCGGCCATTGTGTTATCATTTGGGGCCTTTGCGCTGGGACACTCGGATAGGAATATTTTCAAAGCTGTCGAAAAGTTTATACGCGACTCGTATAGATTTGGTAGGTGTATCAACTACTAACGATTCTTTATTGAGCCTTACTAATCAAAAGGTATTCAGTCTATCACAAAATAGGGCAACTTAAAATTGCAATCATTCGTTATTAACGTTACAATAAAAAATATCCCAAATATTTTAGCTCTTACTAAATATTAATCATAAATCTAATAAGTACGACCACCCGACTCATGACTGATCCCCTAGAGTGAGTAGGTGCCAATTATTCAAGAATCATCATCATCATCATCATCACCATCATCAGTTTTGCCTGTGTGGCGTTTGTAGCCTGTGTGACTTTCAGAGTTTCTTGTGAATGTAGTAACTTATTCTTCCACTAAAACGTCTCATGCTCTTCAAGAACGCCGCAAAGACAACATATAAGAAGTGGGATGCCAGTCGCCAACGAATGAGTGAATGTGAGTTTTAACAGTGCATGGAACTGGTAACCTTAGCCCTAAGATGGAACGCACCGACGACAGAGACAACCCGATTGGTGGTGGAGACGCGGACATTGACAACAGAGACAAGATCGTGAACTACTACAAGCTATTCAGGAAAAGGATCGACTACTATAGCAGCCCTGCTGAAACAACTTGGCCGGTGCAGCACAACCTCAACCAGCGCCAACGGTCCAGGTGAGCACTGACTCTAGCCGTATCATCATTCCCTTCGACGACTCTGAAGACGCTCTCTCAGCGCACGAGTGGATTTGGAATATACGCCGACAGTTACAGGGCTCACTTTTCTCTTCCGTTTAAGAATCACATAAGAGTATGCGCCGAACGCCTAACCTTCACAGGTGGCCAGCTGCGTACGAATTGCTAAGGCCTGACTGGTTGGAGCTGCCAAGGACTGGTACCACTCGAGGAGCTCCCGAATCACATCATGGGAGGGTTTCGAAGTACGTTTCCGTCGTACCTTTGCCAGCCATGGCTCCAGAGTTTACGCGACAGGGCATCGTCTGCTCTCGACCGGAAGTATCGCGGCATAAGCGGGCGGCGCCCCGAGTCTTCAAGAACCAGAGGTCGCGCCAGTTGTGGCCCCCCACAGAGGAAGGAAAGGTAAGAGAGGCCCTGACGTCACTCCTTGTGAAGCCGCGATGAAGCAGGAAGTCGGCCATATTGACTGCAGGGCGAATTCTCCTCTCTTGTTTACATCCGAATGTAAAGCAGAAGGCACGACTCTTTCTCCGGCTCGGAAAGCACGTGAGCTGCGCAGCGCGCGTGTTGTGACGATCCAAAACTAATGGAACGGGGCTCAACACTCTGGCCAGCGAGACACCTTCGGCGAAATCATTTCGTCTGAGTACTAACAGCGAGTAACAGCTCGCCGACAACGAAGCAAGAAGAAGAGAACGCGCGCTAGATGCACTGACAACGGCGAGTGTTTTCACATCCTTAATTCAGCAACTGTACAGACAACACGATCGGTCCTGCGCCTTCTACGGTTGCATTCCGCCACGCGGCCGACGCAGCGTCCTGCCACTGTGTCCGAGTTCCGCGTGAAACTCACCGGCGTCAGCATTCTGCGACCGTGGTAACTTTGAGCACAGTGCTAGTGACAGTTGAACGTGGTTGCTGTTACGTTGAGATTACATGCAATGCTGGTGGAGAGTGTATGAAGCGGAACAGAAAAGGTGTTTTAATACGCACATGCAAGTTGTTACTGTACACACACAACACGAAACTACGTATGTGCGCATGGTCCTCACGGCGTCTTGCTGGGCTCAACAGCGTCGTCCGTTGTCACAAGCAGGAGCACTGCCCAACCGTCACTTACCTGCAAGGCGTTCGTCGTCTTTCCGCTTCGTCATGGTGCCCAACGCAATTTCGCTGAACACTTCAAATGCTTCATCCGCGTCATCCGCCGCACGACACATGGATATGCGCACGTTCTACGCTCTGTTCAGGCCCCGTGATGGACTGAAGGTTTTGTAAACGTTGCTAAGAGTACAGTAACTGCCAGGAGAACACTGCGTAACCAATAACACGGCGCAGAGCATGGATATTGTCCGCCGCGGCTCAGCACGAGACCTGGGGAGGCACGCATGCCGTCGCCAGCCACGGCCGATCCCTGCTAGACCTGCTCCACTGCGCAACACGTAACCATAACAACGCCGCCGTTGTGCCCAGTGAATATGGTCGCCATGATGTCATTTCTTCCACACTTTTCACGTAGCGCGCCGGCTGGGCATGCCTTCTCCTACCTTTCCTTCCTCCGTGTGGCCCCAAAAAAACACGTAGGCCCGCTTTTCATACAATCCCCGCCGCACGACGGGAACTCCGGAGATTGTTAAGCACTGACTTCGAAAGACAACGTCTCATGTTCTTCAAGGACGCCGCAAAGACAACAAAAGGACGGACAGGTGGACGGCACATGTGGTCATGCATTGTGCTCTCATAAACATAGTGTGCAAGTGCGTCACGCAGCGCCCCTTCGTCCCTTCCGAAATGCACCACCGACATGCCCTGGTACCTCAGTCGCCTACCACTGCCGTGTTGTTTCCTCGTTCCTGCGCCCGTTCAGTTTTGCCTCACGATGCCAGTTTGGCCAATTATCAGCTACTGGTGAGGCAAGTTGATTTAGCAGTCCACGAAGAGGAAGCAAAGCGTCGGGGTGGTCTCTTTGCCCCCAAGTCATTACGCAACATTGAGAACGCACATTGCGATTTTCCGAAAAGTACCGGCGTGTTTGGCTGCCGCGGATTAACAAAAATTATTTGAAGAAACTTGGTGATATTTGCGTCTTCAGGTGTAACTATATTACGGGCTAGTGCCATAGCCAAGCTCTTATACCTGCAAACAGAGATAGCTTACCGTGATACTGTACATACAAACTTGTCCGCGACCTTTGCGTGCACCATCAGCGTGTCAGGGAGGTGGTTAAAATCATGATGGCGATCGTAGGAGCTCGAGTATTGACTCTGAAAGTGGATGTGATACAATACTCATTCACTCGTGGTTTGAAGTATAGCCGATCTGTTCGAGTTGGGGGGTCAGATTTTTAAAAACTGTTCGATTGATTCCTCAAATCAGTCTCCATCATTTTTCAGGGACTCCACTGTACATTAGCGCACACCAACAAAAGTAAAATACAGGGTAAAATGTGTTAAAACATGCCCAAAAAATGTTACCGGCATTAGCATGACACGCACCACGCGAAGTTTCTACCTGTCATAATATTTTCCTCGGCTGTTTCCACAAATTCCAATCAAAGAGGCTCAACATAAGCACTGTTTAAATACTTGGGGAGCCGCACTGAAACTTTGGTGGCTTGCACCGCAGCAGTATATTGCCGCATGGTTTCGCGTGGTTCCGTGTGGAAGAGGACGAAAAAGTTCGGACTCCTCAATTCTTGGCCAATCCCCCTGAGTGAGCAAAAGTGCAGGCATCATTATCATAATCACCTCAACCGACTCTTGGCCTATAGCTCAACGAGAAGTACAGCGCAAGGTTACCTTGAGCGTGACAAGATTGGTGGAGCTGCTGGGTACGACGACTCACGACGCACAATATGCACAAGAGCCCACCCGGGAGCTGGAACAGATTTCTTGTGCTCCTGAACACGCCAATTCACAGAAGAAGCCGCCGCCAACGAGGCCTATCACCAGAGACAGCGGAGCAGCTTATCGACAGAGCGACTATGACTTTACTTCAAGGCGACATGGAAACTTCTACGTCTTCTACGCCAATCTATTGCACTGTCCAGAACCCGCTGATGCCTAGTCCCTTTCACAGAGAGCTGTTTGAGGATGTTGACGACTAACTGAGCGAGTTCTAACATGTCGCAGCGATCTGGGACGAAGCCGCTTTTGCGATCGGCGAGCCAACCCTTCGCGGCGAGCGCCGAGACGGAAGCAAGGCAGCTGTTAAGGAGGAGCGCGAAGATGCCCGGCTATTTCTCATGTACTGGGAGGTGCGTGGTTGTCCACGCAGCACTAATGTCGCTTGTGCCGACGCGGAAATGCGACACGTGGCGCCTTTGTGCACTGACGCCGGGACGCCGAGGTTCCGCCGAAGACGGACCTAGGACCACCACGCTGTGCGTCTCTGGCTGAGAAGTGTGGCAGCTTGGGCTAGTTGGTATGACATGACGATAGTTATAGCGCCAGAACAGAACGACGACACAGAGACAAGAAGGACACGAAAAACACGAGCTCGTGTCCTTCGTGTCCTTCTTGTCTCTTTGTCGTCGTTCTGTTCTCGCGCTATAACTATCGTCTGGCTGAGCGGTTGCCGGCGCTGAAATCAACGCCACATGTGCAAGCTCATGCCATTGGAGTCGCCTGGCCTGCGACCACTGTTCGACAGTGTGACCACTGTTCGACAGTGTGACAATTTCAGAGACGCTGATTTGTTCTTTTGGCGGCAGTAGGCTTTTTAATCTTTTCCACACACGTTTGGGGTCATTGAGAATGTTTTCGAACTTTCTTCCGTAATAACAGTTTCTTGCTTCTTTAATCTCACGGCCTAGATTGTTTCTATTTTATTTTATAATCAGTTAGGAGATGAGTTTAGGAGTTTAATGAATTGATTAAAAAGTTTGTCCCGTTCCTTCATTTCTTTAGAAGCAACGTAGTAATCCAAGGCTTTCTACATTTCTTGTTTTGCTTCAAGGTTGTTACAAGAAATGCTTCATCATATAGTTGCTTAACGTGATTGATAAAATAATAGTAAGCAATAACAGGATCCGTTAATTGATACAAATGGGACCATGAGGCTTCACTAACATACGTTTGAAAAACAGTAATATTGCTTTTGTTAATATTTCTAAGTTTAAAAGGTTTATTGTCATGCATTCTATGTGTTTTTGAATGAGGGTTTAAATAGACAAAAATTGGCATTTGATCGCTTACATCGAATAGCAAAACACCAGCTTCTATGACATTCGTTCGTGGGATAAAGCATAAGTCTATGAGAGTTTCGGAGACACCTGTTACTCTTGACGGCACATCAATTACATTTTCAAGGCCATAAGAGAGAAATAGATCAAGAAGAACTTGTTTGTTGCGTTCTAGAGACAGCATATTGATGTTGAAATCGCCCGTAATAACAATAGCCAGACCGAGGTCGGAACAAAGCCCAGCATACGTTCTAAAAAGTTAAAAAAGGCATCTATGGCACCAGAAGGCGGCCTGTAAATTAGCACAGTTACAGTGTGGTGGCACTTCATCATGAGGGATTCGTAGTGTTGGTTTACGACTGAAAACTCTGCCACAGTTTCGAAATGCAAGTCAATTTTTATATACAATGCTACCCCACCTCCTTGTTTCCCGTTTCTGGATACGGTTGTACATCTGTAACCTGGGAATTGTACTTCATAATCGTCGGTGAACCATGTATCAGAAAAGGCTAAAATGTCGAAGTTGTATTCTAAATCACCAAGAAGCATGCAAACGCTTTCTTCCTTACTTTTTAAGCTTTGTGCATTTAAATTCAGAATAGACAAATCATTTCTCGAGCATAATACGGTGGTAGCCTTAAAATAGTCATTATATTAATATTTATTTAACCTTGCCATTCTTATACGTCACGTGCAAAAGAACCGAACCAAAATGGGCGGAACTGTGTCTGTTTTGCTTGCATTACCAGTTTTTCTCTTGGATGGAAGTCGATGAATGGCTTCTACGTCCTAGTCAGAAAGATTGGGAACGTCAATGTCGTCAGCTAGCCTATTAAGTTTGTGCAGTTTGTGTCATCGAGATGTGAGATGGCTGTACTTGGAGTGTTCACTAGATAGACGGACGGACGGACATACAGATAGACGGATGAACGGATGAACGCACAGACAGGCAGAGGGGCGGCCGCACGAACAGACGCACAGACGGATGAACAGATAGAATAACGGACGTACGGGTGGACGCATAGAGGGACGCACGGGCGGACGGATGCACTGACGGTCATGTAGATGGATGGACGCACGGATGGGCGCATGAACGAACGGAAGCAAAAACGAATGGGCGGACGAAAGCGCGGACGAACTGACGAACGCTACACCCCATCAATCCTCGTTCACTCCGTTGATATACTGCGATTTTTTTTTCTTCTTTTAATTACAAGCATCGAGTCGATGCTTTTAAAAGGGGGGACTAATGCCGCGTCGTTTCGTGTAGACGAAAAAGTTCGGACTGATCCGCTTCAATTTTTGCCCTTTTTCTCATTAGTTTAAAAAAAAAACTTGAGATAACAAATTAACAGAATTTCGTCAGAACTGCCCGGTTCAGGGCCAATCCCCCAGCGTGGGTGTGTGCCACAGTTTCCAGGCCCTTCCTTCCTTCCCTCCTTTCTTGGCGTAGCGCAACGAGCAGAACAACGTAAGGCTACTTTGAGCGTGACCATAATAACATTATATCCCTTGTTAACTTGCCTAGCTCTGCACGATGACTCGTTTTCGATGGGAGCTGCTGGGCTTCGCTCATCCACTCTTAAAATTGCGCCTCGAGACCTTTCACTTGTTCTTGGGCCACGCAATTTGTAGCGATCGAATGCGAGATCGTAGGTCGTGGTGGGCAGCCGGTGTACGCGGTGGCTGGTATACGTGTCACTCATCTTAATTTTCTGGTCTTGTGTCGAGGCAACAAGTGAGGCCTTTCTGACCCGATTAGCTCGTTGAAATGCGACAACAAAAAACCGCACGGCGTCTCTTTTAACATCGTGCACAGCAACAGATGACGAGCCCTTCACAAACTGCTGTATAGGTACTCAGGTGGGTACCTGGGTATGGTGGGAGAGGGCGACAACAGCGGAAGTGACACCACATGAACACCATGTATACTCAATTGATGTACACATAAATTCTGTTCTTGTGTGCAGCTTTTCTATTTCGGTTTTGTGATGAACGACAGCGATTGGGGCTCAGCCCTACGGAGCTCCGCCCCTATAGTAATAAATGTTTCGCAACCGCGAGAATGCGAGCCTCAAACCACACAAAGAAAGTTCCTCGATAAGTGTGGGCAACTTCTTCGGAGGCGCCTCATCACCGTATTCTGAAAGGTTTACCTTCTGACCTCGTGTCACTTGGTGAATACCTGTGGCGTCACTTTTAAAACTACACTTGGGTGATTAGTCCACCTATCGAAACGTCGGCCAGCCTGTCCGAGGCCCTCACTCAATCCAATCAAATATTCTTTGAGTCATAATGTGTTTTCCTCACTTTGGATCTGAAGAATTTTTGTAAGACTGATCTCCTTGGGCGTCAACTGAGCGATTTTTGCCAGCCTCACCAACGACGCTGACTTGGTGTCCCCTTTTCTGGAGCAGCGCGGTGACGTGGCGCTTGAGGCGCTCGGCTATGCGTTCTGTGCGGCAGCTTCCAACGAAAAGGACCACGTTCAGCGGCTGGGAGGCCATGCCGACGGCGTCCACGCGGCCACGACGACAGCACGCAAGCAGCGGGGCCACACCGGCGATGAAACGGACCTGCATATACCAAGTTTTGTGCACTTGTAATCATTTCGAGTGTGTTTTCTCCATACGGCTTCAAAGCGGCGCCGTAACCACCACAACAGGTATACTGTCGTGTCTAAAGGTTGATTTAATTGGGGGAATGGTGCATGACGAATTTTTAATGCTAGAGTGATCAACGTATGTGTTTAGTGCCCTTATTGATCCCGAATACATTCGTGTCCAGTTTTTGCATACACATATCTCAGACTAGAAGTACAGTGACCCTTCATTTCCGGTTATGTTCGTGTTAAGAAAGGAAACAAAAAATTGTCTTGGCTCGAGGGTGGCGGTACGTCCAAGTATTCGCCGAACATGGTTATAAAGCCTTGCATCTACTCTGCACTGCAAAATATAAGTAAATGATGACACATTTATTATTCAGGAGGTTTCACTCATTAAAATGTCCATTTCGCGTTCTTAGCCACTATTCTGGGGCGTAGCCAGAAATACTTTTCGCGTGGGGCAGCAATTCACGTGCGTGCATTTGTGTGCGCACTTATATATACGGAAGTTGCCTTGTACTCAAAGGTTTCTGCATCTATGGCTGTCCACTAAGTCTCATGTCCCCCTTAAGCATGCAGTGATTGGATTGATGACGATGATTATTTAGCCTGTCAAAGCGGGCCTACATGGATTCAATAGACACTTAACAGCGCTGGGTTTGAGCTTTTCCAAAGAATATTTGTGCAATGTTGGGATGAAAATAACACTGCCATGTACAGCCTATGGGGTCTCAAAATTAGGCACGCTCTCGGAGCCAACAGGTACAACAGACGCGGTCGAAGCAAACCAAACCAAACACATTTATTAAACTACTTCCACACTGACAAAAGTGTCAGCCGAATGAAAATACGTCACTAGTGACACGCTAAAACAACATTGTAGAATATTCTAAATACACTCAATCGAAATCACAACAAACACAAGGTAACTCAAAGGCGTCGTCGTCAACGCTCAACTCGCCAAGAAGGACCCACGGGAACGAGGCTGCCACACACCAAAAAGACTGCCCAATCCTTTCGGTCCAGCCACTAGCATTTCCATCAGGCGTCACTGCTGAAGCGACTGCGGTTCGGACTGGCACGGTGGATGGACGTGCTTTTCGAGGGTTCCCGATTGACTGCGCAGTAAAGTGTTTTTGCATGTTTCGAGCTTGCTTTTCTAATTTGAGGCAGCAGCGTAAACCTTTATACAACTTATTACATTGTACGGCTTTTGGGGGGGTCAGTCACCAGGTATTCACTTGTTTGTGTGTGTGTTTTCTCCTGCCAGCCCGTGGTGGAAGTGCACGTACACCGAACACACAAATTTTTTTTGTAGAGCTTAGACTTTTTTTGCTTAGGGCTGTGTTCGTCGTACGCCGAGTTTTGTAATTACCGAGTGGGACAATTTATAAAAACAATTGGTGTCAAAAAGACATGGTTAACTAACTGTAAAATGTTCAGAAGGCGGGGCGGGTTTGGAAATGGACGCTAGTGCAGACGCGAATGCACAAAAGGCTGACGCCAAGTGTAGGCATTGTGAGGTCGAAGAAAAAATGGAGAAAATGATGGTTGCCCAGAGTAAACTGCTCATGAGAATCGCCAAACTGGGGAAAGCTTGGCACTCAGCTAGGTGCGGGACACTCCGGCTGAAAAGTCACGGCACGTGATAATCGCTGAGAACTCGTACCAGCGTATTCGGTTGGGCGTTTTCGAGCGCTCTAAAGCACTCTCAAAAATAGCTGCGCCTCCGGTTGGTAGGATTCGAGCGCTCGGACTACCTTTGGTTGGCTCTTTCAGAGGGTCGGCATCTGACTCAGAACGCTCTAGACCGCTCTGACTTCGAAGTGGGAGTGCAGCGCGATCTGAACGAGAAGACGGGTCACGTGACACATGCCGGCCAATCACGTGGCTGCCGGCAAGTGAACGAGGCGACGTAAGGAGCGCGAGCGTGCATTTCGGATGAGGGCATCGCCGGGCGCGTAATACTTCGTACACGTGCGTTGTTAATGGCGTTTTTGTGCTCGTGTGCGGCTAAATCACATATCATCATCATGGTCATCATCATCATCACCATCATCAGCCTGACTACGTCCGCTGCAAGACAAAGGCCTCTTCTGTGTTCTGCCAGTTAACTACGTTCTGTGCTTTCTGCTGCCAACTTATACCCGCAAACTTCTTAATGTCATCTGCCCACCTAACTGTCTGTCTCCCCCAACCCGCTTGCCTTCTCTGGAAATCCCGTTAGTTACCCTTATAGACCAGCGGTTATCCTGTCTACGCACTACATGCCCAGCTCATGTCAATTTCCTCTTCCTGATTTCAACTATGATATCCTTAAACCCCATTTGTTCTCTAATCTACTCTACTCTCTTCTTGTTTCAAATCACATATACGATGCCATCATAAATTCACCGTGTCAATGACGATGCGGCTAGCGAATGGGGGGGAAACGTCAATGCTGTCTTTACAGCAGCTTGCAGACAGCCTCGCGATTGGCCATGAAAATAGCAGCTCAGACGAGGACGATCGCCAGATTTATGTGCGCAGCTCACAAGGCTTTCGCTATGCCCAGACATGTCAGCGAAAAAAAGAGTATAACAAAGCTCAGACACGTCGGAGATGTCCACTGAACTGATCGGCGCCATTTGTTGACGCGACGCAGCAATGTTTACCCGGCAGCTTCCCGCGCTGGCTGCACGGTGGCGCTACAGGCGCGCAAGCACTCTGAGACCTCCGATGTATTTGGTTGGTACGCTACCTCTCACGCTCCGATTGCTAGCTGTTTCGGCATCTGGCGACTCTAAGCCAGAGGTCCCGAGCAGCCAACCAAATACACCATAAATCGATTCGCAGAAGCAGTCAAAGAGAGGGTAAGAGGTGACAAGAGTGTATAGGTATGACATTGTGATAGGGATTTGGAAAGGTGCAATGGTCCCGGTTTTAACATTCGGCAATGCGGTCTTGTGCATGAAATCAGGGGTTTAAGCAAGATTGGAAATTAAACAACGTGGCGTAGATAGACTTGCTTTGGGATCACAAGGGAATACCCTAAATCAGGAAAGTACAGGATGACATGGGATGGACATCATTTGAGGGCAGGGAAGCTAGCAGCAAGACAATTTTTGAGGAGCGATTGAGAAAAATGAGAGGGGGCGTTGGGTAAGGAAAGTTTTCAGCTACTTGTACATGACGAATGTTGATACTAAATGGAGGAAGCGAACTCAGAAATTGTCAAAGAAATATTTAGACAACAGCAGAATACCAAGCCAAAAGGAAACATTGGTTAAGAAGAAGGTGAAGGAAACAGAGAAGGACATATGGAAGATGGGAAAGCTTGTGAAATCACATCTGGAGACCTACCGAACTTTTAAGCAGCAAATAGCAAGGTCAAAGATTCAAGATAATTCTGGTTGTAGTTCTCTGCTCTTCGAGACTAGAACGGGACTATTGCGAACCAAGACG